>NW_027187367.1:12948880-12988772 GCF_028583685.1 Petaurus breviceps papuanus
CTCCTGGGATCCATGGTTTGTATCACTCTTACCTAAAGTCTTACCTTCTGCAAGAAATTTTCCCCAGTCCTCCTTAATCTTAGTGCTTTTCCTCTGTCACTATTCCTAATTTGTCCTGCATATATATATATAGTTGATTGTATTGTTGGCCTATTAGATTGTGAGCTCCTTGAGATCAGGGACTGATGTTACCTGTTTTTGTATTCCCAGTGTCACATGTTGTCATTCAGTCATTTCAGTCATATCCAACTCTTCATGACCCCATTTGGGTTTTTTTTTGGCAAAGATATCGGAGTGGTTTGCCATTTCCTTCTACAGCTCATTTTACAGATGAAGAAACTGAGGCAGACAGGGTTAAGTGACTTGCCCAGGGTCATATAGCTAGTAAGTGTCTGAGGTCAGATTTGAACTGAGGAAGAAGAAGCCTCTTGACTTCACACCCTGTTGTTTCATAGTAGGTGCTTAATAAATGCATGTTGCTTGACTAATGTCACAGGGCTAGTTAGTGATATAGCCAGGATTACAGTTCAGATCTCTTGACTCCAAATTCATCACTTTCTCTACTAACACACACTGACATCCTGGGAAAGGTAATAAAAAAAACTTATGAATGAACATAATGTGTACTATCTCCAAGCCCTGGGCCTTTTTCAGTCTCCCAAACTTTTTTGGGAAGGTACTGTTCCTACCCTCAGGAAACCCCTAGGCTGATAAAGGCGATTCAATTGATACTCTCAAGGACTTCTTAGCTAGTGGTGGGGTAAGGGAAGACACACACACACACACACAGAATTCCTACCCCCAGGAAGTCTCCAGTCTGATTCATGGGGGAGGAAGACATACCCTGACCTCAGGGAGCCCCTAGTCTGATTCGGGACTCGAAGTACACGCATATGATGCTGACAGTCGAGCCTACACAATAAAACAAAGGCTGAAGAGACAAATAAATAATAGAGGATGCAGGTTAATCAGGACAGGCTTCTTGAAGGAGTAGGTGAATGAAGTATAATTTACTTTGAAAGTAAGGAGGGACATAGATTGGTAGAGTGGAATGTGCAAAAAACATGAATCCTTCCCCCAACACATGCATACCTTTATCCCTCAAATGTCAATCTTTTTGGGCCTCAGTTTCCCCTGTAAAACGGAGTTGAACTAAATTATTTCTAATGTCACTTCCAGCTCTAAAATCCCACAATCCTATATATGAACAACACTAGACCGCATTTATAAGCTACTTTTTAAGGTTTACAAGGAACAATTCTTCACAACAACTTTGTGGGAGTAGTTAGTGCCAGCATTATTATACCCATTTCATACATGAGGAATCAAGCAGACTTAGAGAGTGGCTTGTTCAGGTTCACACAGCTAGTAAATAATTTGAATCCTGATCTCTGGATGCTATGTCCAGAACCTTTCCTTTTCTCCATGATGCTGCGGTGGAGGTGATAAATGTGAGATACTGATCATGTAAGGGAGAAGATGTTTAGGGGTGAGGGAGTAAGAGGGAGATAGGGAAGAAGGGCTAAAGGATTTAAGAGTTGGAAGGGAGCTTTGAGATAAGCTACAAAGGGACCAAGACATCGAGGTGGTGCCATAGTGAGCAGAGTGCCAGGCCTGGAGTCAGGAAGACTCATCGTCCTGAGTTCAAATCCAGACTCATCCCAGCTGTGTGACCCTGGGCAAGTCACTTCACCCTGTTTGCCTTAGTTTCCTCATCTGTCAAATGAGTTGGAGAAGGAAGTGGCAAACCACTCCAGTGTCTTTGCCAAGAAAACTTCAAATAGGGTCACAGAGAATCAGACATGACTTAAACAACTCAACAACAATGACAAAGGTTTTCTTTGTATTCAAGAATAAATAAAAAAACTGGCCTGTTTAGGAAATGGAATAGGGAAGTACATATTCATAGACTGTCAGAGCTAGTAGGGAGCTTAGGGATATTTTGTCTAAGTCTCTCATTTGGTGGATGAGGAAAGTGAGACCCATAGAGGTTAAGTGAAGATTGTTGAAGGTCACACAAGCAGTCTGTGGCAAAGCTGGCAATCAAACCCAGGATCCAGGTCTCCTGATTCCAAGTCCAATGTTCCTTCTACTGTAACATGCTGCTTTCTGTAAATATAAGTTGGCAACATGGCAATGTCAGGCTCTAAAGGGCAAAGCAGGGAAATGTGGTCTAAGGTCAGGCAAGAGTCCAAAAAACCAGATGTCCAAATGGGTTTGAGCTCATAGGAGAGGCATCTTTTCCAATTTGACTCATCCAGGTAGGTGGCTTTGACATGTTCTTTGGAGACCTAATTTTCCTACATCTCTTAATCTCTAGCTGTGGACAGCTTCCTGAATTTCCAGCATGGGGCATTAAGGGGATCATTAATAGGTGTGCTGCTCTTTACGAGGCATGATGGGGGAAAGGGCACTACAGGAACCATGAAAAGGGAAAGGTTGGGATCACGGGAAAACCATTTTTGAAGGAGAAACAATTATATGCCTTCTGTGTGAAGAGTGCCATGCCAGGTTCTTGGGGTGAAACTTTACAGTCTAGGTAGGGAGAGACGGAAACATATAAAACTCTAATACAGAATAAAGCAAGACAAAAATTACTCAAAGATATAAATGCCCATGCCTTATTGTCATTGGGTGGCATTTTCTGGTTCAATCACCTGACCAAGAGACCACACATTAGAGGTTTTAAATATCAATTTGAGTCTAAATGTTCAGTCCTTACTATGCTAACAAAAACCTAGGCAAAAAAACAGGATAGAATCTGTAAAAAAAATTTATTTAGATTAGAAAAGGAAATAAAAAAAATTAGGAACACTATCAGAAATCGTTTTGGGTTTTTTTGGAGGTAGGAATGCAGGGCAATTGGGGTTAAGTGACTTGTCCAAGGTCACAAGGCCAGTAAGTGTTAAGTGTCTGAGGCCGGATTTGAACTCAGGTTCTCCTGACTCCAGGGCTAGTGCTCCATTCACTGTACCACCTAGCCACCCCGCTTATCCTTTTTCTAGCATGGGCTGAGGAGCAAGTTTCTTTTCTTCCATTCAAGGTTCCTAGCTGGAAACCAGGCAACATCTCGGTAGCTTTGAGCCTATGCTGCTCATTGTTGTTCAATCGTTCAGTCATGTCTGACTCTTTGGGACCACGTGGACCATCCTGTCCATAGGGTTTTCTTGGTAGAGTTGCTGGAGGGGTTTGCCATTCTCTTCTCCAGTGGATTAATGCAAATAGAGGTTAAGTGACTTGTTCAGGGTCACACAGCTAGTGAGTGTCTAAGGCTGAATTTAAACTCAGGTCCTCCTGACTTTAGGCCACCTAGCTGCCTCCATGCTGCTTGTAGCTCCTTACTGTACCTTTCCCAACCTTTATATGTCCCAGTCAGATCCTAGAAATTTTCATTTTAGTCACCTCACCTTCTTGTAGCTTATCTAATCAATTCTCGGCCTTCTTTCTATTGGTTCCATGCCTCAGTACCCCTACGCAATCCTTTGTGTAATTTCAATTTCTCTTTTTCTCCCTCTATGTCTTCACTACCATAATATGTCCTCCTTTGTTAAGCAGTTAAAAGGAGTTAAACTTTCCTTGATCTGGTTCAGATAAGGACGAAGTTTAGGTTCTACCTGACCCTTTTTCCATACCCCACTTATGGGACATATTAAGTTTTATTCCTTTATTCTTCATTTTTCTCCTAGTATGTTAATTTTCCCTTCCCTTTTCTCTCTTTTCTTAAGAACAGAACAAAACTACATCCTAAACAGAGAACTACAAGAAAACTAAATAAAACACTCATGTTTATCTTATTTAGGAGCCTCTGTGACCTTGAAGACATTAGGATTTTGAGAGGGCACAACTCTTTCCTTTGTTAGAATATAAGTATGTCATCATCTCTTATCTCTTTCCAAATTACTCAAATGTATTTACTCTTCTGTGTTTCTTTTGATTTCTGTGCTGCATTTCAATGTTTCTATTCAGCTCTGGTCTGTTCATAAGGAAGATTTGAAAACCTTCCCTTCCTTAAAGGTCCATTTTTTTTCCTTGTAAGATTAGGTTCAGTTTTTCAGGGTGAGTTATTTTTAAATCATAGCTTCCTGCTTTTGTCCTCTAGAATATTGTAGTTCAAGATTATCTCTCCTTTATAGTATTTGATGTCAAGTTTTGTGTGATGTTGATCGTAGTTCCTTGACACTTAAATACTTTCTATCTAGTTGTTTACAGTATTTTTCTTTGAGCTAGAAGATCTAGATTTTATCCATGACTTTCCAGGTCAGTTGTTTTTGATATCATACATTTTCTTCATTTTTTCTCAATTTTTTGATTGTTTACTAATATTTCTTGTCGTTTCATGAAGTCACTGAATTTTATTTGGCCTATTCTAATTTTCAGGGAGTCTGTTACTTGGGTAGAGTTTTCTACATTATTTCTAAGTTACTTATTATCCCTCTAATTATTTCCTCTACGACTCTTATTTAACTTATAATTCCATTTAAAATATTTTTTTGCTTCTTTTCTTCTTGTAGTCAAGTCACCTTTTTTTTTCCTTTTGTATTCTACTTATAGTTGTAGAATTACTCTTTTCTTCTGGGTTTACCTCTTGCACATCTTTTGACCCATAATATTTCTTCATAGAGAAGCGAGGTGGCACAGTGGTTAGAGTGCTGGGTCTAGAGTCAGGAAGACCCATCTTCCTCAGTTCAAATCCAGCCCCACACACATATTAGCTGTGTGACCTTGGACAAATCACTTAACCCTGTTTGCCTCAGTTTCCTCATCTATAAAATGAGCTGGAGAAGAAAATGGCAAACCACTCCAGTATCTTTGACAATAAAACCCCAAATGGGGTCATGAAGAATTGGACATTACTGAATAACAGCATCTTCTCCAAATTGTTTCATTGCTTTTTTCCTCTTTACTAAAATAATCAACTTCAGTTCCCAATTTAGGTTTTTGTGCATGGATCAAATTCTGCCTTCCTCCTCCCAGACCCCCTTTCTACTTCATGCTCTTCATGAGGAAACTGAGGCAAACAGGCTTAAGTGACTTGACCAGGGTCACCCAGCTAGTAAGTGTCTGAGACTGGATTTGAACTCAGGAAGCTGAGTCTTTCTGACTCCAGACCTCACACTCTATCCACTGGTCCTGGCTTTTATTTCCTGACCTCCTTCTGATGACTTCTGTCCCTTCTTGGACAAGAGAAAACTTGAAGATTCTGGAGGAGCTGGTTCTCATGCTGATGTCACTGCCTCCCAGGTTCCTGACTCTAAGCTGCAGATCAGGGATCACAGCCCAGACCAGAATGCCTAGAGCCACGCACCCACCACTAGATCTCACTGCTTCTAAGATGCTTCTGATCTTAGATTTCACTGTTCTAGGTCAGATCTTGGCAGTTGGCTATCCCTGGACGTTATCAGGTCACTACTGAAATCTTATATCCTCCTGGGGCTGCCCTGAATGTTGTGCTGCTGAGGGATTCTGTCTCTTCCAGTGTCTTTCCATTCCTGGAGCTCTTGTGTGGGCTTCTGGCCCGCTCATCTGAGCTCATCATTTTGCCTTTCCTAATGGACTTCTGTCCTGATCACACTCTTTTTCCTCGTGGAGTACTTCTTCTAGCACTGGTGGCTTCTGAATGTCTTTGTGTTTGTGAGTGTGTGTGTGTGTGTGTGTGTGTGCGTGTGTGTGTGTGTGTGTGTGTGTGTGTGTGTGTAGTCCTGGGCAGGAAGAAGAAGCTTGTTGATGTTTTTCTTTGAATTTGTTGATTATTTTTTAATCTGGTACACTTTTCAGATCATTGCTATCATGCAAGTAGGAAATCCAGTCTCCCCTATAACCTTTTACTCTTCATCTTAACTGGGCCTCCTTGACTTAAGTAGGAATCGAATAAATATATGGGGATGGAGGAAATTTGAGGTGTAGGGAATGATTTCCCCCAAGGTAGTAGTAGTACTAAAAAGTTGGGCAAGAGTAACTAGGAAGTGTCATGAAATTGTCATGCTGTTGTCCCATATACCCATGCAGGTCATAGGCACTGTGCCTTCTCTTCTCTCTCCTCACTTTTTCTAAAACATTTTTCCTAAAACAGGGAGGTTTCAGAACCCATGATTTCCATGTTATGTGAGACAAAAGCTGACCTTATAGACTTTGATCATGGCATTCTCTGTTGATATATTGATGGGGACAAAGAGGGTACCACGATTCACATCAGTACTCTACCCTCATACATAATCTTTCCCACACAAGACCCAGTGTTTACAGGTCTATCACGTCTGAACTTGCTTCAGCAAGCATGGACTTGGACAGCTCTCTCACTCCCCTGGGCATGCTCAATGATGTTATTCTCATGTGGTACAGACTCAACCCCACTCTTCAAGCTTTCTCCACAGACACTCAGAATGTACTTGGCACTGAAGCTGTTCCCATTTCCATTACTAGCCCTTTTTCCTTTGCTGCCTTAATATCTGCTCTCTAATCACTGGCCCTGTCAGACACTAGTGGTGAGAATGCCTCTTGCTGACTTTGAAATCTCCCACACCTGCAGCATCCCTTTGACGCTCCCAGAGCAGCTGGTTCTAGTTTTGATGTCACTATTCCCTGGCTTTTGACACTAAGTGGCAGACCAGGGATCACAGCCCAGTCCAGGATGCCCACCCACCATTAGACCTCACTGCCTCTCAGAAGGGTGAGGAGATAGAGCAGGTAGGAGAGAGGATTCCTCCTGCCCCTCTCTTCTCCCATTATATTCTTAGCCTCAGGGCTCAGGATGATGGATTCCCTTCTTTGGGGGCAAACAGCAGTCTGGGAAGGAGGATGGAATCAGCAGGTGATGTCTGAGGATTAAAACTAAATTGTATCTTCTTGTCTCCAAGGTTCTGCAACCCCCTTCTGTTTTTCCCTCCCATCCTTAGCTAAGAAAGCCAATGGCCTTGAGGTTGTATAGGTGCCAACCCAGTGTGACCTGGGAGCATGTTGGGTTGTAAATTAAAAGCCCTTTTGAACTGGGCAGTTTCATTCAGCCTCGGACAGATGGCAACCCCAGCTGGGGGTGGGAAAACGGCATTAGCAGCTCAGACTTGTCTCTTTCTAGCATCAGGACCATTTTGCTTCAGCTTCCTCTCTCCAAAGTGAAGGTGAGTCTTGTGGAGCTGCAAGATTGTGGAGACCTGGGGCAGAAGAAGGGTCCCTGGTGGTCAGGTTGGGGGCAGCTCACCCTCCAGAGCCCTGGAGGTCAGACCACTGATCAAAGAGTCCAGTGGTTTGAGCCACTGCTGCCCATACTTGCCCTGCTATCTCATCGATTTCTTACCCAAAATGCAGACAGGGCTCAATCCTCCTTCATGTCCTTAGGTACCAGGGTGGACCCTGGTAGAGTGCCCCAAACACAGTAGGAAACTTAATAAGGGTTTGTTTATTGATTGATCAGGAAATTTGTTCCCTTGCCCTTGGGGGAGGGGATGAGGGTAGGCATTTCTTTTGTTGTCTGTGACTAGGCTCTGATCCTGTGAGAGGTAAGTAAGAGAAAGTGTGTTGGTCTTGGTATCACAAGATCCAGATTCAAATCCTAGCTCCTCTGCTTACTATCTGTGTGACCTAGAGGAAGTCACTTTACTTCTCTGAGACTCAATTTCCTCGCCCTCAGTATCCTCAGTGATGTCAATACTTTGTATTGCAGGTATCATGGGGTGATTGTTAGGCAGACACTTTGTAAACCCCAATGCACTCTTCTGTTCTTAGAATAGTTAGAATATTGGATCCCAAGTCAGAAAATCTGGGTTCAGATGTCACACACACTTCTTGACTGTGTGACCTTGGACAAGTAATTTCATCCCTGAGCACCTCAGTTAATTGAATGGGGTAGGACCTTCAAGATAACCTTCAAGGACTCTTTTGAGCTCTATAAATATGAGATGCTAATATGAAGCAGGTCAGGTTGTCAGTGCCAAATGCCAGTCTGGGCTGAGTGCCAGGAGACTGTATTTATGCATTTACCAGGCTTTAATCCCTTGGGCTCATAAGCACAAGAGATCATGGATTTAGAATGGGAAGGAATCTTAAGGGTGATCTGGTCCCATGACTTCACTTTTCAGATAAGGAAACTAAAGTTCAGAAATTCAGGGATTTCTCCAAGGACACATAGATAGTAAGTAGCAGAGCCAGGATTTGAACTCAGGTCCCATGACCCCAAGTTTTTCTACTCCACTTTAGCTTTTAAGTCAGAAAGAACCTAAAAGATCATCTATCAGGGGTTCAGGAACTCGTTTTTTAATTTTATTTAATTTTTTTTGTTTTATGAACTTGTTTTTAAAAATATTTTGAAAACCAGTTATAATCAATATCCTTTGTAATCTTCTAGCTTTTATTTATGCATTTAAAGATGTTATTCTATCAGACCACCATCCCTCCAAAAAAAGGAGAAGAGCCTCTGATTAGATCAACCCCTACATTTCCCAGAATCTTTAGTACAAAGAACACAAGAGAGAGGGTAAGGAAACCTGGATGGTGCTCCCAGCTCCACCATTAACTGGGCATATGACCTTGGACAAGTCACTTCTCTCTGGGTTTCAGTTTCCCCTTCTGTAAAAAGAGGGGGTTGGATTCAGTGATCCCTAAGGTCACCTAAGTCTGGCATTCCATGATTCTACTTCTAGGGTTCTGTAATTTCAAGAAAAAAAAGCAAAAAAAAAATCATAATAGCCAATGTTTATAATGTGCTTTCAGGTTTGCCAGATGCTTTTGCTTTCATTCTGACTCTCAAAACAGCTTTACTGGGTGGGTGTTTTTATTATCCCAATTTTATAAACTAGGAAACTGAGATTCAGAAAGATTAAGGATAGTGACTTGGCCAGTCTGGAGCCAGCAAGTGTCTGAGGCAAGACTGGAATTCAGGTCTCACTAAGCCCAAATCCAGCACTCTATCTACCATGTGATGGTGCCATAAGGACAAGCCACCTAACCTTTTCCACTTTCAGGAGGAAGAAGCCTCAGCCTTTGTTGACTGAAGTGTTTTTAACTAGGAGAATTACAAGGAACTTCTTTTTGCTGGTTTGGGCTTCTTTTTTAATCAGTTACCTAACCCTCCTCCCCATAGAACACCCCCCCCCCCAATTTTTGACCTTATTAAGTTTTTCTTGCCCTAATAAATCATCTACCTCTAATTCCTTTTTAATACTTTTCTGCTGGGGAAATGTTCTTGTTCTTGGCTATTCTGAAATTGCTTCACCCTGATGGTTATCAAGTAATTTTGTTTTTTCTTTATCCTTATGATGGTTATGCTTTTCTGGTTAATTCATATTTTTATCTCTCTGAGCCTTAGTTTTCCTCATATGTAAAATGGGTACAACAATCCCTCCAGACCTTATAAACCCTTGTGAAGATTAAATGAGAGAATATATATATGAAGGGGCTTAGAACATTATTAAATGTTTAAAGCTCATGCTTCTGAAGAAGTATAGAAGTTCACAAAACACTTTCCTCGTAATGGCCCTATTTGGTAGGTAGGGTAAGGACCCCCGACTCCCATTTTATGGATGAGGAAACTGAGACCGAGAGAGATAAAGGTATTTGACTATAATCTCTTAACCTGGAAATAGTACTGTTAGAATCTAATCTAGAATCAGATCTGTCACTCAAACATAAGGGAACATTTTACAAATATGCAGTATTATTCTGAGAGGCTTCTGGTTATGATTTTTCTTCCTTATCCTTGATTCTGTGCTCAAATAGACCAGGTATGATTCTGAAGGCTGAGTCCCAAGAGATCATAGTTGCTTTTTAGCTTGTGCCTACTCAAAATTTAAACTGGGAAAAATCTCCAAAAAGAGCTTGGATGTAGCTTGGGTCTAGATTTTCCCAAATGTGGTTAACAGGGTCTCCAGCTCCTATACAAGTCTTCAAGGTTGGGAATGCATATGGATGGAGGACAGCATTTAATAATGAAAATAATAATAATGACTAGCATTTATATAGAGTTTTAAGGTTTGCAAAGCACTTTATAAATATTATCTCATTTTTGTCCTCACAACAACTCTGAGGGTTAGATCCCAGTGGGCAAGCTTGCATTCTATATGGGGAGGTGACTTCTTGATCCCAGAAGACTCGTGCTTGTGAGCATGTCAAATTTATCAGAGACTCAATTGATAATTCTCACCTTCATTCTAACCTTCCCTACCCTTTAACACTTTTAATGATTTATATAATATATAATTATATAATTTATATAATAACTGTTTTGGCTTTACTTATAGCTTAGGGTACTAGGTCTTGTCTGACAGTCCAAAGACTAGACTACCATCTTAAGCATTGATTCCTATGCTGTTGTAAGGGAACCTCAAAGCCTGAAAAGGTTTTGCTGGCACAGAAACATATGTAAGACCAGAAATGTGTTAGGCAGAAGATAAGTGCCCTCTGGGATAAACTTTTGAGCTTGTTTAGATTCCTTTGAAGGGTAGAAGCAGAGTATTTTGGGTTTCCAAAGATATGATAGAGTCAGATCCACAGTTAGATCTGTGGAGTGTCTGTGAATGAGCTAACCTGAAATGAATTGAAGGACATGGGAGTCCCAGCTGGGAATTAAACAAGGAGTCACATAGACTTTCTAGATATGGGAAAGGGATAGAGGAACATACAGAGAGAAAGACAGACAGAGAGACAGAGAGAAACAGAAAGAGACAGAGAGAGCACAAACCTAGGGCAAAGAATATCATTATGGAGAGGAAAGGCCTTTCTAGCTGAGTTTTTGGAAGAAAGATCATTTCTTAGGGAGGAAAAAAAGTAAAAAAGGGATACTTTCTAGGAAGGGCTCTCTCCACCCTGCACCCCTCTTCACCCACTAAGTCCAGTGCCTGGGTGTGTTGTAACAGGGAAAACCTCCGGAATTTAAGCTAAAAGAGCATGACAGGGCCCATTTATCCTCATAAAAGGAAAAGATATTGCCCCTAGCTAAGGAATCTACCATTGGAGCCTTCTACAACCATGTGCCCACTGGAGTTTCACCAGCACATGCAAGTCCAGCATGGAGTCATGACTTACATGTCAACATTTATTAAGTACCTACTGTGTGCCAGGCACTGTGTTAAGTGCCAGGAAACAGTCCCTGCCCTCAAGGAACTTATACTCTAATGAGGGAGAGTATATGTAGAGACTAAATACTTAGTGGAAACAATATGTCCACCTAGGCCCTTAGGAGAACAGGCCCAGTAGAAGCTGTATCATGACACCATCAGAAGACACTGATGTTCTTAAGAGCATCACAGATGTGAGTTGTTCCTTCTGCCTGGATACCTGAGCTTTATGTGTTCCCTAGGTGTGCACCCTAGCTATAACTAAGGGTGTACAATCTTTTCTTCCCACTGACAGCATGTGAATTTTTAGGAGAATGTATCCCTGATTTATGGCTGAAATGTTTTATTGTGCCTTTTTTATTATGTTATTTCATTAGGTGTCTTTTAAAAACAATTTTGGAGGGGGAAGGCAAGTTAATTGAGGTTAAGTGACTTGCCCAAGGTCACACAGCTAGCAAGTGTGTCAAGTGTCTGATGTCACATTTGAACTCTGGTCCTCCTGACTCCAGGGTTGATGCTGTGTGCCCTGAGCCACCTAGCTGCCCCAAGTATCTTTTTTAAAAAACTAATAATTGTGTGCTCTGGCTTGGTGTCCAACTCAAATAAAGATTTAGGCCACTAAAGATCCCTGTGGGAGGCATATTGACTTAATTTTAAAGTGTAATATTACCTATGTTGTATTGTATTTTTATTTATTTTGTTAGATATTATCCAATTATATTTTAATTTGTTTGGGGCCTCACTTAGGTATGTTTGCTACCTCTGCTTTGGCTGATTAGAAAAGTTAAGCTTGCTAGTAGGGGCTTAAGAGCTATAATTTTTAGTGGATGTGTTACTTTGAACCGAGGATGGTCTGGGCAGGGCCATGTGTGAGGTGAGGGGGTGCCTCAGAGGCTACTTTACAAGGAAGTAATCTAATCCTATTTGGGCATCGAGTTCTTTTCTGTCTTGTCAGAGAAGGGTTGTGAGGGAATATGTATGTTATATAAAGGGTAGCTAGGTGGCACAGTTGGACAGCTAGGTGGTGGAGTGGATAGAGTGCTGGGCCTGGAGTCGGGAAGATGATTCTTCCTGGCCTTGGATACTAGCTGTGGGGCCCTGGACAAGTCATTTTACCCCGTTTGCCTCAGTTTCCTCATATGTCAAATGAGCTGGAGAAAGAAATGGCAAACCCCTCCAGTATCTTTGCCAAGAAAACCCCAAATGGGGTCACAAAGAGTTGGACACGACTGAAAAATGTCTAAACGACAGATATATATATATATATATACAGCTCTGGGTGTGGGGCTTAGTCAGAAGGGAGAGATACAATAGGTTCTCAAGAAATGTTTGCTGAACTGAATCAAGTTGACATTAATAGACCCCCACAGGAGGGCTGGGGGAAAAGGAAAGAACATTTGCCACTTCTTGGAACTCATAGGATATTAGAGCAAGAAAATACTGAGATCATCAATAATGATAAAAAACAAGTTTATCTTCTTATAGCCCTCTACAGTTTACAAAGCACTTTCCTGCCAGCAGCCTTGGGAGGCAGGTGAGTGTAAATGTTATTTATGCCTATTTCATACGTTCAAAAACTGAGACTTAAGGAGGCCAAGTGATTTGTTTAGTAGCACACAGCATGTGAATGACAGAGTGGGTTCCGGTTTCCTGGACCTAAGGCAAGGAAAGGGAGTGAAGAATAGGGAGAGGCGTTCCCAAGGACAATGTTCCCCAGTTTTACAGATGCTCAGGGTTGGTCCTGACTCCCCTCAAATAAAATAAACCATCTCACCTCCTCCAATGGTATGAATGAAATTTGTCACATAGGCCTCTAAAAGTATCACTAGCTTGTTGCCGGAATAATAAACACACCTCTTTATCCTCTCCAACAAGGAAGATTTTGTTACTTCTTTGTTCTCTCCTTGCCAACCAACTAATAAGCTCTTTGCTTTATCACCAACTGCAGACACATTGAGCGAGTTAAGGGCTGCTCCCATGGCTGGTGTTTGCCAGAGCATCTAAGAGGAGAACTGGGTCCCATTGCCGCTCCTTGGTAGCTGTTCCCTGTCAGCTTTCTTTGCTTTTTTAATAGTCACACATCATGAGCTCAGTCCCCTAATCTCTGTTTCAATCTTTGGTTATAACACCTTATTAATTCCACAGCCATATGGCATGCTGGGTCCTGTGAGTCTCAGACCTGGTGAGATGGAGCCCTGATGTGTCAGAGCTGGATGTGTGCATGTGGGGAAGGGGAAGGGTTGGAGAGCCTTAGAGACTCTAGTTTGACCCCACTTGTTTGACAGAGGAAGAAACTGAGGCCCAGAGAGGCAAAGTGACTTCCCCAATGCAGAGAACACTGGGCTGGGAGTCAGAAGACCTTGGCACAACTCCCAGCTTTACTACTGTCTATGTGACCTTGAGAAAATCACTTACCTTTTCTCTCTATGGCTCATTTTCTTTCCCTTGAAATGAAGGTCACTAAATGATCATTAAAGGCTCTGTCCTGTTCTAAGATTTGGTGAGAGAGAAAGAACTAGAATAACAGAATCAGGATGGAGTTTGGGAGATTAACCCTCCTCATTTATTATAGATGAGAAAAGTGGTATAATTGAGGTTGGAGGACCTGGATTCCACTCCTGGATCTAGTATTTGCAATCCTTCCCCTCCCAATAATATTTTATTTTTCCCCCAATTACATGTAAAAACAATTTTGAACATTCTTTTTTAAAATTCTGAGGCAATTGGGGTTAAGTGACTTGCCCAGGGTCATACAACTTGTGTCTGAGGTCACATTTGAACTCAGGTCTTCCTGACTCCAGAACTGGTGCTCTATCTCCTGTGCTTGAACACTGATTTTTAAAAATTGTGAGTTCCTAATTCTCTCCCTTCCTCCCTCTCCTCCCCCATCACTTATACGGTAAGCAAACTGATATGGGTTATACTGTGCAACCATGCAAAACATATTTACATACTAGTCACGTTGTATCAGTTATAATCCTGTATGATTTTGGTTAATTGCTCTCTGGATCTCAGCTTCTTAATCTAAGGAATAAAGGGTTGGACTAGATCAACAAATCTCAAACTTTTTAGTCCCAAGACCCCTTTACAAGGTCTGCTACATCTCCCTCTGAAGGTTCTAGCAGTCCCTCTGAAGAGTTCTCTGTTGATATCAGCATGAGCCCCCACGGTTGTGTTCTCATTATTAGCCTCTAGTGACTAGCAATTTTAACCAATTGATATTGATTAGCTTTTTACAAATGAATTTCCACTTCAAGGATATAGCATTAACAAAAGTGCAAACATTTCTCCTAACAACTTCATGACATACTTTCCCTATACTACCTTGATTCTGGGGAAAATGGGCTAAACTTAGTGCAGTTTCTATGTAGTATTGATCCTTCCAAGTTCACATCCAAATGTGGCATTGCTGCTGGCATGAATCCTGAAGGTCACAGATATGGGCATCTGGATTGGGCTGGCTGAAGAAACCTGGCTTGGACTTGACTCCCAGACTCATGGGCTCCCAGAAAACTTGATCTAACCTTTCAGAACTAACAAGGCTATAGCCTTCAAACTCCTTCACCAAAAACAAAAAAAGACACAATTGAGGCAAAAAGAAGTGAGGCCTGTATTCATGGTATTGTATTGGCTTAGGTGGGGTGGGGGAAAGGCTGGAGGCTTCTCTTATGACATTGTCTCTCACCAGATGATGTCAGCTGGAAAAAAGTCAACTCAAGAGACCTAACCAAGAGGAAGTTGCCAAGATCAACTGAAGCCTTTTGAAGATATTCCCAGTTCCCATTCTATAACAGCAGTCAATCAAAGAGGCTGCCATTCAATATTTGATGAGTAGACTGAAACTAGTTGTAGAATGTCTACATGTACTCCAACATCTCCCCAAAGCACTTCAATTATACATCATCAGAACTCTCCTAGAAGCAAGCTTCATAGGTCTCTCCCATTTGAGGAATTGCTCTAGCTGCATTCTGTGCATGCTCATAGGTACTAGGCTCATCAGCCCATCCCAAAGAAGTAGAGATTTGTCCAATGTCACAGAGCTAGTAATGATAGACTTGATCAGGAATCTCTCCTTGGGAAGTAGGGGAGTAGAACAGAGGTGACCAGTGCTCTCTGCAGTACTGTAAATTAAGGGTGCCCTGGGAGGTTGGTAGATGAATATTAAGACTTCTAAAATGTCCCAGATGCAAGATATCGATTCCTAATCCTTCATTTGACAGATAAGTGGGAAAACAGGCCCAGTGGGTCTTGGGACCATCAACTCTCTTTCAGGTGTGCAAGAAGGAGGGAGTCGTATTTCTCATATCTTCCTCCTTTCCTGTATCCCAAGAGAAGATGCCCTTATACCCCACCCTCTGCCAGATGCATTCTGAGGGCTGGAATGGATCAAATTCTCCTGATTCATCCATTCACCTCTTAAGGAAGTGAACCCATATTGGTGGACTGTTGAAGTAGTGTAATAACCCACCCCTTTATTACCTCCT
Organism: Petaurus breviceps papuanus; assembly: GCF_028583685.1. Classification (NCBI taxonomy): domain Eukaryota; kingdom Metazoa; phylum Chordata; class Mammalia; order Diprotodontia; family Petauridae; genus Petaurus; species Petaurus breviceps. The sequence continues at coordinate 12,964,410 of NW_027187367.1, forward strand.
TTTCTGAGCTCAAGGCCCCTGTGCAAAGAACCATTAGCCTAGCCTTTTTCTCTGCCAAGTGGCCTTCTATCGAGCAAGTAATTAAATGCCTTATTCAGCAGGAACATGTACATTCCCAGTCTGTGACATAACCACATTCATTTCTCCAATTTTTACACTTGGGAAGCTTTTATAGCTAGAACGATCTAAATAACACAGTCAATTAGCTCACAATGCTGGCCCATATCACTGGTCAGAGTGCAGGATATAGTGGTAAGTAAGTGGCAGTCAGAGAGGGACCATTCAGTCTTAGATTCAAGGTCTGGAAAATAAGATCTCTAGGGACAGACTAAAGGAATTGGGTCCCATTACCCTAGAGAGGAGAAAGCTGAGGGAGGGAGCACATCCCTGGGTCGGTTCTCTCAGTGTGGTGTAGGCTTACATAGACTATAGGCTTAGTAGGTGAACGCACCTTAGGGGAACATTCCTATTGATACTTCCCTTGTTGGTTCTTTCAGGGTGACATGATGATGCTTTATCTGTTTTGGGTCCTAGAACATAGATTATCAGAGTTGGAAGGGCCCTTTGTGAAATGTCAGAATATTAGAGCTAGACAAGCCTGTAGAAGATTGTTTTTATTTTGTTTTTCGATTAACAAGCATTTGTTTTCCCCTCCCTCCAATGAAAAGAAGAAGAAAAAGAAAAAATACCCTCTCAACAAATCTGCATAGTCAGGCAAAACAAATTCCCACATTGGTGGTGTCCAAAAATGTATGTGTCATTCTGCATCTTGAATATGGATTCATCTCTCTGTCAGGAAATGGGTAGCATAGATCATTGTAAGTCCTCTGGAATCATGGGTGGTCATTGTATTGATTGGAGGTCTTAAATCTTTCAAAAAAGAATATAGATTGTTAAAACAAAGAGCTAGAAAGGCCTTAGAAAGTGTCTATTCCAATCCCCTTGTTTTAGAGAGCACTGGCGTGGGGCTGGGATCCACTGGGAGACTATAGCCTGACCCCAGAGAGTGAATAATTAACCAACAGGAGGGTAGAAAGATGGGGTCCTGACATCTTGCCAGGTGTGTGCTGATAAATGTTTAACAACCAGCTCTCTGAAAAGAATGTACACCCAACACTCTCTTAAGTTTAAGCACCATTTTAAACATTTCTTCCATCATTTTCTTAAGTTTAGACAATTAACAAAACAATAAATCCAGCCCTGCTTTGTAGTATTTGCCGATTTCTGAGGTGTGAATGATCACTCTGAAAATTTAACAATTGGTTCTTGGGGGCCTGACAGATGAGTGGGTTCCAATACTCCACTTCATCCAATGCTCCATGTGATAGCCTGATTTCCGACACAACCACATCTATCCTTATCTATCCACCCTCTGTCACTTTCTCTCTTTACTCACCTGTGTAACTCCAAGCTTCCTCCCTTCTAAGTCAGACATGAGGTACTGGTACAGATAGAACCTAACTCACATAGTAGCTGCTACCCAAGTGCCTTTGGGAAAATTCTGCCCTCTACCCCATTCCCTCTGCCCCTCAGATCACCTTGCAGCTGCAACAAAAGCATACCAAAAGGAACTCAGAGGCCAGTGACAGGCGAGTAAGAACCCTGCCTTCCCTTCTTTTGGTTTAGGGCAGAGTGAGTCCCACAGGGTGAATAAGCACGGATGTGTTGGCTGAGGTGTTAGATCTCATCACATTATTTTCCCCACCAAACCCACCCCTCTTCCAATTTCCCTATTTCTACTTCAGTACCACCATCTTTCCAGGCATTCAGGTTTAAAAGCACAATGTTCTCAGTTCCTCCTTCTTCTTACCCTGTTTATCCAATCACTTGCAGATCTGGGCATTTCCAACTCTGCATCTTCTCCACATGTCCCCTTCTGTCTAGCTACACGGCCACCCCTCTGGTTGCAGCCATCATCACCTCTCACTTGGACTATTGCAATAGTCTCCTGTTTTCTTTTTGCCTCAACCATCTTTCCCCAGTCCAATCTCTCCTTCACTCAGCAGAGAAAGTGATTTTCCTAAAATTTAGGTCTGACCATGTGATTCCCCTCCTCAATAAAATCTAATGGTTCCCTATTGATTTTAGGATCAGATATCTCATTTTTTAAAAAGTATTTTTTCATGTTAATCATGATGAAAGTTAGTATTTACATAGAGCTTTAAGGTTTGCAAAAGGCTTTCAAATATTATCTCTTTTGATACTCACACCAACCCTGGGAGGTAGGTGCTATTATTTTCTCAATTTAACAGATGAGGAAACTGAGGCAGAGAGAGGTTCAAGATGCAACATTGCCCAAGGGAGCTTTGAATTCAGGTCTTGCTGAAATGAGAAACATCTCTACTCCAAATGTTCGTATGGACTCTTTGTGCCCAACCTATAGTAGGGCCTTCGGTACTAATATTGGTCTGATTGGCCACAGTTGGACACACTGCACCTTGACCCCATGGTGTCATTTTGGTCCTCTTTGAGAACAAAGGACAATAGCCAACCAACCAATCCTAGATCTCGGTTCAGCTGGTTTGTTCTATCTACTGTGCTGCCTAGCTGCCTGTTTTATGATGTATATAATTATTAGTATAGGGAGTAGTTAGGTGGTACAGTGGACAGAGCACTGGGCCTAGAGTCAGGAAGACTCATCTTCCTGAGTTCAAATCTGACCTCAGACTCTTACTAGCTGTGTAACCCTGGATGAGTCACTTAACCCTGTTTGCCTCAGTTTCCTCACCTGTTTAATGAGCTGGAGAAGGAAATGGCAAATCACTGAAGCATTTCTGCCAAGAAAACCCCAAATGGGGTTGTGAAGAGTCAGATTTGACTGAAACAGCAAATTATTAAGGGGTGGCTAGGTGGCACAATGAATAGAGCACCAGCCCTGGAGTCAGGAGGACCTGAGTTCAAATCTGACCTGAGACACTTAATACTTACTAGCCATGTGACCTTGGGCAAGTCACTTAAGCCCAACTGCCCTGTCTTCCCCCCTCCAAAAAGCAAAAAACTAAAACAAAAAAAACCCCAAACCGCAACAAATTATTAGTATGGTGGCAATACATATAATTTGTTACTAAGTAAATATACACATTTTGGGGGTGCATGCTCAAATTTTTTTTTTTTACTGATAGAGTGGATGATCAAAAAATTTGGAGAAAATTAAGATAGGTAGGAAGCTGAGCTGGGGACCTTGTCCAAAGTCATGAAGGACGTTGAGTGCAGAGCTAAAATTCCAGCCCAGATTTCTAGCCTGCTAGTTCCTAGCTTTTTTCTATTGTTTCTCCACATCATGCAACCCCTCTCCTTCCCAGAAGGAAACGTCCTAAACTGTCTTTCCAGTCATTTCTGGCCTCAGCAGTTTCAGCCATAAGGCCCCTGTGGTCAGGCTCATTAAAGCTCCCTTTTCCCCGCTCTTCCCTCCTCTCTCCTTCTGAGATCCAACTGGGGCAATTACACTATGACCTCAGAAGGAAAGGCGAGGAAACAAATAGTCACATCACTGATTTGGGGAGCAGAGCAGAGGGTGGAGGGAGGAGATTGGGCACCTGGGGCACCCTGAAAAGCAAAGGCCAGAGCTGTCACTCCCAGCAAGGCAGCTCTTTAAGCTGCTGTATCTCCCCCACCCCTCATACCCAAGGGAAGGGAATGGGCAGCAGAAGCTTTGTTTTGATCACTTCCTTAGAGATCTCATTAACCTCAGACCAAAGAATTCCTAGCTAGGTCTATTCCTGCCTGAGCCTGACACCACCTTCCTCCCTTGGACACCTCCTCCCTCTCCCACTCTGCCTTGGCAAGGCTAGCCATGGAGGTTTGGAGGAAATTCAAGTTCCTCACCCACATAATCACTTCAGTCCCCACTTGAGTGTCATTTCCAGGGAATCCCTTAAGATGGGGGGGCATGACAACCTATAAGCCAATCTGTATGATGCTAGGAGAGCCTGACACATCAGACCACTGGCCTTTTATTATCAGTGAGTGGTCCGTCATTGAAACCATTGTTTCTCATCCTATGCTGGCCACCAAAAATAAAACATTTCAGCAGCTCTTTCCTACTCTCCCCCCTTTTCTTTTTCTTCCTTGACATTTAAATTTCCATTTACCACCTTCTCTCTGTCCAAAGAGCCAGCCTTAGTTACTCCTGGTCAACTTGTCTGGGCAGCCAGAAGAACTGCTTCCATAAGGCTACTGTCTTTGCTAATGGACATCCATGACTATGCCCCCCACAGAGGTACAGCGGGGATAAGCCTAGCACATTTCTAAGCTGTGTCTGCGTATTCAGGGTAATTGAAAGATCAGAGGAAAGGTCTGATTTAGAAATAAAGTCTTCTGAAAACTAAAATGAGAAAAATGAAAAAAAAATGAGTAGGACAAAAAAAGAATGCTCAGTAGTGTTCTGGTTATAGAGGAAAGAATGCTGATCATCGAAGAATGTGAGTTCAAATTCTGACTCCAGCACTTAATCTGTGACCTGGAAAGTCATTCCCCACCCTGCCTTTGAAATTCAGTTTCTTTATCTGTAAAATGAAGGACTTGGACTAAGTGGCCTAATGACTAATGAGAGATGGACGAAGGCCATCTCTCTTGCTAACGGCCTTGTCTTGTCTGAATATGGGTCTCCACCTCACTTCCCAGTCATACCCATACCTTGGTCTTCACTCAAACCTTTATCCCCATTTCCTCTCTACTGGAAACTTGGGTTCTGCCTAAGGGACCACCCTAGGTGGGTTTTTAACCTTTCTTGCCTAGATTAAGGTCTTCACCTCCCTTCCCTGACAGCTTCATCCCCTAACTGCACACCTTTTTCTAGTACTTTTTTATGAGTTTCCTCCATTAGAATGTAAGCTACTTAAGAGCAGGAATTATTTTGCTTATTTATATTTGTACAATGTATGATGCATAGGAAGTGCCAAATAAATGCTCTATCTATCCATTTAGTTCTCTATCCATCTAACTTATCCATCCATCCATTCAAATATCTTATCTATTTATCTACCTACCTATCCATCCATCTATCCATCCATCCATCCATCTATCTATCTATCTATCTATCTATCTATCTATCTATCTATCTATCTATCTGTCATCTATCTATCTATCTATCTAATCATCAATCTATCCACCAATCTATCATCTACCATAAGGGGCTGTGTGTACTGATTTGCTCATATATATTATGTGTGTCCATATGGGTCTGCCTAGAAGTAGTTCACAGGGAAGCATGAATCTCCTCTCCCCATGCCTGCCCCCTTCTCCAAGAGAAACTGATTCCCACCAGGAGGGGAAGCAGGAGATTGAGACCAGAGGCTAACCACTTTCTTGTCCTCAGACAAAAATAATACCAGACTAGAATTATGTCTGTCTTCTCCCTAAATATTGGTAGTCTCAGGGAAATAATTTTTAAGTTCAAGCTGAGCTCCTAATCATGATCCCATAATGGGGAAAGATTATCTCAAACTACATATCCAAGATTTGACTTCCTACCAAATACTGGTTCCACAATGAACACATAGCAAATCACAAATAAACCCATTTATCCAAGCTGAAAGCAAACAGAAATGAGAGAAGACATACAGATAAGAATATATTCTAGACAATACAGAGTGAATGAATGTTCCTATTGGGAGTGAGAAATATCTTAGCTCAATCAAAAGAGAGAATCCCAGATCTCACCCAAACTGAAATTCCTCAATCTCTGGTGTAGTAAACTGGGGAGAGTGACATTATTGAGGCTTTCCTCCTTTCTGGCTTCTTCCCAGAGTCTTTTTCCCCCTTCAGGGGTCTGAAGGGAGTTTGGAATCACATCTTATCTCTCACTTCTCCCAAGTTCTCCTTAATTCCATCCCTAAAGCAGGCATCTCTGTGCCTGTAATCAATGTCCACCAATAAGAAGAATCCTCTGTAAATAGATTTTGAGGTGTGGGTTACACTACCATATATAAGACCCGTGTGTGGGGAAGGAGAAAGAAGAAAAAGGTATTGTTTGAACCACCTCCACAAAGGAGTGCAGTCACATCAATGGTATGTGAAAAGGATATTACTGGAATTCAGGAGACCTGGATTCCAGTCTCAGACTTGCTATTTGGTCTAGAGCAAATCATACTTCCTCTCTGGGTCTCAGTATACCACTCTATAAAATGAGTGGGTTGGATTAGATAGTTTTTGAGGTCCCTACTAGCTCTAACATTGAAGGATTTTGAGTATCTGAGCATATTAATCAATCAAAGAATAAGTAAACATGTATTGGGTACCTATTATGTTCCAGGCATTGTTCTGATTACTAGGAATATACAGACAGAAGTGAAACATATTCTTAGCTAGGGAGTAGGGAGGGGATGTTAAGGTCTGTTCTCTAGACCTCCCCCCTAGTCAGGACTCCATGAGGCCAAGGGTGAGAAAAAGAGATCTTCCACAATCTTTTTTTGACAGGTCCTGTGATCCCCTCCCCCTCCCCCCTACTAGCAGAGGCATAACTAGGACAGGCAATCTGGGCTCTGCCCTAGGGTGTCAAATTTAGCAGGCAACAAATTTAGAGGGTTCTGATAGCTTTTGCAGTCTTTCAGCTCTATAGAAAGAACATAATTTAGCATCTATTTAGCACGACCAATTAGTTAAAATAGGAATCTACCAGATGGAGAGCTTTTTCCCTTCCCTTTCCTGCTTTTCCCTATTCCTTCAACAGAGGGCACTTTACATGCTGGTTGTCCTAGGCATGATTTATATCACTTACCTCAGTGGCAAAAATTCCTAGTTATAACCTCTGTCCATTAAACTGTAAGTGACCTGGAGGTGAATGTGCCTTCTCTTTCTTTCTCTTCCTCTGCCCCATCCTCCCCTGCCAGGGCCCACATCCAGCCCTTAGGGAGGTTTTGACTACTTTTGTGAGTGATGTTATGAAATCACTCAGGATGTATTGGAGAGACTGCCTGGGGGCACCCCGATGACCTTGCATGGCTCCCTGATCCCTAGGGAACCTCTCCCTCCCTGCTCAGCCCCTCATTTTATGTTTCCCTTTATTCTCCCTCCCTCTGCAAATCTTAATATTAGGTCCCTGTTTGTTTGTTTTTTTTTGTCTCCAAATGTCTCTCTCTCTCTCTGCCTGACTCCCACATCTTTGGCTCTTTTCTCCTTTCCTCTAACTCTGTCTCTGTCCTTTCCCTCTGTCTGTCTCTCCATCTTTTTTTGTTTCTGGGTCTTTTTCTCCATCCTTTCCATTTTCTGTCCTTATCTCAGCTGCTGTACATCTCAGCCCCTCCAGCCCAGTGTCCTTTATCCTTTTGATAACCTCTGTTTCTGTTCCTGCCCTCCAGCTTCCAGGGCCTCTGCCCCCTCCGTCCCGTGCTCTGAGCCCATGTGTCTCAGATCAGGGGGCACCTGTTCCTAGCTCGTGGCTGGGTCCCACACCTGCTGCGTTAGTTCTGCTCATTCTTGGCCAGCCCTGCTGACCTTGGATCGGCAGGCTGCTGTCTTGGGGAGCTCCTCACTGCCCGGCTGCTAGTGCCCACAGCAAGTGACAGTCTGGTAAGTCACGCAGCACCAGGTCTGGGAACTGGACCTGGCTCACCAGTGCTGCCTGACCTACTCTGTGCTGGGGTCTTCAATCTGCCTTGAGGTACAATCTACACCAGTGTTTCTCGGTAGGGCCAGAAGCAAATAAACAAAAAAAGTCCCAAGTATCTCAAATAGTCATAATCTTCCTCGTAATCCCCAACCAGAGTTGGAGTATGTCTGGTTTCTCTCTTTTTCTTATTTCAGTTTTTTTCTGATATTTCCATGTATAGTGAGTGAGGGTCTTTCAGATTCCCTTGCCCCTGCCCTTCTCCTCTCCGTGGTGAGAAGCGCTGGAACCTGCTTACCCACCATCATTAAACATATGTTGGAGCCTTTTACCAGAGACAATCTTTTTATTCAGTGGTTTCAGTTGTATCCAACTCTTTGTGACCCCATTTTGGGGTTTTCTTGGCAAAAAATTCTGGAGCAGTTTGCTATTTCTTTCTCCAGTTCATTTTACAGATGAGGAAACTGAGGCAAACAGGGTAAAATGACTTAACCAGGGTCATATAGCTAGTAAGTATCGGAGGCTGGGTTTGAACTCAGGTCTTCCTTGCTCTAAGCTGGGCACTCTATCCACTGCCCCACCCAGCTGCCCCTATTTTTTTTTATTAGGATCTATTTATTCTCTTTATATTTATTCTGCATATAGTTTTGTATGCATTGGTTGTCTCTCTAGTAAACTCCTGGAGAGTAGGCCTTATTTATGAGCCCAGCACCGAGGGCAGTGCCTAAAACATGATGAATGCTTGATAAATACTTGTCGATTGATTAATCTAGACCTGGAATGGCTTATAGACAAGACCTAATCTACAAATGGGGAAACTAAGGCACGGAGAGGGGGTAGCAATTTACTCTAGGTCACTGGGCTAATGAGGAGTAGAAGCTGATATTACAGCCCAGGTCTTTTGACTCCAGATCTAGTCACTGCCTTCCCAAATCTTCTAATCTGTATTAATAAAAATTTATTTATAAATTATAATTTATCTATGGTAATTAATTATTAATAACAATTTATTAGTACTTTTTGTTAATAAGAGGTCCTAAAGAATTTATTTATTGCCTTTTTAATCAATAGCTTGGATTTACCAAACATTGTAAGGTTTGAAAAGCATTTCACAGGCACTATCTCATTTGATTCTTTCAACAACTCTGGGAGTAGGTGCCATTCACAGATGAAGAAACGGAGGCAGGAAGACTTGCCCAGGGTTACTTAGCTATTAAGTGACTGAGACAGAATTCAAATTCAGGTATTCCTTATTCAAAGTCTTTTGCTCTAGTTCCTGCACCACCTCAGTTTTGTACATCACCCCCATCCTTTGCCACCTTCCAAGAGAGGGTGTGGCAGCCTAGTTTCCTCATGATTTCTTTAAGCAGAATTGCTGATATGAGACCCAGAGGAGGCATTTTAGGGATTTTGTGGGACTGTGCCCCATTTCTGACAGTGTCTGGGGAGATGGAGATGGAGGAGGTGAAGGTAAGACCTCCAAAGCAAATTTCTTGATTTCCAGGTCTTTCTGTCGGTGTGTCCCACTGATCTCTGGCCCTAGTCCACGAGCTCTTCAGAGAGGACCCTGCCTACTCTTTGCCTTTCCCTTCACACAAACTCCAGCCTCCCTTAAGTTCTAGGTGGTCTCCACTGGTGGAATTTACCCATAATCCTCAGCACAGTATCCCCATCCATACAGATGTCTTCACCTCTGCTCACTCCTTTACTGAGATCTTCTATTAGGACAGACTTACTCTGTCGTCCCTTCTCCTACCTCAGAGCCCTTAACTCAGGCTCTTCTTCTATGGAAGGTGCCCTTCTGTATTCTAGGGTCCTTTGGTTTAGAGTTAGAAAGTTCCAACCCCTAAAAGATTCAACCCCTTCATTTTATGGATGGGGAAATGAAGACACTGACAGCAAAAGTTACTCACCAGGGGCTAAATACACAAGTAGCATTATCAAATCTGTAGAAAGTGTGGAACTGCCAAGGGTTGCCAAGGACAACATCTCAGAGACTTGATTTGACTCTTGGAAGGTGGATGGCAAACTTTCTCTCCCAGATGCCTGCCTCACAGTTATAGCCCATTTTCTCTCTTTTCCCCTCACCTTGTCCCTGATTAATCTCCCTCTCCCCCAGTAAGTCAGTCTCTAGTTTACGTATGTATATGGGATGTTCAGGGAGGAACAGTTCCTCTGCTTGGAGGGCTGCCAATCCACCTATTATGTCTACCCGGCACTCAGCTCACCCTTGGGGCTCCAAGAAGCTGTAGCATGCACATACCACAGGAAACTGTCTTTGCAGACAGGCTAAACCAGGTTGAGGGTAACTGACAGGTCTCAGACCCATAGGTGAGTTAGGGGGATGTTTACTCCAAGTATGTGAAGACTTCCCCTGGTGGGATGAGAACAAATGGTGCCAGAGGCCATGGAGGTGGCTGAAGCAGGCACTATAGAGGGCTTAGAGCTTGGTCAGACATCAAAGAGGCCAAGGTTACCCACTGCATCCTGGGCCATTGATGGTCATCTTCACCTTTATCTCACCCCTGGACTTCAATGACTCTGGAAGAGAGGGAATGACATTGACAATTTTGTACAACTCTGCCTCATTTAATCTCAATTCAAATTCAGCTGATCATTTGTCTTGATGTCCTTGATCCTCTTTGAAAATGGACAAACAATAACAAGTCTCTACCTCAGAGTCTTCGTCACCAAAGTCCTTGGCCTCCTAGGTCTCCAATCTTCTCAGTTCTTACGGTCTCTAGTTCTAGTCTACCTCAATCATGTATACCTTAGCCATACCCTATCCCTACTCCACCCCCTCCTCCCCTGCAAAGGATCCCCCCCCCACGGGCCAGAAACCTACTAAGGTTTCTGAGCATAATAAAACAGAAGAACATTAGATTTGGAACCAGGGTTCGAATCTCAGCTCTTCTGCTTACTGCCCAAGTGAATTACCCTTTCTGTGCCTCAGTTTCCCCATCTACAAAAGGAGGGGATTGCACCAGGTAGTTTCAGAGCTCCATTACAAAAGCTAAATTCTATGATAGTAAATTATTGGCAGAGCAGGATTAGGAGAGGGGCAGCTAGGTGGCACAATGTATAGAGCACTGGTCCTGGAGTCAGGAAGACCTGAGTTCAAATGTGATCTTAAACACTTTGGCTGTATGACTCTGGGCAAGTCTCTTAACCCTGTTTGCCTCAGTTTCCTCATCTGTAAAATGAGCTGGAAAAAGAAATGGCAAACTTTCAGTATCTTTGTGAAGATATCAGTTTCTTTGTGGGGTCACAAAGAGTTGACCCTACCGAAATGGCCAAACAGCAAAGGATTGGGACCACAGATTTAAAGCTAGAAAAGATTCTAGAGACTATGTAGTCTAATCTCCTCATGTTATATATGAAAGTAAGAATTTACTCAGAGAGTTTCATGGAGCATAAGTGACCTACTGTGACCACATAGGCAGAAAGTGTCAGAGGTAAGATTTGAACTCATATCCTCTAACTCCAGAGATGGACTGATCTTCCCCTTCTTGCCTTGACTCTGGAAAATAGAAGCCTCCTCCTCCAGCCAGCTCTCTCTTTCATTTCTTGCTCTGTGAACAGTGATCAGATCAACAATACCACCACTGATTCTGGGAAGGGAAATTGATGGCCCTATGGCTCCATCCTGTGACTTTACCCTTTCCTGACCATTATTCCTTCTGTGTGTTGTCTCCCTCTAATAGAATGTAAGAGTCTTTTTAAAAAGAAAGAAAAGAAAAGAAAAAAAAGAAATGGATGGAGTTCTGGGTCTGGAGTCAGGAAGACTCATCGTCCTGAGTTCAAATCTGGCTTCAGATATTTCCTAGCAGTGTGACCCTTGACAAGTCACTTATTCCTGTTTGCCTCAGTTCCTCATCTATAAAATGATCTGGAGAAGGAAACAGCAAACCACTCTAGTATCTCTGTCAAGAAAACCCCAAATGTCTAAGACAACTCCAAAAGACTCACCATGGAAAATGCTACACATCCAGAGAAAGAACTTTGGAATCTGAATGCAGATGGAAGCAGACGATTTGCTCTCCTTTTCTTTTGTTGTTTTGTTTTATTACTTCTTTCTCATGGTTCCTCCCATTGGCTCTAATTCTTGACTAATGTGAAAATATGTTTAATATGAATGTATAAGTAAAGCCTATATCAGAATGCATGCCATCTTGGGGAGGGGGGAAGATAGGGAGGGGGAGAAAATGTAAAACTCAGAATCTTATGGAAGTGAATGTTGAAAACTAAAAATAAATAAATTAATTGTATAAAAAAGAAAACCCCATGGGGCAGCCAGGTAGCACAGCGAGTAAGAGCACTGGCTCCAGTGTCAGGATGACCTGGGATCGAATCCGGGCTCTGACACTTAGCACCCACCCAGAAACACCTGGCTGTGTAACCTTGAGCAAGTTACTTAACCCCAATTGCTTAGGGGTGGCCAGGTAGCTCAGCGAGTAAGAGCACCAGCTCCAGTGTCAGGATGACCTGGGGATTGAATCCGGGCTCTGACACTTAGCACCCACCCGGAAACACCTGGCCATGTAACCTTGAGCAAGTTACTTAACCCTAATTGCTAAAAAAAAAAAAAAAAACAAAGCCAGATGAGGTCACAGAATCAGACATGACTGAAATGACTGAACAGCAACAACATACCTCTACCAAAACAATTTTTTGCAGGAGAGGGAAGAATTCGTAATAATGACTTTGCCTGAAATTCCTATAGATCCTAGTCTCTGACATAGACCACTCCCTTCAAAAGGTATGTACTCCTTTGTGTGCCCCCCAACTTTTTTTTTAAAGAAATACAAAATTTCTATCAGAAAGTCACTTCAGATACATCTGGTTCAACCCATTCACTTTAGAGATTGAGAAATAGAGGGCTAGAGAGGGGAAAAGTCAAGGTCACACACCAAGTAGTAGAAACAGGATAGAACTGAATCCTGATCCTCAATCTAATGTTCTTTACAAAGGTTTGTGCCTTCTTATTTGCACATTTAAATAGAGCAAGACCAGGTTTTTAAACAGTCAATAATGGTTTTAAGTGCCTACTGTGTGCTAGGGACTGTGCCAAGCACTGGAATAAAATGAAAGCAGGAAGACAGTCCCTGTCCTCAAGGAGCTTACAATCTAATGAGGTATACTACATGCATATAGCTATGTACAAACACAGTCACTAAAGTTTTGAGCCATTTTAAGGAAGTGCATTTTATTCTCTTAACCTGGCATTCAAGATCCTCTATGGCTTGACTCCAAGATACAATTCTAAGAAATTCAACAGGCACTTAAAATTTTATTTTATTTCAATTAACAAAAAAAAATCGATTTTCTCTTCTTCCTACTTCCTGTCCCCTCATGGAAAAAAAAAGAAAACCAAAACCCTTGTAAGAAATAAATAAAATTAATCAGAGCAAATTACCTAATTGGCTACGTCTCATGACATGTTTCCTTCTGCAGCCTCAGTATCTGTACCCTCTCTGTCAGGAGGTGGGTAGTTCACTTTATCATAGGATCTCTGGAATCGTTGATCTTTGCATTGATCAGAATTCTTGAGTCTTTCAAAGTTCAACAGAGATCTTAAAAGTCTCCACTATGTGTAAGGCATGGCACTAGCCCTCTTAAGGAGGGTCTAGCCGAAATGAACTACTTACCATTTTCCTAACATCTCACCTGCCTTTTCTCTTTTTTACCTTCCTTCATGCTGTTCCCCAGGCTTGGTCTGTCCTACCCCTCATCTCTGCCTGTCTTAATCCTACCCATCCCTCAAGGTTCAGCTCAAATGTCATCTCCTTGCTGACTTTTTCCCTCAATAATCCTGCTGGGAATGGTGTCTCCTTTTCCTGATGAATCTTAGAGCCTCTTCTTAAAATATTCTGGTTTTTTTTTTGTTTATTGGTTTTCAGTTGTGTCTGACTCTTTGTGACCCCATTTAGGTTTTTTTTGGAGGGAGGAAGGCAAGGAAATTGAGGTTAAGTGACTCGTCCAAGGTCACACAGCTAGTTAAGTGTCAAGTGTCTGAGGCTGAATTTGAACTCAGGTCCTCCTGACTCTAGGGTAAGTGATCTATTCACTGCACCATCCAGCTGCCCCAGATTTAGGGTTTTCTTGGCAAAGATACAGGAGTGGTTGCCATTTCCTTCTCCAGCTCATTTTACAGATGAGGAAACTGAGGCAGATAGGGTTAAGTGACTTGCTCAGGGTTATACCGCTAGTAAATATCAGAGGTCAGATCTGAAGTCAGGAAGATGGGTCTTTCTGACTCCAGGCCCAGTGCTCTATCCACGGTCACCTAGCCGCCCTATCATGTGCTGTTTAACTTGTAGCTACTTGTGTCTATCTTTCCCTGACCTTAATAGACTGAGGGTAGACACTAATCCTGGTTCATCTTTGTGCCCTTATAGCCTCTAGAACAGTGCTGAAAACAGTAGAAGCTCTCTCTATATAGTTAGTGAAATTAATTCAATTCTCCTTCCCATTTATACAGAAATGACCTCAGTCCGTGTCTTTGTATCTCACCCATTGTTGATCTAACTGTGTACCTCAGGAGGAAGAAACTGCTGCTTGCTTTGTTTGGTCCCTAGTTCTCTTTCTCTTTTCTCTCTACACTTTGCTCCTTGTCAAACCCTTGTCCCCCATGGCTTCAATTTTCATCCCTTGCAGTTGCTTCCCAAACACACTCACACATACATGCGGCTGGGTTGAACATTTGTGTGATTAATATATGTGCATGCATGTATGCAGATATGTATACATACATGTGTGACTGGGATATATGTATATGGGGTAGATATTGTATATATACATATATGTGACTGGGATATATGTGTATATATACACATATGTCTGACTGGGATATGCATGTATATATACATATGTGTAGCTGGGCTGGAGATACACACACAGAGGCACATGTGAGCTCTAGTCCTCTGTCTCAAACAGCCTGCTTGAAATCTTCCTCTGGATATCTTGGCAGCATCTCAGACTTCACTTATCCAAAACTGAATTCATTATTTTCTTCACCAGATCTACCCTTCCCTATTTCTATTCATGCTATCCCAATCTTTCTCATTATCCAGGCATGAAACTTTGGCATCATGGATTCCCCTATCTCTCTCCTATTTTCTCTCCCTACCTTCTCCCCCAAACATTTACATCTAACTGGTTAATGTCAATGGTTTAGCTCAGAGAAGTCAAACAGAAGACCTATAGGCAGCCTGCAATACTCCCAAGTAGGGACTGAATCAGATTAAAATGTAATTGGGAAATATTTAATAAAATAAGTGAAATATTATATAACGTAGATAATGTTAATTTGTGGTTTTCTAAGTCAATATGCACCCACAGGGATCCTTAGGTACAAGTTAGTAACTCCCTTTCTATTTGAATTTAACTCCACTGGCTTAGCTGATAACTTCAATCTGTTCCCTCTTCTTCATTTTCACTGCCCCCACACTACTTGGCCCTTATCACTGCTCATCAGGACTACTGTGAAAGCCTTCTAACCCATCTTCCTGACCACAAGCCCTCTCTCCTCCAATTCTTCATTCAAAATAATCTTAGTTCATAAATTTGATCACATAACTCCCCAGATCAAAGTGCTACTGGATTTTCCATTTAAAAGATAATAGATTGGGGGTGCTTAGGTGGTGCAGTGAGTAAAGCATGGGCCTCAGAGTCAGGAGAACCCGAGTTCAGTTCTGGCCTCAGACACTTAACACCCACACAAAAAACTAGCCATGTAACCTTGGGCAAGTTACTTAACCCCAATTGCCCTCCAAAAGGCAAAAAAAAAAAATGATAGATCTCTTTTGATAGAACAGTTTCATGTGAGTGGAGGGGTAAGAAGCTAGACTGCCAAGGGATTGTGGTATTAGTGTGGGATGAGGAGATAGACCAAAATAGTTTAGACTTCCTAGGAAATTACAGTTACAAAGGAGAGATTTAGCATGATCATTTGAGGGGAGCTGTTACTGATCTCCCTCTTCAATCACAAAAACATAGGTTAGAGAAAAAGAAAGCATTAATTATGCACCTATTATGTGCTAGGCACAGCGCTAAAACATTTTACAAATATTATTACGTTTGAGTTTCACAAGGAGGTAGTGGTTGTCATTTCCATTTTACAGGGGAGGAAACTGAGGCAAACAAAGTTAAGAGACTTGTCAAGGGTCACACAAGTGTTGTTACCCTCATTTTACAATTGAGGAAACTGAGGCAAACAGAGGTTAAGTGACTTGCCCAGGGTCACACAGTTGATAAGTGGTTGAGACCAGATTTGAATTCAGGTCCTCAACTCCAAGCCAAGCACTCTATCCATTGTGCTACCAGGTACCTCAAGCATAGATTTAAAGTTTAAAAGATGTGAATCAGGGAAGAAGCAAATAAGGGAAGAGAGAGAAATAACCTTTACCTCAAATTTGAAACCTCATATTTTTTTTAAGTTGAGTTGGAATTTTTAAATTCTTGGGAAACAGAAAAAAGAAAGTTTTGGGAGAGCCAACCTAGAGGTAACTGAGAGAAAATTTGCAATATACTTTTGGAATACTGTAATTTGTGTCCTAATCTCTATATACATCTTATTTTCTTTGTTCATTCCTGCTTTCAAAAAGCATTTTTTAAGACTTAATTTTTTCGACTAATAAAAATTCCCTAAGGATTCATGCTGGAAAAAATACTATCTACCTCCAGAGAGAAAGAACTGATGAAGTCTGCATGCAAATTGAAGTATAATTTTCTTCTTTCTTTTCTTTCTTCTTTCTTCCTTTCTGCTAATATAAAAATATCTTTTGCTTGATTTCACTTCAGAAAAAAAAAAAAAACCAAAACCCCTGTAGCATACATGCATAATTAACCCAAACAAATTTCTGCACTGGCCTTTTCCAAAAAGATATGTTTCATTCTATTCCCTAAGTCCATCACATCTTTGTTAAGAGGTGGGTAATAGAAGCGGCTAGGTGGCACAGTGAATAGAGCACTGACTGGCCCTGGAGTCAGGAGGACCTGAGTTCAAAAACGACCCCGAACACTTAACATTTACTAGCCATGTGACCTTGGGTAAATCACTTACTTAATCCCAATTGCCCTACCTTCCGACCTCCAAAAAGAAAAAAAACAAAAAACAAAAAACACCAAACAAACAAAACGATGGGTAATATCCTTTTTTCATGGGTTCTGTGGAATCATGGCCAGTCATTGCATTGCTCAGACTTCTCATAAATGTTTGTCCTTACAATGTCATTGTTAAGGAGCGGCCAGGTAGCACAGCGAGTGGGAGCACTGGCTCCGGTGTTGAGAAGACCTGGAGATCGAATCCTGGGCTCAGACACTTAGCACCCACCCAGAAACACCTGGCCGTGTAACCTTGAGCAAGTTGCTTAACCCCAATTGCTTAGGGGCGGCCAGGTGGCTCAGTGAGTGACAGCACCGGCTCCAGTGTTGGGACGACCTGGAGATCGAATCCCGGGCTCAGACACTCAGCATCACACCCAGAAATAACTGGCCTTGTAACCTTGAGCAAGTTACTTAACCCCGATTGCTTAAAAAAAAAAAAAAAACAATGTCATTGTTATTGTATAAATTGTGTTTCTGATTTTGCCCATTTCACTATGTATTAGTTCAAGTCTTTTCAGTTTTTTTCTGAAATCATCCTTTTTTGTAGTTTCTCATGGCATAATAGTATCCCATTATATTCACATGCTGTAAGTTGTCCAGCCATTCCCCAATTGATACAACAAGCTTTTATGAAATGCTTTTCAGGCACCGTCCTGGGTTTTGAGCATTACAAAGATAAAATCCGCAGTTCCTGACTTCGAGGAGCTTACATCCTATTGGAGGGAAACATTGTTTTTAGCAATTAGTTACAAAGTGGATAAGGTGGAGGGTGGGGAAGAGGACTTCTGTTGGTCCTAACAGAGTCTGGGGAATTTGAGATATTCCAGAGAGGCAGTCCAGGTTAGGAGACTGGTGGCAGCATCCTTGTGGACCCCAATCTCCCTAATATGATTGCGATTCTGAGAGGAGAAGGAGGAGAGAGATAGAGACAGAGAGACAGAGAGAGAGACAGAGAGACACACACACACAGAGACAGAGACACAGAGAGAGATAGAGACAGAGAGAGACAGAGACAGAGAGAGACACAGAGAGAGTGTGTGTGTGTGTTATGGGGAAGGAGTACAGCTTTCTACTCTAGACACTCAACTGGCAGAATCATTTCTAAACTCTTATGTGGGGCTGACCTCTTTAGACCCTGTCTCTCTCCATTCATCTCCGTCTCTCTTTGTATCCATCTTTGCCCCTTTCTGTGTGTTGGTCCCTGGCCCCTCATTGTACCTTTACTCTTCTCTGTGTATATGTTTCTGTCCTACTTTCTATGTATCTTTTGTTCTTTCTATTTCTCTCTGTATATCTAGTTTTTCTTCTGTCTCCTCTCTGCCCCTTTGTCTGAGTGTGTCTGCCCCTTCTCTGTCTCTCTCGCCATGTGTCTCTGACTTCTGTGTACCTGTTTCTGCATTTCCTTGTGTTTCTCTATCCCTTCTCTGCTTCTCAGATTGTCTCTGCCCTCAGTTTGATGATTCTTCTGTGTATGTGTGTTTGTGCATTTGCATGTTTGTGTGTATGTGTTTGTGTGTGCATGTGTGTCTGTGTATTTGTGTATGCATGTTTGTGTGTATCTGTGTTTGTGTGTGTATCTGTGTGCTTCTCTCCACTCATCTCTGCCCCCTCTCAGGTTCTCTGGCTTTCTGTGAGTCTCCTTCTCATTGCCTTTCTCCTCCTCTCTGTTTGTCCAAGGTTCTTCCTGTTTGTGTCTATCTCTCCAGCTTTCTCTTTCTTCTCTGTGGTTGCATCTCTTTCTTTGTCCCCTCGGGCTCCTCTATCTCCTGTCTTTCTCCATCTCTCTCTGTATTTCTCTGTTTCCACATGTGAGGTGCTCATGCTTAGTAAGCATTCAACCCAAAAAGAGACAGGAAAAGGAGTGGGGTGTGGGGAGGGGAGGTGAGAGGAGGGGGCAGGGGGATAAAGAAGCAAGGAGCAGGAGTCAGTGTGAAATAACACTGAATACATACCCAGCTGTCTCCCTTATCTCTCTCTGGCAAAAGGAGAGGAGCACCAGGGCAGAACCAGTATTGGAAGGAAGGGTGTGAAGGGAAGATGGTTGCAGAACAGCAGGATAGAAAGATTAATGGGTGCCGGCTACAGGGCCCAAGATAGAGGGACTCTATAATGATGGCACAGAGAGGAACATTGTCGCAACCCAGCAGCTCCTGGGGCACCCAGGGGAGGACATCTTTGTTGCTGGCCTCTGAGGTTAAGGAATGGCAACCAGGTATTGTGAGAAGAACGCTGCCCTGGGAGGCAGGAGACGTGGGTTGAAGTCTTGCTGTGTTATTACAAAGTCAATGAATCATAGATCAAAGCTGGAAAGAGTCCTCAGATGGCCTCTAGTCCAAGGAAACTGACACCCAGGGAGATATAATCACTTGCCTAACGAGGTAACAAGTGTCTCAGGTAGGATTTGAGCCCAAGTCTCTGACTCTAGAGTCAGTATTCTTCCCATGGCTCTTTTCTCTCTAGGACTCAGTTTCCTTCACTGTAAAATTGGAAGGAGGGGTCATGATAACACCTGCCTTCTAGTATGTTTCAGGGTCATTGTAACGATCCAATGAGATCGGGAAAGTGTTTGTAATCATGAAAGGTTGTAAAACTGTGAATTCTCCTCTTCCTCCTCCCTTCCTTCTCTCCCCTCCTCCTTCCCCCCTTCCTCCTCCTCCTCTTTCTTTTTCTTCTTCTCCTCTTCCATCATCATCATCTCCTCCTCTTCCTCCTCCTGCTCTTTCTCCTCTTCCTCCTCCTCTTCCTCCTTCTCAGAAGTTGGGGGCACCTTGGGAACATAGAAGGATAAAGTAAGGGAAACACCCAGGACAGACTAGGTTGGGGTAGAATAGCAGAATATCTGTGTGTAAATATGTACCTTTGTGTAGGGTCTTCTCTCAGCAAAATCCTGATAATTACTCCTTGTTGGCTGTATGACCTTGGCCAAATAATCCATATGCTAATACTTTCAGCATTGCTATTGTGAGCTGTGAGTGCTTCTCCCAAAGAAATTGCCCTGAATTAATTTATATATATATATATTATATGCACACACATATACATATACACACACATATATATGTCATATTTATGTAAATAGAGGAATTGGACAAATCGTTTAACCTCTGCTTGCCTCAGTTTCCCTATTTACAAAGTGGGGATGATTGACAGCACCTACTTCACCTATTATGAGGGTCAAATGAAATAATTTTTGTAAAGTGCTTTGCAAACCTTAAAACTCTAGCAATTATGATTATTTATATGTGTGCCTGGTATCCCCTGCATCTCCTATAGAATATAAACTCCTTGAGGGAAGGGATCTTTTAATTTCTATCTTTATATTCCCACCACCTCACTCAACACTTGACATATAATAGGCACTTAATAAATGCTTCCTCACTTGCTAAATAATACCAGTACTGACACTAGCTCCCATTTATATAGTATTTTAAAGTTTAAAATGTGCTTTACATACATTATTTCATAATCTCTCTGATCCTCAGTTTCTTCATCAGTCAAATGAGAGTGTTAATGTCCATACTCACAGAGAAGGATAACATGGAGTATGATGTATTAGGCAGCTAAGCGGTGAGATGTTTAGACCTGGAGTCAAGAAGACCTGAGTTCAAATCCAGCCTCAGCCACTTACCTGCTGTGTGACCTTGGGCAAGTCACTTAACCCCAATTTCCCTGCTTTCCCCCCTCCAAAAAACCAACAAAAATGGGGATAATAATAGAATCTATCTCTGAGGATTGTTGTGAGAATAAAATGAGATGATATTTTTAAAGCACTTTGAGAACTTCAAGTGTTATAGAAATGCTAGTGGTTGCTATTGTTATGGGATGTAATAGGGCCAAGGAAAAGATGCAAAGTGCTCTGGGAAAATGAATGGAAATCTAGAATACTTTTTCAGCTGGTGGAGGTAGAGGGATGTTCTAGGAAATGGCACCAAACTGAGCCCCGAAGGAAGATTTTAAAAGGTGGAGATGGGGAAGGAGTGCATGTGATGGGGAGGAGTGTGGAATGAGGCTGGAAAGGTAGGCAGGAGGCAGGCTGTAAGGGGCCTGAAATGCAAGGTTTATATGAAGAGCTTATAAGGAGCCACTGGGGGCCTTTGAAGAGGTGAATAATATGGGCAGAACTATGCCTTAGGAAAATTTGTATCAGTGATGTAAAAGATGGATCGGAGAGGCTGGTGAGAGAAGACAAAGAGATCCATTAGGAATTAGAATCTGGGGGAATTTGGGATGCTGTAGTGCATGAAGTCAGGATGGAACTGAGGTCGCCAACCATACCACGGTAAAAGTCTTGAGAAACCCTAGGGCCTGCACTTAGGAGGTAGATTAGCAGAGATCAGGGGCAGATGCTATCTATATTTTGTATCTATAAAACAAGGGGCAGCTAGATGGCCAAGTGGTTAGAACAGCGGTGGGGAGCCTGTGGCCTTAGGTCACATGTGGCCCTCTAGGTCCTCAAGTGTGGCCCTTTGACTGACTCCAAACTTCCCGAAACAAAATTTAGTAAAAAGGGCCGCACTTGAGGACATAGAGGACTACATGTGGTCTCGAGGCCGCAGGTTCCCCACCCCTGGGGTTAGAGCATTGGACCTGGAGTCAGGAAGCATCTTCAATTTCAAATCTGGCCTCAGACACTCACTAGCTATGTGACCTTGGGCAAGTCACGTCACTCTGCTTGCTTCAGTTTTCCTAATCCATAAAATGAGCTGGAGAAGGAAAAGGCAAACCATTCCAGTATTCTTGCTGAGAAAATTCCAAATGGGGTCATGAAGAGTTGGACATGATTGAAAAACCACTGAACAATGATATAACTAAATGTCATGAAGACAGAACTGATAGGAGTTGAAGACTGATTAGACATAGGCATGTGGTGCATTGAGGGGAGGACAGTCAAATATGAGTCTGAGTTTATGGGCGAATGAGAAGATAGTGGTGTCTTCAGCAGAAACAGGAAGCATTTGGAGGTGAGGCAAGTGTGGGGGGAGGATGGGCTCAGTTTGGGATGTATGGAGTCTGAGGTGCTGATGTGTATGGAGAAGTGGAGAAAACAGCCGATGATGCAAGACGGGTGCAGGAGAGAGAGCAGGGCTGCCTTTACAGATCCGGGAGTCATCTGAATAGATGTGATAACTGAACCCATGGTAGAGAATGAGATTATCAAGACAGAGAAGCCACCCAGGGCAGAGTCTCAGGAGATGCCCAGGCTTAGGGAACTGGAGATAGATGTTCATCCAGCAAGAGACTGAGAAGTGGTCAGGCAGGTAGGAGGGGAGCCTGGAGAGAAGAATGCAATGGATGTGGAAGGAGGCAAGTTCCAGAAGGAGGGTGGACAGTAGGGTCAAAAGCTTACAAATGTCAAGGCGGACAAGCACTGCAAAAATGCCACTGCTTGGGGCAGCTAGGTGGTGTAGTGGATAGAGCATAGGCCCCAGAATCAGGAGGACCTGAATTCAAATGTGACCTCAGACACCTATTAGCTGTATGACCTTGGGCAAGTCTCTCAACCCCAATTACCTCCCCCAAAAGTGCTACTGAATTTCACATTTAAAAGATCATGGTTAATTTTTTTTCTTTGTTTGGAGGGGGGAAGGCAGGGCATTTGGGGTTAAGTGACTTGCTCAAGGTCACATGGCTAGTGAATGTTAAGTGTCTGAGGTTGGGTTTGAACTCAGGTCCTCCTGACTCCAGGGCTGGTGCTGTATTCATTGCACCACCTAGTTGCCCTGGTCACTTTTGATAAAGCAACTTCATGTGAGTGGAGGGATAAGAAGCTAGACTTCCAGAGGATTGTGGTATTAGTATGTAATGAGGAATAAACAAAAATAGCATAGCCTTCCTAGGAAATTACAGTTACAAAGGAGAGATATCACACAAGATAAGTGGAAGCTGGAGAATAATTTGCATCATTACCACAGTAATGTAGGGGAAAACAATGAAAGACTTCCGAACTTTGATCAATGCAGTAGTCAGTTGTGTCTTTAGAGGACTGACAATGAAGCATTCCTCTAGTTTCTTCACAGAGAGGTGGTGGCCTATAGGTACAGAATGAGGTATACATTGCTAGGCACAACTAAAGTGTTGTTTTCTTTTGCTTAGCTGTATTTTTATTTATTTATTTTTTTTTTTGCAAGGGGAAGTAGGCAGGGCAATGGGGGTTAAGTGACTTGCCCAAGGTCACACGGCTAGTTTGTGTGTGTGTGTGTTTGTGTGTGTGTGTGTGTGTGTGTGTTAAGTGTCTGAGTCCGAATTTGAACTCAGGTCCTCCTGATTCCAGGGCTGGTGCTCTATTCACTGCGCCACCTAGCCACCCTCTTAACTGTATTTTTAAAGAAAGATTTTTTTTTTTACAAAGGAGGATTCAATTGGAGGTAGAGAGTCATTATTAAATGACAGGGATATTAAAAAAAAAGAGCATCAAAACATTTTAAAAAGAGAGACAGTCAGAGATGAATCAAATATGCAGCAATAAGGATAAATTTGTAGTGGGCCCCAGCTGACAGTTTCATGACTTTCTTGGCAGCTTTCAGCAGCTGAGGAGCAGGAATGAAGAAGGTGGATGGTGGGGGTGGGACAGAGGGTGAGGTGAAGAGGGAGGGAGTCTGTGAACCAGGTGCAGAATTTGTTAAGAAAGAAGACAAGTAACCTTGGAGGTAGATAATAGAAGCAAGGATTTGAACTGGATGATAGAGATGGATGGAGTGAACTTCAAAGGAGGAAAGGTTGCTGATTGATGATGGTACAGGGAGAGTCCAGAAGTGGTGGTGGAGAGCAGAGAGTATGCTGACCTCTTCCTGGCCCCGTGTGTGTTAGAGGGAGGGGGTCAGGAGAGAAGGAACAGCTAGCCAGCTCTGGGAAGGGTGATAATGGATTAAGTACCTTCAGAAGAGTCATGTTCCTGGGATGGAAGGAGGAGGAAGAAGAGAAGTGGGTAGGGTGTGTGTGTGGGGGGTCTGTTTATAACAGATCGGAGATTCCAAAGGACACACAGAAATCAGAGGACAGAGGAGACTGGGTGAGGGGAGAGCTAGGGCAGGGCTTGGTGAGAATGAGAGTGGAAGGGGGAAAGAGCAGAGCAGAAGGGGGTTTGCCTCAACACAGAGGGACTCAATCACAGGGCTAAGGAGAGCAGGATGTAGAAATTTGCCATATATAGGGCAGGACAAGTTCCAAGTATGAAGAAGCTCATAGTCTAAATGAGCCTCAAAGTTGCTCATAGTCTAAATGAGCCTCAAAGTTGTAATTAGAATTCTGGGATTAAGGTGCCTGGAGATTGGTGTCTGCCAGGTGGAGTTTCTCTCTCTCTCTCTCTCTCTCTCTCTCTCTCTCCTCCTCTCTCTCTCTCTCTCTCTCTCTCTCTCTCTCTCTCTCTGTCTCTCGCTCGCTCTCTCTTGCTCTCTCTCTCCTTCGTTCCTTCCTTCCTCCTTTCTTTGTTTCTTTCCTTCTTTCTTTATTTTTTCTTCCTTTTCTTTCCTTTCCTTTCCTTTCCTTTCCTTTCCTTTCCTTTCCTTTCCTTTCCTTTCCTTTCCTTTCCTTTCCTTTCCTTTCCTTTCCTTTCCTTTCCTTTCCTTCCTTCCTTCCTTCCTTCCTTCCTTCCTTCCTTTCTTTCTTTCCTCCCTTTCTTTTCCTTTTTTTCTTTCTTTCCTTCTTTCTTTCCTCCTTTCCTTCTCTTTCCTCCTTTTCTTTTCATTTTCTTTCTTTCCTCCTTTCCTTCT
>NW_027187367.1:12988782-13092986 GCF_028583685.1 Petaurus breviceps papuanus
TCCTTCTTTTTTCTTTTCCTTTTCTTTTTTATTTATTTATTTTTAGTCTTCCTTTCCTTCCTTCCTTCTTTTAAAAATTAAAAAAAATTCTTTTTTTGCTTTTAGAAGGGCAATTGGCTTTAAGTGACTTGCCCAAGGTCACATGGCTGGTTTTTGTGTTAAATGTCTGAGATCGGATTTGAATTCAGGTCCTCCTGACTCCAGGGCTGGTGCTCTATTCACTGTGCGCCTAGCCTCCCCTCTTCCTTCCTTTTTAAAAATAGTTTTTAATATATTTTTTTAAAACATCACCTGCATTTCTTATATTTTCACAAGTCTATGTGGGAGAACTGTGTTTCTCTATGACAATTCACATCATTAATTTAATCATGTTTCCACCAATATTCATATATAATGTTTTTCAAGTATCTTCACTAACTTGATTAGCCCCTTCTTGAAGGTCTCCAGCTTTTCAATGGATAGTGGATAGAGTGAGGAAGACCCAAATTCAACTCTGTCCTGACACTTACTACCTCTGTGATCCTGGGCAAGTTACCTAAACTCTGCCTCAGTTTCTTCAATTGTAAAATAGGGATCATAAAAGCACCTATCACCCAGGGTTGTTTTGAGTATCAAATGAGACAATATTTGTAAAGCCCTTAGCACAGTGCCTGGCACATAGCGCTATATAAATATAGCTATTATTATTATCATTATTGAAATATGTCACATGAGGGGCATCTAGGTGGCTCAATGAATAGAGAACCAGTCCTGGAGTCAGGAGGACCTGAGTTCAAATCTGGTCTCAGACACTTGACACACTAGCTGTGTGACCTTAGACAAGTTACTTAAACCCTAATTGCCTTACCGTCCCCTTCCAAAAAAAACCATGTCATTGGAAATCCAGTATTACTGCTGTATTATGACCAAGACAGAGTATAACAAGATTGTCACCTCCTTTTTCTTGGGAATTATTCCTCTTTTAATGAAACCAATGATTTCATTCAATTTTTGGCCTGTCACACCACTCTATTTAGGGCAGCTAGGTGGCGAAGTACCAGGCCTGGAGTCAGGAGGACCTGAGTTCATATTCAGCCTCAGACACTTATTAGCTGTTTGACCCTGGGCAAGTCACTTCATCCTGTTTGCTTCAGTTTCCTCATCTGTAGAATGAGCTGGAGAAGAAAACCCCAAATGGGGTCATGAGAAGTCAGACATGATTGAAATGACTGAACAATAACAAAACCAACTATTAATTTATATTAAACTTACAGTCCACTCAAACCCACAAATTTTCTTTGCACAAACTGTTACTGAGTCATATCTCTTCCACGCCATACTTGTGAAGCTGAGTTTTTGAACCTAAATGCATGATTTTTCTTTTTTTTGTTCTTACCTTACTAGATTCAGCCTTTACTCTGTCATACAACATAGCTCTTTCTCCTAGCTTTGAGACATTGCCAAACTTAATAGACCAGTCATCATGTTCTGCTTGGGGTCATGAGATAGATGGATGAGTTCAGGTAGGCTCCAGACATTGAGAAGGTCATGGAAACAAATCAGGCCTGGGAACAGTAATTAAAGAGAACAGGTTATTAGGTTAGGGACCATCCACCTGGTGGTAGCTAGTATTTGATACCCTCCTCTAATTGCCTTGAAAGGTCTTGTGGTATAGTAGATGGACAGCTGATCTGAAGTCAGGAGGACCCAGCTGGGTTTAAGACTCACCTCACACACCTATTGGCTGCTTGTCCCTAGGCAAATCACTCATCCTCTCTGTACCCCCAGGCACTCTGAGACAAAGAGTTGCAAGGAAGGGCGAATAAAGTCACAGATCTGTTCACTGATCTTAATTACTTTACTCTGTGTGTATGATTACTGAATTTTCTCTTTTCTCTTGGACGTTCTCTTTCTCTTTCTCTTGCTTCAGACAGCTTGGATATTGCAAAGGGAAAAAAGGAAATAGATGCTAGAACCTTATACTAAGAACAGAGAATAGAGAAAAGACAGAAAAAGAAGAGACTGTATGAATGCTTTCTCTAGCACAAGGATGTCAGGGGCCTCAGTGTTCCCATTTGAAGTTTATTGACCAGAAAAGTTTAGAAATGAGTAAAAGACAAAAGTACTTAGGCCAAGGCAAAGTCCCTTGGACTTGTTCTGAGAAAGAGTAGGTTCACTATGAAGGTGCCGTGATCAACAAAGCCTAAGGATTCAGGCCTGGATGCTTTCAAGTAGAATATCGATAGACACAAGTTTCTGTACTTCCCGCCTCTGGTGAGCCAGAGAATCATATTCTGAGCTCAGTCCCCAGACCCGGAGGGCTGTTGTTCAGAGGCAGCAGGGAGCTTAGCCAAGGGGACAAGGAGATGAAAGGAGGAATGAAGAATGGACTGGAGAAGGGCATCCAGATGGAAATGTGTGAAATGCACAGGGGTTGATCTGTCATTTATCTGTTCATCAATCATGCCTCTATCTGTTCATCCATCCATCATCAATCTATGCAACTACCAGCTTGTCAGCAGCCTGCCCAGCTGTCTATGGATTAATCATCTATTGATGTATCTATCCATCTCCTTCAGACACTGACTGGCTGTGTGATCATGGGCAAGTCACTTAACTTGTCAGAGTGTGCTTCTTCATCTGTAAAATGGGGATAATGATATTCATCCCATCTGCCTCAAAGGGTTGTTGGGAAGGAAGTCCTTTGAAAACCTTAAAGGGTTATATAAATGAGTAATGATTTTTGCTGTTAAAGAGGCAATATGGCATAATGGGGATGAGAGGAGAGGGGAAGAGAGAAGAAGAGAGGATGAATGGAGAGAGAGAGAGAGAGAGAGAGAGAGAGAGAGAGAGCTGGCCGTGGGGCCTGGAAGACCAGAACTCAAGTCCCATCTGACATAAAGTGTGATTGTGGGAACCACTTAGCCTCTCAGGGTTCTAGGTAACCCTTGGAGGCTGTAAGTTTGCAGAGAAGGTGCCAATCCATATCAGTGGAGGGAATTTCCTCACCTGGGAGTTCCCTTTAATCAATGCAATCATACTTCTAGTTCTTATCCCATTCCCCATTGTTGTTAGAGATCGGCATGGCTTAGTGGAAAAAGGAGGGTTGGCCTTGGAGCCAGAAAGTAAAAGTCCCACCTCTGACATTTATATTATGCGTACTGCCTATGTGGTCCTAGATAATTGACTTATCCTTCTGCTGCCTTTGACTACTAAGACTGTAAGTTACAGAAGTTAAATAGTTATAAAGAAGTCATCTAAGTTATGCATGTATGGAGGAAGTTTTCCAATTAAGGAATTCTGCCTGATGAAATCACAAGCCTGAATAAAAAAATACTAAACCCATCATCATCATCATAATCTACACAGTTATTTATTTATACCCCTATGATAGGTCTAATCCTCATCTTTATCATACCAAAAAGTTCTTTAAGATTGACAAAGCATTTCTTCCTTCCTTCCTTCCTTCCTTCCTTCCTTCCTTCCTTCCTTCCTTCCTTCCTTCCTTCCTTCCTTCCTTCCTTCCTTCCTTTTGCAATCAGGTTAAGTGACTTGGTCAGGGTCACACAGTGTCTGAGACCAGACTTGAACTCAGGTCTTTCCAACTCCAGGGCTGGTGCTCTATCCACTGTGCCACCTAGCTGTCCTAAGACTGACAAAGTACTTTTACATCTATTATTTGAATCTCTCCTCGAATCTGATCCTTGATATAACTCTGTAGTGTTAGTAAAAGGTCATTATACCCATTTTGCAGATGAGGAAACTTAAGTCTCAGAGAAGCACTACTAATTGGTATAGTTGATATATGATCTCATGTCTTCCGATTTAAAGCACAGCATTCTTTTCTTGAGTTGCTTTTTCAGTGGCAACCAATTCTTTGTGACCCCCTTTGGGATTTTCTTGGCAGAGATACTGGAGTGGTTTGCAATTTCCTTCTCCAGCTCATTTTTACAGATGAGGAAACTGAGGCAAACAGGGCTTAAATAACTTTCCCTGGGTGGCACAACTAGAAAGTGTCTGAGACCAGATTGGAACTTAGGAAGAAGTCTTCCAGACCCCAGGCCCATTGCTCTATGCACTTTGCCACATAGTTGCCCCTCTTTCCACTTTACCACACTACATCTTCATAACCTACCAGTGAATATGTCTGTCTAGCTACAAATTTATCTATGTATCTATATGTCTATCTTTTGTCTACTTTTCATCTCTGTATCCACCCACACATCTAACATCAATCTCTCTGCCTCCATTATTTGCCTATATGTCTGTGTAACTACCTATATATCTATTGTCTATGGATGGATGCATCTTGAAGGTCTGTTTCATTTCGAAATCTACGACCCTGTGATTCTGTGATTGATTGACCTATTTGTTGTCATACATTAGCTCCACATCAATTATCTATGTTTCTACTGCATATCACCTGTGCACATATCCATCTGTCCATTAACTATCATCTATCTATATACCCATCACCCGTGTACATATTTATTTGTCTTCATCTCTCAATTGCTCCACTGCAGCCCTTTTCTGGTTCTTCATCATGGCATGGAGGTGACCCTGTGCTTGTAACAGTTATGCTAAGGCAGGGCAAGGGCTGGCTGGCTCTATCAAGCTGGAAAAGCTTCAGATTCAGTATTGGTGGGAAAGAGGGCAAAGGGTACTAAGAATCATAGGTTTTAGAGATCATTGGTAAGGATGGATTTAACTCAGGCCAACAAGCAGGTACAGTGGATAGAGTACTGCATCTGGAGTCAGGAAGACTCCTCTTCCTGAGTTCAAATCTGGCTTTGGACACTTACTAGCTGTGTGACCCTGGGCAAGTCATTTCACCCTGTTTGCCTCAGTTTCCTCATCTGTAAAATGAGTTGGAGAAGGAAATGGAAAACCATTCCAGTATCTCTGCCAAGAAAACCCCAGGTCGGGTCACAAAGAATTGGAAATGATTGAAAAAAGCGATTGGCATGTGACATCCTTCAATGATGAAAACAAGTTCATTGTTGTTCACTTATGTTTGACTTCTTGTGACAGCATTTGGGGTTTTCTTGGCAAAGATACTGGGGTGGTTTGCCATTTCCTTCTCCAGCTCATTTTACAGATGAGGAAACTGAGGCAAACAGGGTGTAGTGACTTGCCTAGGGTCACACAACTAGTAAGTGTTTGAGGTCAGATTTGAACTCAGGAAGAAAAGTCTTCCTGATTCCAAGGCCAGCATTGTATCCACTGCACCACCTAGCTGCCTCCAACAAGTTCATATACTACTGGTTTTAGGAGCATATACATATTGACATTTTTGCTATAAATGAAAACAAAGGACATAAAGGAGTTCCAAATAATAAGATAACTATATATTTTTATTTTTTTATTTTTTTTGGGGGGGAAGACAAGGCAACTGGGATTAAGTGACTTGTCCAAGGTCACACAGCTGGTTAAGAGTTAAGTGTCTGAGGCCGGAATTGAATTCAGGTCCTCCTGACTCCAGGACTGGTGCTCTATTCACTGCACCACCTAGCTGCCCCTCATCTTTAACTATATAAAAACCATAAAAACAATTCAAAAGGGAAAAGCCACAAACATTTCACCCGACACAGTATCAAAAAAGTAAAAAACACGCAACATGTATAAATTGGTGATTGAATAAAGTCCAGACCCTATTGTGATAGATCCTTTCGGCATCTGTCATTTCTTCTCATTCATTAGCTCAGGGTCTGTACCTAGTCTCTAGCAGGAAGGCTGGTTTAAATCATTGATTTCAGAGTCTCTCTGAACCACGTACACGCTCACCTTAGCGTGTTGGTGTTCTTCTCTTATCGACATATATATGCATCCAATTTGTTGTCAAGCTGCTCCTTGGTCTGCTCAGAGAGGTAAAAAAAAGGAGTCGCTGGAGCTGGTCTCATTGTATGTCCAATGGCAGCAAGAAATATTACTTCATGGAATATCTGGTCATTCTGCCTTGCAGTGCTCTTGATCAGCGTAAGTAAAAAGACCACCATGATGAAGATTGCTGCTGAAATGCCAACATCTGTTACTGAAGATGAAGAAGGAGAAAAATTCTACAAGTGATTTGATTAAGTTCCACCAAACCAAGATGTTGTGTGCCTGATAGATACTGGGTAATTTCAGAGCAAAGGTAGGCAGGGGTAAAGACAATGAAAAATATCTTTTAAAAATTACACTTTGGGATTAACAAATGGAAGAAGCTAAAGGTTTATAGATTACTCAGAAGCCTCACACTTGCTTATCATGAATACTACTGGTGCTTTCCCTCTGAGATTACCTTCAGTTTATATATTTATGTGTGTGTACATGCACACATGTCTGTCTGTGTGTGCACATATATACATGCATGTGTATATGTATACGTATGTATATACATATGTATGTGTGTGTATGTATGTATGTATGGCAGCTAGGTGGAACAGAGCACTGGGCTTCCTGAGTTCAAATCTGGCCTCAGGCACCTACTAGTTGTGTGACCCTGGGCAAGTCACAACCATATTTGCCTCAGTTTCTTCATTCATAAAATGAGCTGGAGAAGCAAATAGCAAGCCACTCCAGTATCTTTGCCAAGAAAATCCTACAAGGGGTCACAAAAAGTTGGACATAACTTAAAATTGACTCAAGTAATAACACCATAACAGTCACCACCACTATACATACACATACACGCATCTTGCTTATATATAGGTGTTTGCGCATTGTCTCCACCATCAACCTGTCACATCCACGAGAACAGAGATTGTTTTTCTTTATAGCCCCAGAAATTATCACAATATCTGGTAAACAGTAAATACTTAACTGCTTAAGGAAAGGCCCAGAGCAGCCATGCTTTAAGCTCTAGACTTTGCCACCATGCCTCAGCTGCCTTCTCTCTCTGCCCCTGTGGCCTCCTCTCATTGGTGAGTTTCTCCTATAACCTTCATTTTGAGGAAGGGCCCAGGCCAGGCATTCTTCCTTCTCAGGACTTTGCCATTGTGACCCTTGAAGGTGCCTCCCCTCACTGCGCTTCAGGCCATCACCCTTGTATAACTCTCCCTTTCATGCATTATCTTCCTCTATTAGATAATAAACTCTCTGAGGGCAGGGACCATCTTCCTTTTTGCTTGCATTTGTATGCCCAAGTCTAGAATATTTGCTGTTGCTGTTTGGTTGTTTGGTCATTTTTCAGTCATGTCTGACTCCCTGTGGCCCCATTTGAAGTTTTCTTAGTGAAGATACTGGAGTGGTTCACTATTTCCTTCTCCAGTATATTTTAACAGATGAGGAACTGAGGCAAACAGGGTTAAGTGACTTCCCCAGGGTCACACAACTAGTAAGTGTCTGAGGCCAGATTTGAACTCAGAAAGATGAGTCTTCTTTACTCCAGGTCTGGGTGCTCTATCCCCTGTACCACCTGGCTGGGCATATAGTAAGTACTTAATAAAGGCTTATTGACTTGACTTGGAATAAAGGATTCCAGAACTGAATAAGCAGAAGAAAGACAAAGGGATCACATTTAGGAGGTTTCATGATCCAAAGAACTCCTTAACCTAAAATCTTATCTTTTTAAATACCAGTATTTTTCCAACAAAAACAATAATAATAGCTAATAATGATAACAGTTTAAGATTTACTGTACATACCTTTCTCATTTGATCTTCATGAAAACCCTGCAAGACAGGTACTATGAGTATTATCGCCTCCATTTTTCACATGAGTCATGTGAGGCTCAGACAAGTAGGTGACATATCTGTGGTCACACAGCCAATGAGTATTAGAGGTGGGATTCAAAACCAGGTCTTTCCTGGCTCCAAGGCAAGAGCTCTTTCCTTAATATCATCCTTAATGATACTACAAAAGGCTGATTCCACAATCTCTAAAGATTCAAAATTGTCCAGGACCCAAAAGGCTTGAGATGTGGGTAATAGGCTGAAATCTTATCACTAATGGGCTCAAAAAGTGGCTTAAAAGATATTATTGAGGAAATGTATGATTGGAAAAAAGAGGAAGGCCAGTTGTAAAGCAAGAAGGAAGGACAGTAGATGGCATTCTCAGGACTGTATCCATGGAATGTTAGATGACCCAAAGAAGACCTCAAAGTTTACTGGGTAGATCGTCTTGACTTACAGAAGGAAACAGATTGCAATAACACAGGATAAGAAGGCATGCAGATTTTTTCTGTGTCTATAGAGGGAATAGGGCAGCTAGGTGGTCCAGTGTATAGAGTGCAGGGCCTGGAGTCAGGAAGACTCTTCTTCTTGGGTTCAAATCCAGCCTCAGACACTTACTAGCCGTGTGACCCTGGACAAGTCACTTAACCTTGTTTGCCTCAGTTTCCTCATCTGTAAAATGAGCTAGAGAAGGAAATGGCAAATCACTCTAGTATTTTTGCCAAGAAAACCCCACAAGGAGTAACAAAGAGTTGGGAATGACTGAAAAATGACTGAACAACAAAAGGGGAGGGATTATCCACAGAGATGAACCTTTGGGTCATGGGTTGTGGATCCCCTCTTGCTCCATGGTCCTCTATGAAATTTCTAACCTCTCATGAGGAATCAAGTCTTGCAGAGGAGCAAGAAACTAGGGGATCTTATCACCATCCCCCAACCTCTCTATGGTGGTAGTAATTTGGAGGTGATGGAAAGAAATAATGTTGGGAAGGGGATGGGAGCAAAGAGCTATGAGGAAAAAGAAGGGAACAAATATCTACTAAGTGACTATTATGTGTCAGGTCCTGTACTAAGCAGTTTACAAATATTCTTTCATTTGATTCTCATGACAACCCTGGGAGGTAGGAGCTATTATGACCATTTTACAATGGAAGAAACTGAGGCAGAGTTTAAGTGACTCGCTTAGGGTCACACAGTCAGTAAGTATCTAAGGCTGGATTTAAACCCAGGTCTTCCTGACTCTAGGCCCAGTGTTCTAACCATTAGGCCACTTAGTTGTCTCTTAAATAACACCAATGAAAGGCTTTGGGATTATTTAAATGTCAGAAAAGAAGGCTAGGGCTTGGGATGGGGTGAGACAGTAAAAGGACTTTGGGCTTCCAGTCTATTACACAGAAAAGCTGGTTCTCCACTCTCCTAAACTTCCTTCCTCTCAACCACAGGACAAGGGGAAAATGGGTTTTATGGACTTGACCTGATACAAGAGTTTAGGATAGGACACTCCCAAAGGATGGCAGATAAGATGAAAATCTGAAGAGGAAATACTGCTTATAAGCTTGTGGCATCCATAGCTACCTTTTGTGCTTGACTAAGTTTCCTATTAGGTCTATATGACAATGAGTCTCTTAATCCACTGGAGAAGGAAAGGGCAAACCACTCTAATACTTTAACAAGCATGGCGCGATGTGGTCCAAGGAGTCACGAAAAATCAGAAACAACTGAATGATGGAACAGCAACAAGAAGACTGCTCAGAATTCAGGCAATACCTGCCCCCACCTCTAATGTAATACCCCATGCTATTGGCTATGTGACTCAGGACAATGCATTACTCTTCTTGGAGACTCAGTTTCTTCCTCTGTAAAGTAAGGGGCTTGGCGGAGACGGCCTCCAAGAGCTCTTCCAGCTTTGACTTTCTAGGATTTCAAATGCTATAATTGAGACTCTTTCCTTTGACTTAAAGCTTTGATCCTTCTTAAAAGGAAGTAACACTGAAAGGAATAACACTTCCAGGCTTTTCAGTCATTCACACTTCTTCAAGTTTATCTGAACAGGTTTTACTGAAAGGGAGGGAGGAAAGGAGGGGGAAGAGAGCCTGAGGACCCTGGGAGGTTGACAAAGGCAGCATAACTGAGTAGGAGTAGAGTGACTCTGAAGGTAAGTTTCACTTACATTTTATCTGGGGACCCTGGTCTCCACAAGGGTATGGGTAGGCAGGTGGGAGGGAAGGAGGATAAGGAGAAAGAGAGAGGAAGGGAGAAAAGGAAGGGAGAGGAGAAGGCAAGGGGAAGAACCGAACCCAGATCTTCTTCACTCTTTGGCTGGTTTTCTAGCCTCCCCTGAGCAAAAAGCCTTCAAGCCATGCTGAAATGATGTCTTGTTTACAAAATCCAATGGCTTTTATTGCTTCTTCAGTGGTTTTGAACGGTTGTGGTCTATGCCACTGACCATCTGTCCTACCAGACACACTCTCTTTTTAAAAATTTCTCTTACTCTTTAGTATTTTCCTTGCAATAAGTATTTATTAAGCACCTACTATGTGCTGGAAAGACAGATCTGAAGTCACATTGAAGGGTTTTGAATGTAAATAGAGGGGTTGGTATTTTACCCAACAAGCAGCAAGGAGCCATTAAAGTTTCTTCAAGTGAATGATGTGGTCAGATTTGTGCTTTAGGTATATCAATCGAGTGTGTAGGATGGATTGGAGAAGATAGAGTCTGATGACAGAACAAAATAAAGAAAATTGTTTGAATGTGAGAAATGTGGAGCTAGAGATGAGAAACTGGCAGCTGAATGGTTATGGAGGGGGGCAGTTTGAGAGACAATAAAAAGTTGAGGAAGACTCTGCTTCTGGGCATTTGCCGAAGGTGTCATCAATACTGATGGGCCTCAGACCCATAGATCAGTTAGGGAGGTGTCTGCCCCAAGCATGTGAAGACTTCCCCTGGCAGAAGGGGCAGATGGGAACAATTTGTCTCAATGACCACAAAGGCGGCTGAAGTAAGTGCTGTGGAGTGGTTAAGGCTTGGTCAAACAAAGTCATCCACTGCATCCTGGGCCATCACCAGTCATCCTGACTCGTGTTTTACCACTGGACTTCAATGACTCAGGAATAGATAGTGAGGCTGATGACTGTGCAGCTCTGCCTCACTTAAATCCCATTCACACACAAGTTAAGACATCATCTGGAATGTCATCAGTCCTGTTAGAAAATGAAACAAAGAACTAACAGCAACTATGTGTCAGGCACTGGGGATACCAGAAAAGGTAAAACAAATAATCAGATTCCCAAAACGACAAAAAAAAGGCTTCTTCCCCTAACCTCTTAAAGTAGGTTTTACCTTTGTCCTGCTTCTTTTCTCTCTCTATCTTTTGGCAAAGGAAAAATCTTTGACAATCTAATTTATTCTCCTGGCTTCAATTAACACATCTCTGGAGATGACTTTCTCTTGACCATTTTATATCATCTGCCACCTAATATTTTTGTTATGATAATAACCTTAATAGCCCTAATAGTCTTGTTTATTTTATCTCTCTAGTGTTTCTGGAGTCTGCCCCTCCTTTCGATTCCCATGCTCACTTATCGTGGCCCTGGTTCTTATGACCCCTGAAGTGCAACATTTCAAAATCCTTCTGACTGGTCTCTTCAGTCTCTCGCCATTCCGATTTGTCCTACACAGACTTGTGAGATTGGTTTTCCTAATGCACAGCTCTGAAGCAAGTGGTGGTATAGTGGTTAGAGCATTGGGTCTGGGGTCAGGAAGACCTGTGTTCAAATGTGACACCAGACACGTACTAACTGTGCAATCCTTGGCAAGTCACTTAACCTCTGTTTGCCTCAGTTTCCTCAAATAGAAAGTTGAATAATAATAGCACCTACCTCATAGTTGTTGTGAGGATCAAGTGAGATAATAAATGTAAAAAGTGCTTGGTCTGGCATATGGTAGGTGCTACAGAGATACTTGGACAGCTAGGAGGCACAGTGGATTGAATGCTGTGCTTGGAGTCAGGAAGACTCATCTTTCTGAGTTTAAATCTGACCTCAGACACATTAGCTGTAGAACCCTGGACAAGTCACTTAATGCTATTTGCCTCAGTTTCCTCATCTGTAAAAATGAGCTGGAGAATAAAATGGGAAACTACTCCAGTCTCTTTGCAAAGAAAACCACAGATGGGCTCATGAAAAGTTGTACATGACTGCACAACAACAACATATAAATATTTATTCCTTTCTCCTTTCTCTGATCACATTATCCTCACTACTGAAAAAACCTTCAGTGGTTCTCTATTACCTTCCTATAAAGTCCAAACACTTTAACCTGGTATTAAAACCCTCTAAAATCAGGGCCCAGTGTACCTTCATAGCTTTACTTCCTGAATTCCAGTTCACATACAGAACTGAGCTAATCACTACTCTGCAAGCATTTCCCTGTGGTTTCCCACCTCTGTGCTTTTGCTCAAGCTGTTCCCTCATCTTGGAGTGCTTCCTATCTATGACAAAAGTCTACTTATCCTTCCAGGTCCAGCTCAGCTACTTCCTCTCACAAGATATCTTCCCTGCAGGCAAAAGTGGCCCCTTCTTCTTCTGAGGTCTCAGTATCTGCTTTACCTCTCAGAAGGTCTTCTATTGTCATTGTTTGGGTAGATATCTTATCTCCTCTGCTGGATGCATTATAGAATTTGAGAGCTTGAAGAGACCTCAGTGACCATCTAGTCCTACTCATTCTTGAAAGGAATTTCGGAGATTCTGGTGGGGATGGTGGCTGGAATTCAGGTGGCATGGTTTGGAACAAAAAGGGAAGTAGAAGCCTGGTTCTGGACAAAATAAGACAAAAGGTCATCTATCAGAATCCAAAAGAGACTAAATGTTACATACCTGACAAGTGTCATATCATCCTGTGTATGAAGACTTCCAAGAAATTTTGTTACTCATTTTTCAGTTGTGTCTGACTCTTTGTGACCCCACTTGGGGTTTTCTTGGCAGAGATACTGGAGTGGTTGGCCATTTCCTTCTCCAGCTCACTTTACAAATGAGGAAACAGAGGCAAACAAGGTTAAGTAAATTGTCCAGGATAACCTAGCTAGTAAGTATCTTAGGCTGGATTTGAACTTAGGGAGATGAATCTTCCTGTCAACAGGTCTAGTTATCTGTGTACTATGGCGTCACCTAGCAGCCCCTTCCAAGAAAGGGAAACCCACTTCCTGAAGCAGCCTCTTATATTCTAATTATCATGAAAATTTTCCTGACATCATGCCTAAATTTATATCTTTGTTCCTCTGGGGCCAAGTAGAACAAATTTAATCCTCCCTTCCATAAGAGCCCTTCAAATACTTGAAGACAGCTATCACATTCCCCCTGATAGTTCTCTTCTCTAGGAGAAACATCCCAAGTTTCTCTAACCAATCCTCATAAGAGATGGACTCAAGGCCTTTCATTATCCCAGTTGCTTTCCTTTGATCACTTTCTAGCTCATTAGTGTCCTTCTAAAACGGCAAAAATAGTACTCCAGATGAAGTCTCATGAGGGCAGACAATGTACAATTGCCTGCCTATTTTTGGAAGCTGGGCCTTCTGGTCCATTGCAACAATCTTTTTGTTGGTCTTCTTATTTCAAATCTCTCCTTGCTCCAATCCATCCTTTACTTAGCTGTCAAACTGATCATCCCCCAAATCATGGGTATGATCATATCCCCCACAAACCTCCACTAAAAAAAAAGCTAAATAAACTCCATTGGCTTCCTATTGCCTTTAGGAGCAGTTGGAATATTCCTTGCCCTCATTGCAACTTCCAGATCTTGCCTCTAACGCTATGACTCAGTTACTTCTACTTTGAGATTCATTCAATCCATATCTAACACAGGCAAAATCCAATAGGTTGTTGCGGTTGTCTACTGATCTCCAGAATACTTTCCTTCCTTCCTCAATGAATTCAGGGCTTAGCTTACAATGTTTATCTCCTCCTGAACTCCTGCCCTCACACTTGGGAACTTAAATATACATATTGAC
This sequence comes from Petaurus breviceps papuanus, assembly GCF_028583685.1. Classification (NCBI taxonomy): domain Eukaryota; kingdom Metazoa; phylum Chordata; class Mammalia; order Diprotodontia; family Petauridae; genus Petaurus; species Petaurus breviceps. The sequence goes on from NW_027187367.1 coordinate 13,002,418, forward strand.
AATCTCTCAAACACTTTAGTTCCCAGTTCTTCAACTTGCTTATTTTCATGATTTATTCCTCCAACCCACCTCAACCACATGTGAAGATGACTATACCTTTGACCTTGCCAGCACCCATGGTCCTGAACTCTAAAATTGACTTATTTGGTCATAATCTACTGCTATTCCACATCTCCCTCAGCCTTGTGACCCCAAATTCTATTATTCATCCACATTGTGGCCTCTGATCCTTCCATACCTCAATTCTTTCCCAGGCCATCACTATGGCACAAACTATACTCTCCTCTTTACATCAGTGGCCTTTGAACCAATATAACTCTACACTGCCCTCTTCAGTCTCTTGCCCATTTATCATGTCACCAAATTTGCCCAACAATGCCTTGTCCTTGGTTCATTTCCATCATAGCTCCCTTTTCTCCTATATATGGATAAAACTGAATAAAGCTAAAAAATGCCACAAAACCTTTTATAAATTTATGTTATATAATCTCAATGGGACCTCACTGCTATAAAGCAATCTTTTTACAGCCTCCTTAATTGACTTACTATCCCACTTACCACAGTGGTTCTTGGTGGGGTTAAGCAATTGGGGTCAAATGACTTGCCCAGGGTCACACAACTAGTAAGTTTCTAAGGCTAGATTTGAACACAGGTCCTCCTGACTTCAGGGTCAGTGGACTATCCACACTGCAGTGGTTCTTGCAAACCTTTTCATACCTCCTCAAACCTCTCATTCTCCCCTCCCTCTCTTTCTCCCTCCACCCCAGATGAGAACTTTGGTTCATATTTTACTAAATAAAAAATTGAGACCCTTTGCTGAGAGCTTTCTCTTCTCTCCCACTCCTCATCTCATGTCACTCAGATACCCTCTGCTACTATCTCTCCTTTACCTCTGTCTCACATGAAGAGATGGCTCTTCTCCTTGCTGAGGCAAAGCTCTCTACTTGTACAAGTGATTTCTTTCTATTCTGTCTTGTCCAAAAGATTGCTTCCCATCATCCCCATTTTCTCACTTATCTTCTATCTCTTTTTATTGATTGCTTCTTTACTGCCTACCAAACTCCCATGTCTCTCCCATCCTCAAAAAACCCTCACTTGATCCATCTATTTGTGCTATCATCCTATATCTCTCCTGCATTTTGTGGTGAAACTCCTAAAGAAAGTTATAAAGTACCTCCGTATCTTTTTCTCTCACTCTCCTTTTAACTCGCTGTAGTCTGACTTTAAACCTCATCATGCAACCAAAACCACTCTCTCTAATACTACTAATGATCTCTTAATTGCCAAATCTAATGGTTCTTTTTTTTTGGAGGGGGGAAGTCAAGGCAATTGGGGTTAAGTGACTTGCCCAAGGTCACACAGCTAGTTAAGTGTCAAGTGTCTGAGACCAGATTTGAACTCAGGTCCTCCTGACTCCAGGACTGGTGCTCTATTCACCATGCCACCTAGCTGCCCCAGTGTTCTTGTCTAATTGCCTTTTTTCAATCCTCATCCTTCTTGTCCTTTCGGCAACTTTTGACACTGTTAATTCATACTCTTTTTCTAAGTTTTCATACCACTCTCCTGTTCTCTTCCTACTTATCCGACCGGTCCTTCCCAGTCTCCTTTGCTGTATCTTCATCCAGGTCACACCTGGGTAAGGGATCCCTCAGGACTCCATCCTAGTCCTCTTCTCTTTTCCCTCTACACTATTTTAATTTTACTCTTCAGCTCCCATGAATTTAACGATCATTTACATATTGATGATTTTCAAATCTACTTAGCCAGCTCTAAACTCTGCTGATATCTAGTCTCAAATCTACAACTACCTATCAGACATCAAAATGGGTATCTCCTAGATATCTTTTTTTTTTCCTTTTTGGAGGGCAATTGAGGTTAAGTAACCTGCCCAAGGTTACACGGCTAGTTTTGTGTGTGTGTGTGTGTGTGTGTGTGTGTATGAAGTGTCTGAGGCCGGAACTAAACTTGGGTCCTCCTGACTCCAGGGCCGGTGCTTTACTCACTGCGCCACCTAGCTGCCCCCCTCGTAGACATCTTAAAGATGGTTGTTGCCCTTCATTCTCACAGAAGACCATAATGACATCACTATGTTAGAGTCAAGTTACAATGTGTTCAATTGTGGCAGATCAGAGCAATACAAGCTTGGAATGTTCTACCACAAGTTGGGTACAAATAGTGTATGTGAACATTTGGGGTGGATTCTCTAAATTTGTGCACCCTGCATTTCCTTGAGCTGCCTCAATTCTGCTTTGCTCATAGAGCACAGCACCTTCTCTGATTTGGGCATGCCATCCTGAGCGGTCCTGTGCCAGTGTCTCCCATGTCACACAATCAATTCCAAAGTTCTTAAGAGACACCTTGATTGCATCCTTGTATGGCTTCTTTTGACCACCAAGTGAACACTTGCCCAGTGTGAGTTCTTCATACAATAGTCTTTTAGTCAAGTGAATGTTTGGCATTTAAACAATGTGGTCAGCCCAACATAGCTTTGATCTCTTAAAGTCAACATATCTAAATTCAAACTCATTGTTTCATATGCCTCTCTCCCAAAGCCTCCTTCATTCTAAGCTTCCTTATTATCACTGAGGCTATCACCACCCTCAGCCACACAGGCTGGAAACCTAGGTGTGATCCTCATCTCTTCACTCTTTCTCACCCTCCAAATCCAATCTGTTGCCAAAGCTTATTAATTTTACCTTTGTAACATCTTTACCATATGCTCCTTCACTTCTTGGACACTATCCCCACCTGATGCAACCCCTTATCACCTCACAACAGTACTATCAAAATATCCTGCTGATGGGGCTGATTGGCACAATCTCCCCATTCCCGTCCACTCAGCTGTCAGTGATCATGTCACTTCCCTATTCATTCAACTCTAATGGCTTCCTATCAATTCCAGGACTAAAAAAAAAAAACCCTCTGTTTTTTTCCCCAATTAATTAATTAATTGGTTGATTGATTTTTAGTTTTCAACATTTACTTCCATAAGTTTTAAATTTTCTCCTTCTCCATCCCCCCCCCTCCCCAAGACAGCATGAACTCTGATATAGGCTTTACACATATACATTCCTATTAAACACATTTTCACATTGGTCATGTTGCATAGAAGAATTATAACAAATGGCAGAAACTATGAGAAAGAAAATGAAACCAAATAAAACAAAAAAGAAAATAGTCTGCTTCACTCTGCATTCCAACTCCATAGTTTTTTCTCTGCATATGGATGTCTTTTTCCATCATGAGTCCTTTAGAATTGTTTTAGGTCCTTGCATTGCTGAGAAGGGCTAAGCCTATCAAAATCAGTCATTGCACACTGTGGCTGTTACTGTATACAGTGTTCTTCTGGTTCTGCTCACTTCACTCAGAATCAGTTCATGTAAGTCTTTCCAGCTTTTTCTGAAGTCCACCCGTTCATCATTTCTTACAGCACAATTGTATTCCATTACATTCATATACCACAGTTTGTTCAGTCATTCCCCAATTGATGGGCATCCTTCAATTTCCACTTCTTAGACACCAAAAAAGAGCTGCTATAAATATTTTTGCACACATGGGTCCTTTCCCTATTTGTATAATGTCTTTGGGATACAACCCTAGAAGTGGTATTGCTGAGTCAAAGGGTATGCACACATTTTTATAGATCTTTCGTCATGGTTCCAAATTGCTCTCCAGAATGGTTGGATCAGCTCACAGTTCCACCAACAATGTAATAGTGCTCAAACTTTCCCACACCTTCTCTAACATTTGTAATTTTCCTGTTTTAATCACGTTGTCATGATGTGGTAGCTCAGAGCGTTTTGATCTGCATCTCTCTGATCAATAGTGAAAAATCCTGTTTTGTATCCAAAGTCCTTTATAACCTGCCCCTCACTTCCAGTCTTCTTGCCCCACCCCCACCGCCACATACTGACCTTGCCATTCCTTAAACAAGGCACTCCATCCTAGATCACCATGCCTAGAAGGCTCTCCTTCCTCATCTCTGTCTCCTGGCTTCCTTCAGATTTCACTAAATCTCGCCTAAGAAGCCTTTCTAATGTCCCTTAGTTCTAGAGCCTTCCCTGCGCCGATTATTGCCAATGTATCACCTGGACTGGGCTGTTTCCTGTCGCCTCCATTAGATCATGATCTCCTTGAAGGCAGGATTGTCTTTTGTCTTTCTGTGTATCCCTAGCACTTAGATCAGTGCCTGACACACAGGAGGTGGCTTGATTTTCTTAATGGCGCCCAAGACCACACTAACTTGTTTGGCTGCCACCTTACACTGCTGACTCGTATCGAGTTTGTTGTCCACTGAAACTTCCACATCTTTTTCAGAACTATGCCTCCACCTTCTTGGGCTTGTGAAGCTGATTTTTGTTACTAAATACTAGTTTGAACACTTATCCTAATTGAATTTAATTTTATTAGATTTATCCCTATGTTCCAGTCCAAGGGTTTTTAAACTTTTTTAATATTAAATTTTATTATGTATATATATAATATATATCTATTATATGGACTCCTTCAGCAATCTGGTGAAGCCTAGTCCCTCTTCTTTTCTCTCTCTATACAATTTCACTTGGTGATTTCTTCAAGTCTCCTGAATTCAATGATCATTTATATATTGATGATTTTCAAATTTACTTAGCCAGCTGTAAACTCTGCTGATATCTAGTCTCAAATCTCTATCTGCCTATTGCACATCTCAAAATGCATGTCTCACAGATATCTTAAACTCAGCATATCCAAATTAGAATTCATTATTTCACACCATCTCACACACACAATCAATGTTTTGCTGCCTATGTTCATTTTTGAAGGAAATACTCAGTGTAAGGTAGAGGGTAATGAAAATAAATATGTAATTTGTTCCCATCCAAGTTCAAAGAACCCTCCTCCCCAACTCTATCCCTAGATCTCTTAGGGTCCATAAATCCAAGACTAAGAACCTGAGCTCTAACCCATTTAAACATTTTTGGATGCTCTCCCCTACCTATTCTTCCCAGCTTTGTGCCATCTGCAATTTTTTTCTTTTTCTTTTTGGAGGGGGGAGGGTAGGGCAATTGGGGTTAAGTGACTTGCCCAAGGTCACATGCTAGGTTTGTGTGTGTGTGTGTGTGTGTGTGTGTGTGTAACATGTCTGAGACCAGATCAGAACCCAGGTTCTCCTGACTCCATGGCCAGTGCTCTACTCACTGTAATACCTAGCTACCCCTCCATCTGCAAATTTTATGAGCATGCCATCTATGTCTCTATCCAAGTCCCTGATTAAAATGCTAAATAGCCCAGAGCAAAGCTTAGATCCCTGGGTCCTCACTGGAGATCTCCTGAGACTGAATGTTTAACTTTTGAGGTGTTGCAGTTCAACCAAATCTGAATCCATGGAATTGTCTAAATCATACCTCTTTCTCTTCTCCATGAATTGTTTGAGCAACTTTATCAAAAGCTTTGCAAAAATCTAGGCAAACTATATCCATGGCATTCTGTCATCTCCTGGTTTATGAATCCTGTTAAAAAAGGAAATGAAGTTAGTCTGGTATGACCTGCGCTTGATGAAGCCAGGCTGGCAGCAGTTATCACTGCTCCCCTCTTTAGATATTCACTAACCATCTCTTTAATGAATTTTCCCTAGGGAATCTAAGTTAAGCTCATTAGCTTTTAGCTTATAGTTTGCAGACTCTATTTTCTTCCCTTTTGGGGGAAATTGGGACAATATTTGTAAGCTCCTCAGAAAAGGGCAAGTATTGTCCTCTTCCATCTTTGTATGCCTCACAGTGCCTTGTGCATAAAAGACAATCATTCAGCAAACATTTATTAAACACTTAGCATATGGAATATGTGTAATTAGTGACCTACAGCAGGCACTGGGGATAGAAAGATGAAAAACATTATGGTCCCTTCCCTCAAGGAGCTTACTTCAATAGGGAAGGACACAAAATTATATAAATAATCATGATATTAGTGGGATAAAAGGAAAATGAGAAAATCAGAGACGGAAGATACACTTTCAGCTGAGGAAGGGGGGAAGAATCAGGGAAGGCTTCATGCAGGAGGTGATACCTGAACGGGTTCCTGAAGCATAGAAAGATTTCAGTCAGTGGAAATGTGGAGCTAGGTGTGTTACAGGCATAAGAGATCACCTGAAGTTACTCTGGTAGGAGAAAGTAGGACTAGATTAGGGAAAAATGTTTAAGTGAATAAATGAATCCCCCCTAGCTGTGTGACTCTGGATAAATCTGTCTGCCTCAGTTTCTTCAACTGTAAAATAGGGATAATAATGTACCTACCTCTTAGTGTTGTTGTGGGAATCAAATAAGATGTTACCATTTGTAAAACACTTAGCACAATATCTGACAAGAAGTAGGTGCTTAATAAATATTTGTTCCCTTTTCCCTTTCCCCCTAGTTCTGGTAGGTCAGGAACCACCTCTTCTGTGTAGAGGAACGGTACACTGTCATGGTATACCCCCATAGGAGTAGGGGTTTCCTTTCTTCCTGCTCTTTTGGAATAAGAAGGGATTGGTGGAGACGGAAGGTGATACTCAGGAAAATTCCTCTTCCTGAGTTCAAATCCAGCCTCAGACACTAACTAGCTGTGTGACCCTGGGCAAACTACTTCACCCTGTTTGCCTCAGTTTCTCCATCTGTAAAATGAACTAGAAAAGGAAATGGAAAACCATTCCAGTATCTTTGCCAAAAACTTCCCAAATGGGGTCTCAGAGAGTCAGACGCAACTGAAACAGCTCAACAACAACAAAAACAGTACGATAAGCAGGGGTCTATTAGAGGTGTCCCTGTCCTGAGGATGACTCCTCACACATATCTCAAGTAGAGGAGGAAGCTCCATGAAATCCTCTCATGACAGGAAGTCAAGTCCCCACCCATCTTCTTAGCACAGCCTGACCTGATGGAGCTATCTGATAAACAGAGATAAGAAATCTAGGTGTGGGTGTGGGAAGCCAGAGTCCCCTCAAGCTTTCCTTCTTAGAGATGGCTACTGTAAGGGTTAAATAGCACTTAGCGTTTGCTCATAATAAAAGCAAATGTAAGAGAAAGCATATCCTAAGGATTTAATAAACTGCAAACGAAATTATCCCAATTCTTTTCCTATCCAGTTGAGTTTTCAGTGATTAAGAAAATACAATTTCCTGTAATTAAATCTTAACAAGAAATGTTATTAAAAACACTCTGTCCCAGCTCCTGTAATAATTGCCTGCTCCCCTAGAACAGTAAACAGAATTAGACTTTGCAACGTACATGCTAATCCATGTGTCATTTTGATCAAATTTGTACTAATAACCTGTCTTCTTATTCTGAGAGGGGGAAGGAGGGCAGAGGAGAGCTGGACCCAGAGGGAGGTGGAAGAGACACTTGGAGGCAGGTGTGGGAGGGATCTCTTTATCGAGACAGGGATTGGCCCTAGGAGATGGAAGAGTTTCTGGTGGTGGGGAGAGCCTGGGGACTCTCCTGGAACCTTGGCTGCTGCGCTGAATGAGATTCAGCTTATTTTCTGCATCTCCACTGAGATCAGGATGAGAAGAACTGGCCTGAAGTTTCAGGAGGAAGGACTGAAGTTAGACAGTAGAGAGAACTTACTAATTGTCAGGAACAGGAGGCGTGGGCTCGGATGAACAAGGAAGGCTGTGGAAATCTCCAGATTGGAGCTAAATATTTCAGTGGTTTCATTATGTCATTGGTGTTGACATTTGACTAACTTAGTACATTCATGCTTTTGCATCCAGTCTATGTATGCCTTTTCATAATTCCTCCTTCTAGTGCACTGGAAACTATGAGCCTTGGAAAGGTGGTTTTGGATTCAAAGGTTGTTCAACTCTGTGACACCATTTGGGGTTTTCTTAGCAAAGATATTGGAGTGGTTTGTCATTTCTTTCTCCAGCTCATTTTACAGATAAGGACATTGAGGCAAACAGGGTTAAGTGACGTGCCCAGGGTCATACAGCTAGTAAGCATCAGAAGAGGAATTTCAATCCAGGTCTTCTGACTCTAGCAATGCTCCTTCTCTTGTGTCACTGTATTCCATTGGGGAATGTTGTTTCCTCTAATAAAATATAAAATCATTGAGGGCAAGGATCTTTATTCCCTCCCCTCCCTTTCCCTTCTCTCCCTTCTTCTTCCTTCCCTTCTCCTTCCCCCCTTTTTTTCTATCTCCTTCCCTCCCTCCCTTCCTCCCTCTCTTTCTCCCTCTCTCCCTCCTTTCCTTTCCTTCCTTCCTTCCTTCCTTCCTTCCTTCCTTCCTTCCTTCCTTCCTTCCTCCTTCCCTTCTTTCCTTCATTCTTTTCTTCCTTTTTCCTGACACAGTACCTGGAACATAGTAGGTGCTTATTGGTGGATTGGATGGGGGTGGGGTGCAGGGTGGGTTGCACACCACAGTACAAAGAAGGCTGTGACTCTTGGAGTCTTCTTGCTGACATCAGCTCTTCCTCCTGCTGGGCTCTGCTGTTTGTTCCATTCTCCTCCAAAGACAACTAACTGCTTAGTTCTTAAAATTACCCATTGCTGACACATAGATACACATATGCCTGAATCTGTTTCTCTCTCCATTTCTCTAATTAACTCTTCTAATTAAATCCAATCAGGAAGGGAGGGGACTGCCTCTGTCCACCAAGTGTTCTGTAAAGGCCAAGGTCAGAGTTAAGTCATCTTGACCCAGGTGATCCTTCTCAGATGACATCTTTCCCCTTTCCCCCCCTCCCCTCCCCAGCCCATTCTTCAAAACTCAAGTCAGAGCGATCATCCCAGGAACAGCATCACTCTTGGAGGGGAGAAAGAGGAGAGGAGGGGAGATGTTATCACTCTGTGAAAGCTTCCCTTCAGTTCCAGGTAACCAATATGTATTTGTTGAAGCCCTATTATGGGCCCAACACAATCCTAAACACTTTGGAGGGGATCAATATCTAAAACAGAACTCACCAGTTTTGCCCACCTCCCCCCCCATCCTTCAAACCTACCTATCTCTCATGGTTTATCTCCCTATCCTTCCTTACACATATTCCTCCCCACATCCCTGCTTTAGTAAATGGTATCACTTCTCTCTATCACTGACTCATAAGAATTTAGATCAAAAGGGACCTTTTGAGATCTTCTCTTTTCTAATTATAATTAATTTTAGTGCTATTATTACACCTCAAGCACTATATATATATATATATGAGTAATATTAAAAGAGAAGTTGAAATGTATTGGTGTAGCAGCACCCTAGCATACCTAGGGTGGCTGCCAACACAGATTCTTAGATCTGCTTTTTTAAAGGAAAGCAACTCAAAATGCTTTAACAATCTTTAATTAATCAAACATCAGAGAATACAAACAGAAGTTACAAGCAGACAGAGAGACAGATCAGCAGACAGGGCTTCCCACTGTCTGACCATTACATCCATACCTAGTTAATTACCAGAGAGGGAAGCACCAACATCTGGGTTTTCAAAGCCAGGGGGGCTCAACAGCAGCCTCAGTCTCATCTGGTCACATCACACAACTCTTCCCAAAGTAAGCCCCAAAGCAAAACCTCACATCAGGGTATATATAGCCTTCTCCTGTGTCAGAGACCACCACAACCCTCTTGACCCACTGCCCAATCACAAAGTAACAAGGGTGGGCATTCCTGAAAAACAAACCTCCCACCACAGGCTCCAGGTGAGCACATTCAGCCTATTAGGGGCCAGAGTATATTTTCAAATCAAGGAAGGTTCTCAGAGTCACTTAAGCTTATCAAAGGGCCAAGGGGCTGGGAAGATCTTCAGATTCTCATTCCCATAACAATTGGGTATTTTGTGGTTTTTAAAAAGTTTTATTGATACTTTAAAATTTTTTCCATCATTTCTGAATCTCCCTCTCCTCCTCTCCCCAAATGAATGCTCCATAGTAACAAAGGAAAAGAGTTAGATGAGAAAAATTGCAACAGTGACTTCTCTATGACAGTGTATGCAGCATTGTATCCCTATAGTTGCCCTGTCTCTGCCAAAATAACAGAGAAAGATTTCATTGTTTTCTGGAATCTATACTGGTGTTTACATCTTTTGTCTTCTTTTTAGCATTCTTTTAATTTCACATTATTGTTGTCATTATAAATATTGTTCTTTGATTTCTCCTTCTTTCATTATTTATTTGTTTTAATTTTTAAATTCAATTTTTTTTCCAAATGAAGATGCACCTTCTCTCCCTCCCACCTCCTCTTCCCTCTCCCTACTCCCATTGAGAAAGTAAGAAAAACAAAATCCTCCATTGTTGTTGTTCAGTCGCATCCAACTCTTTGTGACCCCATTTGAGGACTGGCCATTTCCTTCTTTAGCTCATTTTACAGATGAAGAAACTGAGGCAAACAGGGTTAAGTGACTTGCCCAGGGTCACATAGCTAGTAAGTATTTGAGACTGGATTTGAACTCAGGAAGATGAGTTTAGGTCTTACATGCTCTATCCATTGCACCACTAAATTCTAAATCCTCCATTACAAATATATACAATCAAGCAAAACAAATTTCTGCATTGTCCATATCAAGAAGAGTGTCTCAAACTGCCCTCCTAAATCCTTTACCTCTCTATTAAGAGGAGGGTGTCTACATTAACCCCTCAGGACAAAATCCAATCTGGACCACGTGTCTGAGTAGAGTTGAGAGACCTCTTAATGGAGAAGGGAATAGGTGCAGGATCCCATTCTCAGCTGCTTCTTACTGTCAAAAGTCTTTATCTGTATACCCAAAGGCTATAAAAATGTGCATCCCCTTTGACCCAGCAATACTACTTCTGGGGCTGTATCCCAAAGAGTTCATAAAAATGGGAAAAGGACCCACATGTACAAAAATATTTATAGCAAACTCTTTCTGTGGTGTCAAAGAATTGGAAATTGTAGGGATTCCCATCAATTGGGGAATGGCTAAAGAAGTTATGGTATATGAATGTAATGGAATACTATTGTGTTATAAGAAATGAACAGGAGGGGGGAGACTAGGTGACAGTTTCAAAAGACTCATGATGGAAAATGCTATCCACATACAGAAAAAAGAACTATGGAGTCTAAATTGGAGAATGTTATTTGTTCTCTTTTTCTTCTTTTTTTGTTTCTTCTTTCTTATGGCTTCTCCCATTAGTTTTAACTCTTCTTTACAACATGACTAATGTGAAAATAAGTTCAATATTAAAGTGTATGTAGAGCCTATAGAAAATCACACTCCATCTTGGGGTGGGGAGAGGGCAGAGATGGGGAGAAAATTTGAAACTCAAAATATTGTGGAAATGAATGTTGAAAACTAATAATAAATAAGTATGTTTTAAAAGAAGAAAGACATATCTTTTTTTTTTTTAAAGCAATTGGGGTCAAGTAACATGCTCAAGGTTACATGGCCAGTTATTATCTTTATGTGGGTGCCGAGTATCTGAGGCAGAAACCAATCCTGGGTTTCCCAATGCCAGGGCTGACCCTCTTACTCACTGCACCACCTGGCTGCCCCTAAGCAATTGGGGTTAAGTAACTTGCTCAAGGTTACATGGCCAGTTATTTTGTGTGGGGTATCTGAGGCCGGAACCAATCCCAGGTCCCCCGACTCTAGGGCCGGCGCTCTTACTCACTGCGCCACCTGGCCACCCCTCATATCTTTCTTTCTGATGCAGTCTAAATCTGAAAAACTTAAATGTATTTTTTCTTCCCTTTGGGCAGTGTAATAAAGTTAATTCGCTCATGCCTTGCTAGTTGTATGCCATGTGCTAGGCTCTCATTAAATGTGGGTTGTTTTTTTTTTTTTTGTAAGTCTTTATCTGATGGCTGGAACTTGAAGGATACTAGGGAGGCCATGAAACGGATATGAGGAGGGACAATTTCCAATATTCTTCACTTACTACATTACTACACTATAAGATTCCATTAAATTCAATGCCTATTCATTCATTCATTCATTCATTCATTCATGCACTACAGTTTGCCATTTCCCAATCAATGGACACACACCTTGTTTCCAGTTCTTTACTACTATAAAATGAATATTTTTGTACCTATTAGACTGTTCTCTCTCTTTAGCCTCCCTGGGAACTCATGCTCAGGAATGGGATTAATGAGACAATGTTCATAAACAGTTTAGTCACTTTTCTTGTACAATTCCAAATTTCTTCTCAGAATTAACATCCTTGTTACTCAAGAAACTCAGGCTTCAAAAGGTCAAGTTATTTACCCCCTATCCATAGGTAGGAATGGTGGAGCTGGGTTTCTGACACAGGTATTGTGAGTCCATACCTCTTACTTTTTCATCATTTTACCCTTATTCACCATCCTTTCCTCCCTCCCTCTCCTTCCACATCTACTCATCCCCTAAGTAAGTCCTACTGGTTCTCCCTTCACAATATATCTTCACAATATGCCTTCTTTTCCAAACTTGCTGCCCCACCTCTCTCTGTTAAGGTTTAGTTCCTCATTACCCTTTCCCTGTGACAATAAAAAACTACATTAAGGCATCCCTCTCCACTCTGTACCCAGGCATGTGGTCCAGATTGGATTCAGTCCTGAGAAAGCCTGGCCTCCAATAAGAAAGGGACCAAGTCCTCTTTTTTTCACACACTTTAAATTTTTTTAAATAATATTTTATTTTTCCAATTGCATGTAAAAACAACTTTAACATTAATTTTTTAAAAGCGTAAGCTCCAAATTCTCTCCTTCCTCCCTCTCTCCCTTCCTGTCTCTCTGAGATGGTAAGCAATTTGATATAGGTTATACACATGCAATCATGCAAAACATATTACCGTATTATTTATGTTGTTTTCACACTCTTAGCATCATTAAACTCTATCACCCCAGTGCCCCAGGGACAGATTATTTAATATAAGAATTTGGGCTCATATCAAGGTCTCCCCAAAGTGAGATTAAAAAGGTATTCAATGTACATTATGAAATAGGAATGGGAGAGGTATTTGTTTCCTACATACAAAAATTCTAGTAGATGGAAAAAAAATTCTCTGCATACACTGATAGGACATTTTAAAACATAATTCAGTAACTTAACTAATAACTATAGTTATGTTGTCTCAGAAAGCTGATACTTAAAGCATCATCAAAATATAAAGCAGTGAATATCTTTTTAAAAATGTCTCTATACTTAGTATTCTCTTCTCTTCTAGCTACAAACCCTGTCAGGATTGATTTAAGCCCCTTCATGAGAGGGGACGGGGAAGGCAGATTTCTTTATTCTTTTTTTAATATTTTATTTTTTCCCAATTACATGTAAAAGCAATTTTCAACATTCATTTTAAAAATTGAGTTCCAAATTCTCTCCCTCCCTCTTCACCCCCCTCATTGAGAATACAAGTAATTTTATATAGGTTATACATGTGTAATCATGCAAAACATATTTCCATATTAGTCATGTTGTAAAAGAAAACACAGACTGAGATAAAACCCCCCCAAAATAAAGAAAAGTTTAAAAGTTTGCTTCAATCTGTATTCAAATCCTATTAGTTCTTTCTCTGAGGATGGATAACATTTTTCACAAAGTCCTTCAGAATTGCCTTAGATCTTTGTATTGCTGAGAACAGCTAAGTCATCCACAGTTGGTCATCTTACTATATTGCTGTTACTATGTACAATGTTCTGGTTCTACTTGTTTCACTTTACGTCAGTTCATGTAAGTCCAGGTTTTTCTGAGAGCACCTAGCTCATTATTTCTTATATCACAATAATAGAACACAAATTGTTTAGCCATTCCTCAATTGATGGGCATTCCCTCAATTTCCAGTTCTTTTCCACCAAAAAAGAGCTGCTATAAATATTTGGGCATAGTTACAAATTGTTCTACATAATGGTTGAATCAGTTCACAACTCCACCAACAGCACATTAGTGTCTCAGTTTTCCTACATCTCCTCCAACATTTATCATTCTCCTTTTCTGTCTTATTAGCCAATCTAATACATGTGAGGTAGTATCAGTATTGCTTTAATTTGCATTTCTCCAATCAATGGTGATTTAGAGCATGTTTTCATATGGTTATAGATAGCTTTGATTGCTTCATTTGAAAAATAAATTCATATTTTTGATCATTTATCAATTGGGGAATGGCTCTTAATTTTATAAATTTGACTAATTTCTCTATATATTTGATAGTTAAGGCCTTTAGAAGAGAAACTTGCTTCAAATTTTTTTCACAGTTATGATTGCTAACTTATTTCCCTCCATTCTATTTCCCCCCATTTATTCTGTTCTCTCTCTTCTTTCACCCTGTCCCTCCTCAAAAGTGTTTTGCTTCGTACTATTGCCTCTCCCAATCCACCCTCCCTTCTATGAGCACCTCCCCTTTCTGTTTTCTCTTTCCCTCCTACTTTCTTGTAGTGTAAGATAGATTTCTATACCAAATTGAGTGTGTATGTTATTCCCTCTTTGAGCCAATTCTGATGAGAGTAAGGTTCAAGTGTTCTCTGCCACCTCCCCCATCTTCCCCTTCACTAACAGCTCTTTCTTGGCTCTTCTATGTGAGATAATTTAACCCATTCTACCTCTCCCTTTCCCTTTCTTACCCCTTACTTTTATTTTTAAAGATGTCATCCCATCATACGCAATGCACACCTGTGTCCTCTGTTTATATATACTCTTCTAACTACCCTAATAACAAGAATTTTCTTATGAAGTACAAGTATCATCTTCCAGTGTAGGAATGTAAGCAGTTTAACTTTATTAAGTCCCTTATCATTTCCCTTTCCTGTTTACCTTTTTACGCTTATCTTGAGTCTTGTATTGGAAGTCAAATTTTCTATTCAGCACTGGTCTTTTCATCAGGAATGCTTGAAAGTCCTCTATTTCATTGAATATCAATTTTTCTCCCTGACAGATTATACTCAGTTTTTCTGCATAGGTCATTCTTATTGTAATTCTGGCTCCTTTGCCCTCCAGAATATCATATTCCAAGCCCTTCAACCCTTTAATGCAGAAACTGCTAAATCTTGTGTTATTCTGTCTGTGGCTCCACAATATTTAAATTGTTTCTTTCTGGTTGCTTGTGATATTTCCTCCTTAAACTAGGAGCTTTGGAATTTGACTATAATGTTCCTGGGGCTTTTCATTTTGGGATCTCTTTCAGGAGGTGATCAGTGGATTCTTTTCATTTCTATTTTACTCTCTGGCTCTAGAATATCAGGGCAGTTTTCCTCAATAATTTCTTGAAAGATATGTCTAAACTCTTTTTTTATCATGGCTTTCAGGTAGTCTAATAATTTTTAAATTATCTCTCCTGGATTTCTTTTATATGTCAGTTGTTTTTCCTAATAAGATCCTTCACATCGTCTTCTATTTTTTTCATTCTTTGGGTTTTTTTTTTATTGTTTCTTGATGTCTCATAGAGTAATTAGCTTTCACTTGCTCGATTTTAATTTTTAAAGAATTATTTTCTTCAGTGAAGTTTTATATCTCCTTTTCCAATTGGGCAATTCTAATTTTTAATGGGTTCTTTTATTCAATGAATTTTTGTGCCTCTTGCTCCATTTGGTCGATTCTACTTTTCAAGGCATTCTTCTCCTCATTGGATTTTTGTATCTCTTTTACCATTTGACCTATTCTGTTTTTTAAGGTGTTATTTTCTTCAGTATTTTTTGTGCCTCTTTTACCAAACTGTTGGCTCTTTTCTCATTATTTTCTTGCATCACTTTCATTTTTCTTCCCAAGTTTTCTTCTACCTCTCTTATTTGATTTTTAAAATCCTTTTTGAGCTCTTCTATCACCTGAGACCAATTCATATTTTTCTTGGAGGTTTTAGATGTAGGAATTTTGATTTTTCTGTCTTCTCAGTGTGTTTTGGTCTTCCATAGTAACTTTCTATGATCAGAATTTTTTCCTCTTGTTTGCTAGTTTTCCCAGCTTGACTTTTAACTCTCTGCACCCAGGGTGGTGTCTGTCCCAAGCCTCAGGGGTTTTGTGCAGCTGTTTCCAGAGATAGTTCTAGGGGCCTATAAGTTTTCCGTTTTTTCAAGGTAGTACGGTCTAAGGAGAGGAGTGTTTACTACTCTCCTGGTCTGTGCTCTGGTCTGTGAGTGACCAGGTGGAGTGTTCCTGCTCTACTGCAGTTACAGGCTCTTATGTACCAATGCTCCTTCTTGCCCTGGGATTGCCACCCAGGACTGTGACCTGGATCTAAGTATGGGCAATACAAAGAAACCTTCCCCCAGAGCCAGCAAAGATATCTCTCTCTCTCTCTTTTTTAAGCAATTGGGGTTAAGTAACTTGCTCAAGGTTACACGGTCAGTTTTTTTTATGTGGGTGCCAAGTATCTGAGGCCAGAACCAATCCCGGGTCTTCCAATGCCGGGGCTGGGGCTCTTAGTCACTGCGCCACCTGGCCGCCCCAAGAGATCTCCTTCTGACCAGTTGTTCAACCACCTTATTGTCTGTGGGCTGAGAACTCTGGAAGCAGCTATTGCAGCTGCTGACTCATTCACTCCCAAAGCCTGCTTCTGGTTTGCTGGGGCCTGGTCTGTACTGGTTTGGCCTACACTGGACTGTACTCCACTCTCACCCAGATACAACATACCTTTCCTGTCAAACTTTTAAGTTGTCTTGGACTGGGAAATTGTTTTGCCTCATCCTTTTGTGGGTTCTGTTTCTCCAGAATTTGTTTTAGGGCATTATTTAAAGGTCTTTGAAGGGGTTTGGGGGAGAGCTCAGGCAAGTTCCCATCTTCTCTCTGCCATCTTGGCTCTCCCCAGGCTCTTGCCCAGGCCGTCATGCAGCTGCACATGTCTTGCTTTTGAAAGCCTTTGACTTACCTGGACCAGGTAAGTCCCTGCCCTGAAAGTGCTTACAGATAAAATATACACATACATATTATAATACCAAATAGAATGAACACACAGGCAAGGCATTAATAAAGTTCTATGAAGAGTAAGAGAGGGGAAAGACCAGTTTCAGCTGGAGTGGTCTGGGAAAGCTGCATGATGGACACATAATTAAAGTTGGGCTTTGAAAGATGAGTAAAATTTTGACAGGCAAAGAGTGGGATAAGATGAAGGGGAAGGGAGTTCTGGGATCAAGAGGAATAGTGTAAACAATAAAACAGAGAAAAGAAAAAGTGGAGTATATTTCAAAGGAGAGATCTCCAAGTGTGATGGGAGAAACCAGCCACAGAGACAAGGATTGAACTGACTTCATGTGGATAGAATTATATGAAAGCCTAGTTCAACTGAGACATGAAGAGTATAAGAAAAAATATTAGGAGACAAGTCTGGAAGAACAGGTTGGTCACAGCTTGTCAAGGGCTTTGCACGCCAGACTCAGGAATTTGGATTTTATAGATAGTTAACAGAGAATTTTTGAAAACTTTTTTTAAATAGAGGAGTGGCATTTCAGAGACACATATTAGGAGAATCACTGGCACAGTGGATAGGATGCCAGACTGGGCATCAAGAAGACTCATCTTCCTGAATTCAAATCTGACTTCAAACACTTACCAGCTGTGTGACGCTGGGCAAGTCACTTACCCTGTTTGCCTTAGTTTTCTCATCTATAAAATGAGCTGTAGAAGGAAATGGCAAACCACTCCAGTATCTCTGCCAAGAAAACTCCCCAAAAGGGTCATGAAGACTCAGACATGACTGAAAGGACCAATCAACAACAACAATAGCATTGTTGGTAGACTGGGAGAGACATCCAAGTTACATTTCTCCATCTCATCCACAAGGCTATCAGGAGAACCTTTGTCAGACAGTCCTTTGAAATTCAGTTGCTATCCTATCTAGAGCATTCTTCTGGTTAAAAAAAAAAGGGGGAGCGCGGCCAGGTAGCACAGCGAGTAAGAACACCAGCCCCAGTGTCAGGATGACCTGGGGATCAAATCCGGGCTCAGATACTTAGCACCACACCCAGAAATAACTGGCCGTGTAACCTTGAGCAAGTTACTTAACCCCAACTGCTTTTAAAAAAGGGGGGGATCAGTGAGCTAGGTGGCACAGTGAATAGATCACCGACCCTGGAGTCAGGAGGACCTGAGTTCAAATCCGGCCTCAGACACTTCACACACACACACATACACACACAAACTAGCCATGTGACCTTGGGCAAGTCACTTAACCCCAACTGCCCTGCATTACCCCTCCAAAAGGCAAAAAAAAAAAGGTGGGGTGGGTGGGAAATTATGTGAACACAAACTTCACTGGTGGGAAGTTCTCAGTCTGATAAAGGAAGAAAAAAATAAAAGGGGGGGCTATAGTGGAAAGAACATCGTATTTCTAGGAAAGTTGTGGAACTAATGCTCTTGGAGGCACATGACCTGAGTTAAAAACCTGCCTTTGTTATTTACTACCTATATGACTTTGGGCAAGTTGCTTAACATTTCCTGGCTTCAGTTTTGTTTTGTTTTTGCTTTTTGGAGGGCAATTGGGGTTAAGCCATTTGCCCAAGGTCACACAGCTAGTAAGTGTTAAGTGTCTGAGGCTGGATTTGAACTCAGGTCCTCCTGACTCCAGGTTCGGTGCTCTATTCACTGCACCACCTAGCCTCCCTTGGCCTCAGTTTCTTTATATGTAAGATGAGAAGGTTGGAAAAGATGATTTCTAAAAACTCTTTAAATTCTAGATTTATGGCCCTATGATATGGGTCAGAAGAACTGAATTTGATTCCTGACTTTGCCATTTACTGGTCCCATGATTTTAAGGAAGTTTGTTGTTTTCAGTTGTGCCCACCTCTTTGTGACTCCATTTGGAGTTTTCTTGGCAAAGATGCTGGAGTGGTTTGTCATTTCTTTCTCCAGCTAATTTTACAGATGAGGAAACTGAGGCCAACAGCATGAAGTGACTTGCATGGGGTCACATAGCTAGTAGGTGTCTGAGGCTAGATTTGAACTTGGGAAGATGTCTTCCTGACTCCACTGTATCACGTAGCTATCCTTCGAGGAAATTATTTTTCAGCTATGGACCTCAGTTTTGTCCTTTACAAAATAAGGAGTCTGGATGAGATCATGATCCCCGAGTTCCTAGTTCTGGCACTGGATGATTCTAAGGTCATTTGACCTTTTTTACATGAAGGAAATAAAAGCTTTTTCATTCATTCAGTTGTTGGCTACAGGTCATCTAGTCTGAAATCTCATTTTACACATGGGGAATTTTAGACCCAGAGAGGAAAGAGACTTATCCTCGATCACTCATAGAGTTAATGGCAACACACAATTTTTCTCCCTCAGAGAGATCTGAGTGGGACACAGGAGACAAGACAAAGATGCAAGGACTTATGAGGGGAGGGGAAATGGGAGGAATGGGGACAAAACTGCCGATAACCATGTTGTGAGGCCACTAGAGCTACTCAGAGCTGAATGCTGCAAAGCAGGAAAGCTCCCTAGAGAAGTCCAATGTATAGCAGAATTTGGAAAGAGGAAGGAGACCCTAGTAGAGAACCCTCTAAGCTCCCTATGCCACACACTTTCTCCTTCTGATGACGTTCCTCTGGTTCTCACCATATGTTTTCTGTTGGTAACTGTGTGCTTTTCCAGGGAGACATAGGATTGGAAGCTGAGGAAGAAGCATTTCTCAGCCTGGTGTAAATGTGTGTGTGTGTGTGTGTGTGTGTGTGTATACACATCCCTATGCATGCAAACTGGGAGAGAGAGGGGACACCAGGCACTGCAGGCTGGAGAGAACAGTGACCACCTCTTCTCTCCTTCCAAACCCTCTTCTCTTACTCTGATCTTCTCTTTCCTTGGCTGGAGGGAAGGTGTGGGGAATATGGAGGAGAGGTGAGGAAGGGACTGAGGTTGTTAGCTTTCTCCAGGGAAATTGACTAAACAAGGCCTGTGTCAATTCCCTGACAACTTCCAGCCAAACCTGGAATCAGCCTGACAGCCACCGGACTGCCTTGTCCCTCCACCTGAGCACTCATTTTTGCAAGTGGTAATTGGTTGTCGCTATCTCATTGCCAGGTTGTCAATCTCAACATCTGAGGAGTATATGGCAAGTCTAATGGAGGTGCTGGGGGTTCATGTGGGCACACTTGTATGAATGGGTTCATGGGTGTGCATACATGTACACATGAGCACATGAACGTGGGGTGGCAATGAGGGGGGGTATGGGTAGGAATGATTGATAGAGACAGCAATAGCAACAGACTTCTCTAGAGCCAGAAAACAACAGTTGGAGGGCATATGTTGGGGTGTTAGGAGATGGGGTATAGGGAGGGGTAGGGAAGATGTGTCAGCATAGGTTGCTACTGTCAGGGAAAAATTAGACTTTTCTTAGAATATTAGGATAAGAGACCATAAGGAACCTTAGAGACCACCTGTATCGAACATTTCTTTTCCTCCCTTTCCATTCTGGGACCAGCCCATTGTCTATCTGCAGCACTTGTCTGTACCCATATACATTTGGACTGACTCAACGGGTTAGAAAGACTTTTGGAGAGAGGAAGAACCTCTAGGACTTACCATCTGCCAGTACAGATGCCAGCACTGCCATAACCAAGAAAACAGTAAGTGTTGCCAATAGACCAAAATCCAGCCAAATAACCCCTTTAAAATCTGAAGACCTGAATTCAAATCTGGCCTCAGATACTTATTTAGCTGTGTTACCCTGGACAAGTCACTTAGCCTCTGTTTGTCTCAGTTTCCTTATCTGGAAAATGGGGATAATAATAGCCCCTACTTCTTAGGCTTGTTGAGAGGATAAAATGAGATAGATTGTTAAGTGCTTTGCAAACATTAATGTACTATATAAATGCTAGCTAGCTATGTGTTGTCCCTCCCATTTAAGAGTGTGAGTTCCTTGAGAGTGGAGACAGTCTCATTTTGTTTTTTTTCTATTTGTATCCCTAACTCTTAGCATAATTCTTGAAACATTGTAAGAGTATAATAAAAGTTTTTTCATTCATTCATTCACTCATACATTGGCTTTTAGGTCATCCAGTCTTAAAACTGTTCATTTTATAAGTGAGGAAATCTAGGCTCAGGGATGAAAGAGACTTGTCTAAGTCACTTTCCTCTCAGATCTTTGGTTTCCTCCCCTATCAGATAAAATACTGTATGGTTTCTGAGGTTCCTTCCAGCCCTGGAATTCTAGGATTTAATTTCTTTTTCTCACCTATTTCAGGCAAGGCTAACTCTCTTTCCAATGTGAGACTTCTTGCAATGTATGAGCCAAGTTTGTTGACAAGAAGGGACATGTCCTCATCAGAGCTGACTGTACCTCCTTCCTAACTCCTCCCTCCTTCAATCAGAAGGTCCAGAGGCTCAGACAACTGTTCCTATGTCTTCCCTGAAAAGAGCAGACTGGACAGGTTCCCATCCTTGCCTAGGGGTACATGGCCCCATGACCTTCTGGCAATAAAAGGGTTCCAGTAGGAGGTCTGCTCTGTGGTTCTCCATACCTTTCAATCATGTTTTCCTAAGGATGGAGAACACCCCCTTTCACAGCAATGCCTAGGATGGAATCCTGGCTATTGGGTTACTTACATCTCTGACAGCCTTGGAGCGCTGGGACATCAGTCTCTAATCTGCTTCAGGTTTGTAGGCTATTTTATCATGTTGTGAAGGCTCTTAATGTGTAGAAAGATAAGTCAAAGGGAAATGGTCTAATGAAGAATCCAACCCAGTAAAGCTGTGAATTGGTCTTATTGTTATGAAAAAAGTTTGGAATTATGATTATGGAAAGTGATGCATCCCCTTTGACTCAAAAATCCCAATGCTTGGTATATAATCAAAAAGGAAATCAGAGAGAGAAAGAGGGGTCCCATATTCACCAAAATACTCAAGACCAGCACTTTTTGAGATTCAAGTGATTCAAGTTTTGCATCTGATATGCTGGCTGTGTCACCCTGGGCAAGTCACTTCATTTCTTAATGACCCCAGGAAACTACATAGTCTTAGAAGGAGAATATAAGTTACAGAGAACCTTATGGTTTCAACCAACTTGGGTTGGTAGAGAAAGTTTCTCATCAGAAACTCCATATACCAAAAAAAAGGAACAAAACAAACTACCCTCCACCCCCCAAAAAAGGTCAAGTTTAAAAAAAGAACTGGGAAACAAAGTAAATGCTTGTGAATTAGGGAATGGCAAAATAAATTGTAGAATCTGAATGTAATGGAATGTCACTAGGATGGAAAAATATTATTGTCTAGCCAGTTACCGTGAGTGAGAGGGAGAGAGAGGGAGACAGAGAGAGAGACAGAGAGAGAGTCAGAGAGAGTCAGAGAGAGAGAGAGAGAGAGAGAGAGAGAGAGAGAGAGAGAGAGCTGTTATTGCCTAGGAATATTATTGGGTTGTAACAAATGAATGCAATGGAAGGCTAGAATGAATATGAAAGTTTCCAAAAAACATTGGAAGATTTCTATAAAATGGATCATAATGAAGTAAAAAGAGCTAGGAAAACTATATACACATAAAGGACCCTCACCAATCCATCAATAAACATTTACTAAGCACCTACTATGTGTCAGGCACTATGGTAAGCACTGGGGATACAAAAAGAGGCAAAAGACAGTCTCTGCCCTCTAGGAGTTTACAAGTGAACAGGGGAGGAAACAAGCAAATAAATATATACAAAGCTATACACAGGATAAATAGAAATTAATTAACAGAGGGGAATCACTAAAATTAAAAAGGGCTTCAGAAGCCTTCCTGTAGAAGGTGGGATTTTAGTTGAGGTATAAAGGAAACCAGGGAGGTTAGTAGTCAGAGCAAAGGAGAGAGTACTCTGGACATAGGGGATAACCAGAGAGAATGCCTCAAGCCAAGAGATGGGGTGTCTCGT
Organism: Petaurus breviceps papuanus; assembly: GCF_028583685.1. Lineage (NCBI taxonomy): Eukaryota > Metazoa > Chordata > Mammalia > Diprotodontia > Petauridae > Petaurus > Petaurus breviceps. Next base: position 13,025,107 of record NW_027187367.1, read on the forward strand.
GTCTGATCAGCTAGGAAGCCAGTGTCACTGCATCAAAAAGTACATGTTGGGGATTAAGGAGTAAGAAGACTAGAAAGGTAGGAAGGGACTAGGTTAGAGGAGCTTAGAATGCCAAACAAAGAATTTTGTGTTTGATCCTAGAGGCAATAGAAAGTCCCTGGAGTCTATTGATTAGGAGGGTGGAATGGTTGGATCTGCATTTGAGGAAAATCATGTTAGTGGTTAAATGGAGGCTAGATTAAAATGGGGAGAGACTTGAGGCAGGCAGACCTATCAGCTGGCTAATGTAATAATACAGGCATGAGGTGATGGGGGCCTGCACTAGACTGATGGCAGTATCAGAGGAGAGAAAGAATAATAAAGCCCAATGTTGTGGAATTATAATGTTGATGTTTTGCTCCGAAGAGAAAATGCACTTTCTGATTTTTTAAACTTCTGGGAGCCAAGATGGCAGAGTAAATAGTAAGTTGCTCTCACCTTCCCTTGTTGATCTTGAAAAGCCCAGAGAATATTGCCCCAGAAAAAGTCCTGGAATAGTGGAGCCAGCAGAAAAATAGGGTATGGCAGTCTTTTATCTGAGAAGGCTAGAGGTATTAACGGGAAAAGTCCTTCATGCTGTGGCTGAAGGGGACCAGTACAGGATGGGAGGCATCCCAACAAACCAGCAGCAAGCCTCACTTCAGCAGACCAGTGGGAGATCCTGAGCCCCAGGGTGGTGGATTTTACAAGTGCCAACACCAGCATTCCAGGCATGCCTTCACACAGCCATGGGAATTGGAAGATACCAACTGGAATGGGCATCCACCAGAGATTGAGCCTACCTGTGATCTAGCACAGCCCTAGGGGAAGAGGACACTTCCAGTGGCCAGACCACCTCTTCCCCACACCTCATGCAGCAAGCTTCAGTGTAACCCCAGGGAAACACAGAAAGACCACATCTGACCTCGGCACACACCAGCTACCTCCAGCTCAGCACCAGGTAAGCTACAACATTATATAGCTTCCAGCTGCCAGAACCAGAGGCCACAGTAAAAGCCAGTAACTAGGTCCTTAGCCCCCAGAATAAAAAGCAGGGAACAGAGTCCCCTGTGCCCTAGAAACAGAGATTCATTTTAAAAGCCAATAAAAAGGCAATCACAATAAGCAAAAAGCAACTTAGAAAAACAAAATCCATAGACTCTTACTGTGGGGACAGGGAAGATCAAAATACAAAGTCAGAAGAGGACAGCATTGACACTGTACCCACATCTGAAACCTCAAATGGGAATATGAACTGGTCTGAAGTCCAAAAAGCCTTTCTGGAAGAGCTCAGGAAGGATTTCAAAAGTCAATGTAGAGAGGTAGAAGAAAAATTGATTAATTTAAAAAATATAATTGACAAAATGGAAAAAAAATTCACTGAAGAAAACAACTCCTTAAAAAGTAAAATTGGCCAAATGGGAAAGGAAGTACAAAAGCTCACTGAAGAAAACAGTTTGTTAAAAATTAGAATTGGGTAAGTAGAAGCTAATGACTCTATGAGGCATCAAGAATCAGTCAAATAAAATTAAAAGAATGAAAAAATACAAGAAAATAAGAAATATCTCATTGTAAAAACAACTGACCTGGAAAATAGATCCAAGAGAGACAATTTAAGGATTATTGGTCTACAGGAAAGCCATGATGAAAAAAAGAGCCTGCCCTTTGACCCAGTAATAACACTTCTGTGGCTTTATGCCCAAAGAAATCATACAAGTGGGAGGAGGATCCATATGTACAAAAATATTTATAGCAGCTCTTTTTGTCGTGTCAAAGAATTGGAAATCAAAGGGATTCCCTTCAACTGGGGAATGGCTAAACAAGTTGTGGTATATGAATGTAATGGAATACTATTGTCCTATGAGAAATGAGGAGCAGATGGACTTCATAATAACCTGGAGAGACTTATATAAACTGATAACTGAGTGAGAGGAGCAGAACCAGGAGAACATTGTACACATTTACAGACATATCATATCTGTGATGATTAACTTTCACAGACAGACAACTCCAAAAGACTCATGATGGAAAAGGCTATCTATCCACATCCAGAGAAAGAACTACAGAGTCTGAATGCAGACTGAAGCAAACTACTTGCTCTCTCTCTTTTTTGTTTTGTTTCTTCTTTCTTGTGGTTCATTCCATTGGTTATAATTCTTATTTACAACTTGACTAATGTTTAATCTGAATGTATATGTAGAACCTATATTGGATTGCATGCTGCTATGGAGGGGGGCGGGTAGCCAGGAGGAGAGGGAGGGGGAGAAAATTTGGAACTCAAAAACTTGTGGAACTGAATGTTATAAACTAAAAGTAAATAGATTAAAAGGAAAAAAAGAAAAAAAAAGAGCCTGGACAGTATCTTCTGAGAAATTATCAAAGAAAAGTGCCCCAAGGTCCTAGAACAAGAGGTTAAAATAGTCTTTGAAAGAATCCACTTATCACCTCCTGAAAGAGATCCCAAATTGAAAATGCCAAGGAATATTGTGGTCAAATTTCGGAATTATCAAGTCAAGGAGAAAATACTGCAAACAGTAAGAAACAACTCAAATATCATGGAGCTACAGTCAAGATCACACAGGACCTTGCATCTTCTACATTAAAAGATCAGAGGGACTGGAATATGATATTCTGTAAGGCAAAGGAGCTTGGATTACAGCCAAGCATCAACTACCCAGCAAAATTGAGCATAATGGTTCAGGCAAGGAGATGGACATTCAGTGAAATACGGGGCTTTTAGACCTTCCTGATGAAAGGCCAGAGCTCAACAGAAACTTTGATCTTCAAATACAAGACTCAAGAGAGACATAAAAAGGTAAACAGGAAAAAATAACCCATGTTATTCAAGAAGGGCAAACTGTTTACATCCCTACATGGGAAGATGATACTTGTAAATCTTGAGAATTGTATCTTTATTACAACATTTAAAAGGGATATGTATGTATATATATATATATATATATATATACATACATAGAGAGAGAGAGAGACAGAGAGAGAGAGACAGAGAGAGAGACAGAGAGAGAGACAGAGAGATAGAGAGACAGAGAGAGAGAGAGAGACAGAGACAGAGAGAGACAGAGACAGAGACAGAGAGAGACAGAGACAGAGAGAGAGACAGAGAGACAGAGACAGAGAGACAGAGAGAGACAGAGAGAGAGACAGAGAGACAGAGGGTTTGGGTATAAATTAAGTGATGTGATGATTAAAAAAACCTAATTAAGGGGTATAAGGGATTGTAATGGGAGAAGTAGAAAGGAGGAGGTAGAAAAGGGCAAATTACCTCACATGAAGAAGCACAAAAACACATTATGATAGAGGGAAAACAGGGGGTGAGATGAGCATTGTTTGAACTTTGCTCTCATCAGATTTGGTTTGAGGAGGGAACTTGCAATACAAGAAGTAGGAGGGGAAAAGGAAAAGAAAAGGGATGAGGTGGTTAGAAAGGAAGGAAGAAGTAGTAAGGGAAAAGGGGGGGAAGGGATGGGAACTGATAGAAGGGAAGGAAAATAGAGGGAGGTGGTGGTCAAAAGTGAAATTCTTAGGAGGAGGGTAAGAGAGAAGGAAGAAATAAAAGCATAAATGGGTGGAGGGAGAAATAGAATGGAGAGAAAGATACAGATAGCAATCATAACTGTGAATGTGAATGGGATGAACTCTCCCATAAAACAGAAGCAGACAGCAGAATGGATTGAAAACCATAATCATACAATATGTTGTTTACAAGAAATACATTTGAAATGGGGATTCACACAGCATAAAGGTAAAATACTGGAGTAGAATATATTTAGCTTCAACTGAAGTAAAAAAAAAAAAAACAACAACAGGGATAACAATCCTAATCTCAGACAAAGCAAAAGCAGAAATAGATCTAATTAAAAGAGATAAGGAAGGAAACTATATCCTGCTAAAAGGCACCATAGACAATGAAGTAATATTATTACTAAACATGTATGCACCAAGTGGTATAGCATCCAGATTCTTAGAGGGGAAGTTAAGGGAGTCAGAGGAAGAAATAGACATCAAAACTATACTAGTGGGGAACCTCAACCTCTCCTTCTCTGAACTTGATAAATCTAACCTCAAAATAAACAAGAAAGAAGTTAAGGAGGTGAATAGAATTTTATAAAAGGTAGATATGGCAGACCTCTGGAGAAAACTGAAAGGGGAGAGGAAGGAATACATCTTTTTCTTAGTGGTAAATGACACATACACAAAGATTGACCATGTACTAGGGCATAAAAACGTCTCAATCCCGTGCACAAAGGAAGTGATAGTAAATGTATGCTTTTCAGATCATCATGCAATTAAAATTATATGTAATAAAGGGCCATGGAAAGATAGACTAAAAATTAATTGGAAATTAAATAATCTAATCCTACAGAATGAGTGGGTCAAACAACAAATCATAGTAACAATCAATAACTTCATTCAAGAGAAAGACAATAATGAGACAACATACCACAACTTATGGGATGCAGTGAAAGTAGTTCTTAGGAGAAGTTTTATACCTCTGAATGCTTACATGAATAAATTAGAGAAAAAGGAGATGAATGAATTGGGCATGCAACTGAAAAAGTCAGAAAAAGAACAAATTAAAAATCCTCAATTAAATACCAAATTAGAAATACTGAAAACCAAAGGAGAGATTAATAAAATTGAAATTAAGAAAACTGTTGAACTAATAAATAATACTAAGAGCAGGTTTTATGAAAAAAATGAATACAGTTGATAAACCTTTGGTTAATTTGATTTAAAAAATAAGGAAGAAAACCAAATTACCAGTATCAAAAATAAAAGTGTGAATTCACCACTGATGAAGAGTAAATAATTAGGAATTATTTTGCCCAATTGTATGCCCATAAATTTGACAATCTTAGTGAAGTGGATGAATATTTACAAAAATATAAATTGCCCAGATTAACAGAAGAGGAAGTAAAATACTTAAATAACCCTATCTCAGATAAAGAAATTGAGCAAGGCATCAATGAGCTCCCTAGGAAAAAAATCTCCAAGGCCAGATGGATTTACAAGCAGATTCTATCAAACATTTAAAGAACAATTAATTACAATACTATATAGACTATTTGGGAAAACTGGTGAAGAAGGAGTCCTACCAAACTCTTTTTATGATACAAATATGGTACTGCTACCTAAATCAGGAAGAGCTATAAGAGAGAAAGAAAATTATAGACCAATTTCCCTCATGATTATAGATGAAAAAAATTTTAAATAAAATTTTAACAAAAAGATTACAGCAACTTATCACAAGAATAATAAGCTCTGATTAGGTAGGATTTATACCAGGAATGCAGAACTGGCTCAATATTAGGAAAACTATCAGCATAACTGATCATATTAACAACAAAACTAAGAGAAACCATATGATTATTTCAATAGATGCAGAAAATTTTTTTTGACAAAATACAACACCCATTCCTATTAAAAACACTAGAGGGCATAGGAATAAATGGAGCCTTCCTTAAAATCATAAGTATCATCTCTCTAAAAGCATCAGCAAGCATTATATGCAATGTGGATAAACTAAATGCATTTCCAAAAAGATTGTGGGTGAAATAAGGATGTTCATTATCACCACTGTTGTTCAATATGGTACTAGAAATGTTAGCTTTAGAAATAAGAGAAGAAAAAGAAATACAAGGAATTAGAATAGGCAGAGAAGAAACTAAGTTATCACTCTTTGGAGATGATATGATTATATACTTAGAGAATCCTAGAGAATCAAGTAAAAAACTACTTGAAATAATAAACAACTTAGCAAAATTGCAGGATATAAAATAAAACCTCATAAGTCATTGGATTTCTATATGTTACCAACAAAGTCCAACAGCAAGAGATATAGAAATTCCATTTAAAGTTCCTGTAGACATTATAAAATATTTGGGAGTATACCTGACAAAACAAACCCAGGAACTATATGAACACAATTATAAAACACTTATTACAAATAAAGTCAGATCTAAATAATTGGAAAAACATCAGTTACTCCTGGGTAGGCTGAGCTAATAATATAATAAAAATGACAATTCTACCCAAGTAAATTTACTTATTCAATGCCATATTGTAATATAATACCAAGCAAAGGCAACTTCCCAGGTTCAAAATACCAGCATAGGTGCTCTCTATTTTATTCAGTAACAAACCCAGAACAGAGAAGATCAAAACATGACATCATTCAAAATACAGCATTTACTAAGTGTGATTAAATCATCTCCAAGGCCTACCCCACCCCAGGACTTTCCAATCATTCAATCAATTACAAAGTCTCTGTTCCAAATACTTCTCCACCCCTAGGCTATACCTTAATTAAGTCCACCACAAAGCCCCTCTTCTCAAATGGAGATTAGTTTCCAAACATAAGTAAAATACATTCATTTGCTCAACCATAGAACACAAAAAGGTCAAAAGTTCCCCACCCCTGGATCACAATTGAATCTACCCCAGAGTTACATCAAGTTTAAACACAGCACTTAATACCCAAATGGAGGTCTTTTCTTCATCTTGACACGAGGCAAGTTCTCAGCAATCTTAGTTCCTGGGGAGACAAGGCTTAGCAAGGCCATAAGATACATTGCCAGTCCCTTCATGAATTTATCCTCTGTCTGTAGAACAGTCCTAGAACCCCTGAACACATTAGCAAAGCCCTCTCCCAGGATTTCTGTAAACATACAACAAGAAAATCCTTCTTCAGGGCTTCTAAACCAACAGAAAGGTTCCCAGACCCCTGCAACAACAGCACTGTCCTTCACCAGTGGACAGTATTCATTCTGTCTGCCGGACAGTCTCCAGACCCCTGCAACAACAGTACTGTCCCTCACCAGTGGACAGTATTCACTCTCTGTCTGCAGGACAGTCTCAGGCCTCTTAACCAAATGCCAGGTTCCAGGACTTCTTCAACAGGACAGTCTTTCACCAGTGGACAAATCTGGCAAAATAACATCAAAACAGACAGACAAAGTACCAGCAAAACAGCCATGTCTCCTCAGTCCTTGGCAGCTCAGGGGGCAGGTCTCAAAAGTCCAGGGCAATTCAAAGCGGCCACCAGCAATCTCTTAGTCTCTCCCCCTACACGAGGTGCTGCTTCCAAAAAGAACTTCCGCCTCTCTCTTGTCTCTCCAAATCTACGTCACCAGCTCCTCCCAGTCAGGACTTTCTTTTCACATCAAAAAGTCCATCCCACAGGTGGGATTAACAAGCTCTGGGTTTTAATACAATCAATTTGAAAACCAAGCCAATACAGGGGAATCTTTAATTGCCATTACTATCACACATATCAATCAAGATACCAATTTATAGAGTTAGAAAAAATAATATCCAAAATTCATCTGGAAGAACAAAAGATTCAGAATATCAAGGGAATTGATGAAAAGAAATGCTAGGGAAGGCGAACTAGCCATACCAGATCTTAAATTGTATTATAAAGCAGCAATCATCAAAACTACTTGGTACTAGCTAAGAAATGGAGGGGTAGATCACTGGAATAGGTATAATGCCAAGCAAAGGCAACTTCCAAGGTTCAGAAATACCAGCACAGCAACCCTCCATTTTGTTCAGTGACAAATTAAGAACAGAGAAAATCAAAAGACAGCACTGACCAAGTGTAATTCAATAATTTCCAAGTACTACTCCACCCCTGGGAAGTACATTCATTTAGTCAATCACAAAGCCCCTCTTCTCAAATGGAGATTAGTTTCAAATCATAAACAAAGTACATTCATTTGCTCAGTCACAGAGCACAAAAAAAGTCAAAAGTTTCCCAGCCCTGGATCACAACTCAATTACAATTATTATCAGTTAATGCCTAGGACCTTCACAAAAGGGGCAGTAGAGAGCACAAAGGCCATCTACCCCTGAGCACAGCATTTAATACCCAAAGAGAGGTCTTTTCTTCATCTTGACTCAAGGCAAGTTTTCAGCAATCTCTGTTCTTGGGGAGACAAAGCTTAACAAGGCCACAAGATACATTGCTAGTGTCCTCATTAATTCATTATCTTCCTGCAGAACAGTCCTAGGACCCCTGAAAACATCAGCAAGACCCTCTTCCAGGATTTCTGTAAACATACAACAAGAAAATCCTTCTTCAGGGCTTCTGAACCAACAGCAAGGTTCCAGGACCTCTGCAACAGCATCACTATCCTTCACCAATGGACAAATCTGGCAAAACAACATCAAAACAGACAGAAAAAAATACTGGCATCACAGCCATGTCTCCTCAGTCCTTGGCAACTCCAGGTGGCAGCTCTCAAAAGTCTTGGGCAGCTCGAAGTGGCCCTCAGCAGTCTGCTCTCTCTCTCTCTGCCTCCACAATGCTGCTTCCAAAAGTTTTTCACCTCTTTTCCTCTGTTTGTGCCTCTCTAAATCCATGGCATCAGCTCCTCCCAGTTCAGCCCTCTCTTTTCACGTCAACAAGTCCATCCCACAAGTGGGATTCACACTCTCTAGGTTTTAACACTCAACCCAAAAACCAAGCCAATACAGGGGGAATCTTTAAATTCCATTACTATTACAATAGGTTAGGTACACAAGACACAGTTGTCAATGATTATAGCAATCTACTGTTTGATAAACCCAAAGATCCCAGTTTCTAGTATAAGAACTCACTATGTGACAAAAACTGCTGGGAAAACTGGAAAATAGTATGGCAGAAATTGGGCATAGACAAATGTCTAACACTGTATGCCAAAATAAAATCTAAATGGGTATATGATTTAGATATAAAGACTGATACTATTAACAATTGAAGGATCAAGGAATAGTTTATCTTTCATATTTATGGAAAATGGAGTAATTTATGACCAAACAAGAGATAGAGAACATTATGAAATGCAAAATGGAAAAATTTGATTACGTTAAATTGAAAAGTTTTTGCACAAACAAGACCAATGCAACCAAGATTAGGAGGGAAGGAGAAAAATGGGAAAGAATTTTTATAATTAGTGTCTCTGATAACGTCTTCATTTCCAAAATATATAGAGAATTGAGTCAAATTTACAAGAATGCAAGTCATTCCCTAATTGATAAATGGTCAAAGGATATGAACAGGCATTTTTCAGAGGAAGAAATTAAAGATATCTATAGTCATATGAAAAAATGCTCTAAATCACTATTGATTTAGAGAGATGCAAATCAAAACAACTCTGAGGTACCACATCACACCTATCAGATTGGCTGACATGACAAAACAGGGCAATGATAAATTTTGGAGAACATGTGGGAAAGTTGGAACACTAATGCATTGTTGGGGGAGTTGTGAGCTGATCCCATCATTCTGGAGAGCAATTTGGAACTATGCTCAAAGGGCTATAAAAATGTGCATACCCTTTGACCCAGCAATACCACTTGGGCTGAATCCCAAAAAGATCATAAAAATGGGGAAAAGACCAATATGTACAAAAATATTTATAGTAGCTCTTTTTGTGGTGGCCAAGAACTGGAAATTGAGGGGATGCACATCTACTGGACAATGACTGAACAAGTTGTGGTATATGAATGTAACGGAATACTATTGTGCTATAAGAAATGATGAACAGGTGGACTTCAGAAAAACCTGAAAAGACTTATGTGAACTGATGCTGAGTGAAGTGAGCAAAACCAGGAGACCATTATACACAGTAACAGCCATGGTGTGTGATGACTGATTTTGATAGACTTAGCCCTTCTTAGAAATGCAAGGACCTAATACAATTCCAAAGGATTCATGATGGAAAATGCCATCCACACCCAGAGAAAGAACTATGTAGTTTGAATGCAGAGTGAAGCAGATGATTTTCTTTTCTTTTCTTTTCTTTTCTTTCTTATGGTTTCTCCCATTTGTTATAATTCTTCTATACAACATGACTAATGTGAAAATATGTTTAATAGGAATGTATATGTAGAACCTATATCAGATTGCACTCTGTCCTGGGGAGGGAGGGGGAGAAAATTTAAAACTTATGAAAGTGAATGTTGAAAACTAAAACACATGAACTTAAAAAAAAAGAAAACGTGCCTCCTTCCTTTCTCTGCAGAAGTGGGAGACAATGGGTAAACAACATTGCATAGGCTATCAGACTCTGTTGTGGTGGTCAGTTTTGCTTAAACAGCTTTTTTTTCCTCCTTTCTCTCTAAAAAATTTGTTGTAAGGAATGGCTCTCCAGGGAATGGAGAGAGAAAGAATATATTTAGAAATGGAGGGGATGTAAAAACGAAATATAGCAATAAAATTTTTAAAAGAATTCAACCTGACTCTGCTAAACATCCAAGGCCAGCTTTGAGAACCAGCATGGGGAGGTGGGAAATACCGCAGAACTAGGAGATGGGGATACTCAGGGTTTCATTTCTGACTCTGACACTTACTGTGTGATTAGGAGCAATTTCTTCTCTTTGGGCCTCTGTTTCCTTACCTCTAAAACAAAGACTTGGACTAGAAGGTCCCAAGATTCCCTGACCCCCTCTTCTGTTCTCCCCTGTGCCTCCCCCCCAACTCTATGATAACAAATCTGTTTTTTTTCTTTTTTGCTTTTTTTTGGGGGGGCAGGGCATTTGGGGTTAAGTGATTTGCCCAAGGTCACATAGCTAGTATGTGTTAAGTGTCTGAGGCCAGATTTGAACTCAGGTCCTCCTGACTCCAGGGCCAATGCTCTATTCACTGCACCATCTAGCCTCCCCAAATCTGTTTTTTTGTACAAGGCCTCTGGATTGGGATTCTGGCAACTCGGTCTTAGCCTAATTTTTGCCACTAACAGGCCATATAAGACCCTTATCTGGGTCTCAATTTCCTCCTCCAACACATATTAGGCCAGTCTGACAATATCAAATCATTCTATCTCTCCTTCTTATCTAGTTCAAACAAGGCTGTCTCCTTCTGTGGGGACCTGTGTGACTGTGTTCCAGACACCTTTCATTGTTGTTGTGGTGGTTTGTCCTTTGTTCCGGAAGAGGACCATGACCTCAGGGAGGCAATGCTGAGACTTGCAAGTGAATTGGTTTTAAGTGAGGGAGGGCTGAGCAAGGTCACCAGCCTCACTTTCTCCTCCAGAGCCTTCTGGGTCCAGTGACAAGATATAGATCAGAGGGCAGACACCTTTGAGAGTTCAAATGAAGACTGCTCTTCGGTAACTTCTTGACGTCTGTAATTGGTTGATCTTGTTCTCCCTGGCTGTGACAGCTTGAACCTTCTAGACTCCTTTCTTCCCTAGGCTCCACAAGTGAAGGTCAGCTCCACAAATGCTGCTTTGATCTTTTCACCTTCACTCCTTTCTAGGGCCCTTGGGAAAACTTTTTGTCTTAAGCTGGTTTTCTCTTCATCTATGACCCACCATGGTCCCTTTCTCTCTTGGTTCATGTTTTCTGCCTGGAGTCAGAAAGACTCATCTTTGTGAGCTCAAATCTGGCCTCAGACACTTACTAGCTGTGTGACCCTGGGCAAGTCACTTTACCCTGTTTGCCTCAGTTTCCTGAGCTTAATATATTATCAGACTCTATTGTGGTAGTCCTGTCTGACTCTTCGTGACCCCATTTGGGGTTTTCTTGGCAAAGATACCGGAGTGGTTTGCTGTTTTGTTCTCCAGCTCAGGAAAGCACCAGAAATGAAGCCTGGACTATTCCCATCCCTTAATTTTGGACTAGGGGATTTCCTACCTCCCTGTGCTAGTTCTCAAAGCTGAAGTCGGATGTTTAGCAGAGCCAGGTTGGATTCCTTTAAAAATTTTTATTGCTATCTTTTGTTTTTACATCCCCTCTATTTCTAAATATATTCTTTCTCTGTTCCCTGGAGAGCCATTCCTTAGAACAAATTTTTAGAAAGACAAGAGGAAAAAAAAGCTGTTCAAGAAAACTGATCACCACAACGGAGTCTGATACCATATCAAACTCAGGAAACTGAGGCAAACAGGGTTAAGTGACTTGCCCAAGATCACACAGTTAGCAAATATCTGAGGCCAGATTTAAACAAAAGAAGATGAGTCTTCCTAACTCCAGGTCAGGCACTCCTAGCTGCCCAGTTAGCAGGCAAGTAATTTCTTTCTAGTGTAATGAGGAAAGGGAGTTTGTCCCCCCTGCTCCCAACTCATTTGAAGTAATTGCAGAAAGAGGCTGACAATAGAGGTAAGGAGGTATAGCTCAAGTGTGTTTAACAACAGGTAAAAAAAAGGTAGTCACTACACACTTTTAAGTTTAATCTGCATTATTAATGTTTTCTTTAAGTCTAGACAACCAACAAAACAATAGCCTTAGTGTTTTAGGTTTTTTTTTTTTTTTTGCTAATTCCTGAGGTGTAAATGATCACACTGAATATTTAACAATCAGCTTGATGGTTAGAGCTGACTCCAGCACATTCCTAGGTGTAGGAGACATCTCATTCAGAAGAAGAAAGAAAAGGAAAGATGGGGGGGGGAGATGGAGATGGGAGATGGAGGAGAGAGAGACAGAGAGGGAAGGAAGAGGGAGAGGGAAGAAGGTAGATAGAGACATGGAAGGAGGGAAAGGGGAGAGGGGAAAATACAGACACAAAAAGAGAGAGAGGAGAGGAGGGGAGGGGAGGGGAAGAGAGTAGAAGAAGGAGGGGGGAAGGGAGAGAGGCAGGGAGGACAGAGAGAGGGAGGGTGGAGGGAAAGAGGGAGAGGAAGAGAGACATGGAGGAAGGAAGAAATAGAGAGAGTGAAAAGAGAGAGGGAGACAGAGACAAAGATACAGAAAGACAAACAAAGAGAAAAATAGAGACAGAAACATAATCAGAGAGGGATAGAAAGACAGAGATACTCTGAGAGAGACAGAGGGACAGAAAGACACATGGATATAGTGAGATAGAGATAGAGAGACAGAAAGAGATACAGAGACATCGAGAGACACAGATAAGGAATAGTTGAGACAATGTGGCCTCTGGCAGCAGAGAGCCAACTAGGGATTCAAGCCAGAATGACCTCCAAGCAGCTGGAAGGCGACTACGCAAGGAGGGGCAATCTGAGGATACTGGAGTGTTGTTGTCCTGAGAGCCGTGAGGTCCTTTGGCCACATGGCTTCCATATTTGTGTGCCTCCCTACCAGTACATTCTGTTGGTGCCCACTCTTCCCCCAATTGTTGTGTGCATTTGTGGCCCCCAGGTTTACGAGGTAGGGGTTTAGGACTCTCAGTTTAGGCTTCTCTATTTGTAGTGAAATGGAGCCAGCTATGGGTATTCTCTTTGATACCCATGGTATCTCATTGATACCCATGTCCTCAGAATGCCAATGGGCATGAAAAGTGCTACTCTTGAAATCAGAAGATCCACCTTCAAGTCCCTAGGTCTGATGCTTCATAGGCACATGACCCCTGGACACATTATTTAAGCTCTCAAGTCCCTCAATTTTCTCACCTATAGAATGGGGATAGTCATATGACCCACCTCACCATGTTATTGTGAGGAAATCTCTCTGTAACCCTTACAGAGCTATTGACTTATTCAAATAAAACTAACACTTATTAGTGCCTCAGGACAGCATGGCATCATGATCTGGAGTGGAAAGACCTCAGACATGGAGTCAAAGGCTCTCCATTCAAAGCCTGACTTTGGCACTTACTACCAACATAAACTTGGGGAAGTTACTTTAATGTTTCTTTTTTTAAAGCAATCGGGGTTAAGTAACTTGCTCAAGGTTACATGGCCAGTTATTTCTGGGTGTGGTGCTGAGTATCTGAGCCCAGATTTGATCCAGGTCATCCCGACACTGGAGCTGGTGCTCTTACTCGCTGAGCCACCTGGCCGCCCCTTTAATGTTTCTTATATTCAGCTTTCTTATCAACAAAATGAGAAGTGGGCTAGCTACTGTCTGAGGTTTCCTTCTAGCTCTAATTCTATTGTGAATAGAGAAAACCCTGCCTCTTATTTTTGGCTGTGTGACTGTGGACAGGTCATTTGATTTCTCTGAGCCTCAGTTTCCTCACCTGTAAATAGCATTTGCCCCACTTATCTCATAGGTTTGCTGTGGGGCAAAGGCTTCAGAATATGACAAAGGTTTTTAGAGTGAAGATCTGTGGTGATTGTAATAGGAGAGAGAAATGGGAGCTTGGGTCACTTATCTCTTTTAGCCGTCTGGGCTTTGGAAATCCAAACATTAACCTAGGATTGGAGAAGAGGATAAATATCCTGGAGTCCATCATTGCCACCTTTGATCATACTGCAAGCATGCCTGTGCCATGAAGGACACCTCTTTCCCAAGCCCAGAGCCCCCCACCTTTTCCCTCTTCTGTGCCCTCTCCCACTATGCCCCACTCTGGAAGATGGCGGGGGGGGGGTGCTTACACGGAGTTTTCACAGTCACACTTTTCTTGCTGGCACATCCAAAATAGACTCACACATGTTTACCCACAGCCAGACCCAAAACAAATACAGCTACGAAACCTGAGTGCTTGAACACGTGCCACAAAACACTGCAGTGTACACACACACACACACACACACACACACACACACACACACAAACACCCCCTTCCACATTTCCACCCTTTCACTCTTTTGGTGAATTAGGAAGAACACCAGTGGGGGGCCCCTTCCTGGTCAGAAATCATTTAATTTCTCTGGACCTAATTTCTCCCATGCTTTAAAAAAAAAAAAAAAAGGTTTGATGAGGCCTCTACAGACCCTTCCAGCTCTAAATCTGTGATCCTCCTGAGAGGACAAGTGACAGCCTCATTACCATCACAATCATTACCGCTATGTCCTCAGGTCTTCCCCCTCAGGCCCCTCCAGAGCGAGGTTTGGATTCCCATAGAACCAAGAGTTGCAATTACAATCAGAGGACAGGAAGTAAGGAACCTTAGACACCATCTAGACCAATTCCCAGATTTGATGGAGGAATGAAGTGAATCCCCCTTGTTCAAAGTCACACGGGTAGTAACAGGCAGAACCAGTTTTCTCCAATTTAATTTCTGCACATATTTTGTTTGTACATAATTGTTGCATGTTTTCTCCTTTATTAGACTGTGTGGTCCTTGAGAGCAGGAACTCTGTTTTGCCTTTCTTTGGACCCCATCACACAGCTCCTGTAACATTTGTTATCTGATTTACTGAGCCAGGGCTAGAACTCAGGTTTCCCAACTCCAAGATCAGGGTTCTTTCCTTTACATTAATGAGGAAGGCTGGTGGTATTCAAATTTCAAACTAATGGAAAGGTAGATGAGGCTTGTGCTTGACTCCAGGGGAGCCCCATCCCTGCAGATCAGCGAGACACCTTCCCCCCATCCCCTTGGGAGACAAAGCAGTGAGGCAGGGAGTCAATGGGCTCAGACTACTGCTGCTTTCTTCCCCAGGAAAGGACATACAAGACCTATCCTTTCTTCAGTTTCCTCAAGGTATTAAGCCCACTGCCCTCTAAGACAAACCTGTTGTTTTCCAAGTGCACCCTTTATCCCTCTGGAACTCTCAGCTTTATATTTTTTTCTTAAATCTCATTTAAAATCACCTGGTATTTTTGTAAAACTCAGCAGTGTGCTCTCTGGACCATTCTTCTGGGCAAGCTAGTTCACTGCCTATCTCCTTCCATCCATGTCATTTCCAAGTCCAGGGCCCTCCTTCAGGGGATAGGCACACCTGCAATAGTCTCCCTGTACCATGAGGATTCCCAACCCCCTTTAGTCCTCTCTTTTACATAAGCAGCCCACCACAGCCTCCCTCCTTCTGCAAGCCTTCTTGGATGGCTGATGAAGCAGATGGATTGCCCCAGACTGAAACACCCACAGTTTTTCTTCCTCCTTCTTCCCACAATCTGCACTGACCCTTCTTTGGGCAAGGAATTTGATTATGTTTCTTATTTATTTCTTTGTTCAATTCATCTGCATATTCCACAGATGTTCTTTCTGTCCCTTAGTTATATCAGGGAGTGAGATATCTGAGGTAGGGGCAGCTAGGTGGCGCAGTGAATAATAGAGCACCGGCCCTGGAGTCAGGAAGACCTGAGTTCAAATTTGACCTCAGACATGACACACTAGTTGTGTGACCTTGGGCAAGTCACTTAACCCCAATTGCCTTACCTTCTCCCCTCAAAAAATATATTTCTGAGGTAGATCTATGTCTACACTTCTTGAATTCCATGTGTGCCAAGTGGATGAAAACTAGATGAAAAATTTGGTAATCCTGTTTTTGATGGTAATGGAAAGGTGCTTAATGACTGAGACTGAGACTTAGTCTTAGAGAGTTGCCAAGAACACAGAGAGATGAAATACTTTGTCCAAGATCATATAGTCAGTGTGTGTCAGAGGCAGGACTTTGAATCAAGGTCTTCCTGGCTCTCTTTTTCTTTTTTGGAGGGGGGAAGGCAAGACAATTGGGGTTAAGTGACTTGTCCAAGGTCACACAGCCATTAAGTGTCAGGTGTCTGAGGACACATTTGAACTCAGGTCCTCCTGACTCCAGGGCTGGTTCTCAAGGCTGACTCTATTATCCACCTGATGGTAATGATTATGTTCCCTGAGGCCACCTGATGGTATTGGTGTTGAGGAGAAAATAGTTTTGATAGTGAGGATGACATTAGTGATGATTATGGTAGTGGTGATAAATAAAGATGATAGTGCTAATGCCAGTTGTGATAGTGGCAATGAGAATTGCAATTATGAGGATGATAGTGACAGTGATGATAGCAAAGATGGTGGTGATGATGATAGTGATGATGATGATGATGGTGTGATGGTGATGGTGGTGATGGTGATGATGATGGTGATGATGATGATGGTGATGATGATGGTGGTGATGGTGATGATGATGGTGATGGTGATGATGATGATGGTGTGATGGTGATGGTGATGATGATGATGGTGATGATGATGATGGTGATGGTGATGGTGATGATGATGATGGTGTGATGGTGATGATGGTGTGATGGTGATGATGATGATGGTGATGGTGGTGATGTGATGATGATGGTGATGATGGTGATGATGATGATGGTGTGATGATGATGATGGTGATGATGATGGTGGTGATGGTGATGGGGATGATGGTGGTGTGATGATGATGGCGATGGTGATGATTTGAAGATGATAGTAATGATGATGATAAGGCGATTATGTGATAATAATTGAGAGGGAAAATGATAAGAGTGATTAAGGTGATGAAACCAATGAATTATGATGGTGATGATGTCTCAATTTGTTTTCCCTACATACTAGAAGGAAAAGGTCCTAGGTATTCTTCTAAGAGTCACTAACTCAAGTCAAATCAAGTCAAGAAGCATTTGTTTAGCACTTACTATGTACCAGGCCACTGTGCTAAGTATTAGAAATACAAATATAAGTAGAAAGGCAGTCCCTGCCCTCAAGGAGCTTACATTCTAATGGTAGAAGACAACATATCAAAGGGAGCTGAAAAGTGGCAGTACAGTCAGAGGTTGGGGCGTGGTTAAGAAAGTCAGAGTCAGAAGTGCAGCCTAGAGAGAAGACAAGCAAGGCTGGCCTAGTCATCCTCATTAAAATGGGTCTTCTGGGAAGAACTAACAAATCAGAAGGAGAGGCCATTTTGGAGTGATGTTCCAGGGTGAAGAGGTTTCTATAGCCTAGTAGACAAAATTTCGGGGACTCAGGAATACAGATTATTTCCTTAAAAACAGAAATCATATCCTGTATGAGACAGGTTTTGAGCTGAATGATACGACCATAAACTCAGAATTGAAAGGGACCTTAGAGCTCCCTTAATCCAATTCCCCTCATTTTGTAGATTAGGAAACAAAGGCCTAGAGAGGGGAAGTGACTTTCCTACCACCACAAATCTCATATTGAAACTAATCTCCTGTATGCCCTCCACTGGCCAGTGCTTCCTTCCCCTAATTCTGGCAAAGCACCTCCAGGGTGGAATGCCCTTTTCTGCAGGAGGGTAAGCCAGTTCTCATGAGCTCTTGATCCTAGGGGATTCCATAAAATTTCACTAGAGGCCAGAACTTTGGCCTCACTCAATATCTCCAGAAAAGTCTAAACTCCTAGAGAGATAGCTACAACTAATTCAGTAATGGTTCTATTGTTGTTGGTCAGTTGTGTCAGATTCTTCATGACCCCAGTTGGAGTTTTCTTGACAAAGATACTAGAGTGTTTCACCATTCACTTTTCTGATTTATTTTAAGATGAGGGAACTGAGGCAAACAGGGTTAAGTGACTTACCCAGGGTCACACAAATGTCTGAGGCTGGATTTGAACTCAGATTTTCCTGATTCCAGGTCCAGTGTTCTTTCCACTGTTCCCCTAGCTGCCTATATCAAGGCTTTAGATTGCACTTAATATCCTATAAAAAGAAGATAAAAATCTCCATTAAAAGACCTTCTACCCTATACATAGTAAATGCTCAGTAAATATTTGATAGATGACAAGGAAAATCTAGTTTAGGAGAAAGCATTTACAGGAAAACCCCCTCAAATATCTGCAAAGGAATATGCTGTTAAAGTCAGTGTGCGTTAAGTTGTTAGACTTGGAAAAACCCAAGTTTTCCAACTGTTTTTGTTGCTTATTGGCTCTGTGACCATGTCACTTAACCACTGTGGGCCACAGTTTATGTTATCTGTAAAATGGAGACCATAATAACGGTACATTGCTCACATGGAGCTGTTGTGAAGCTTGGGTGAGATAATGTATTCAGACTTTTCAGCACATGCCGACTGCTGGTTATTATTAGTAGGTGCTAATGAACAGGCTGAAAACGGAATATAAAGGTGTGAGGAGACAGAACCTTAACTAGGAATTCTGGGTCCTGGGGCAAATTCATTTGAGCTGGGGCAGCATGGAAGGTGTGGTCACTCCTGGGGCAGGATTGAGGTAGAGGGAAGACAGAGGTCTTGGCTGTTGAGGAGGATGAGGAAGAATCAGACAAGGGTGATTGAGGATGAGGTGAATAAAAGAATAGACAGAGGATGAGGTGAATGTTGTCGTTCAGTTGTTTTTCATGTCTGACTCTCATGACTCTGTTGGGGGTTTACTTGGCAAAGATACTGGAGTGGTTTGCCACTTCCTTTTCCAGCTCATTTTCCAGATGAGGTAACTGAGACAGACAGGGGTAAGTAATTTGCCCAGGGTCACACAGCTAGGAAGTTTCTGAAGTTGGATTTGAACTCAGGTCTTTGTAACTTTGGGCCCAGCATGCTACCCAAAGCTCTACCTAGCTTCCTGGTGAAGTAAACTGGGTGTTGAACTTTTTGGGGAGGAAGAAGAATGACTTGGTGATCAAAAGAGGGCAGTTGTAAGGATTTGGACATGATAGAATGCACTTTACAGGAAGAGAGGGGCTTGCTAAGTCATGATGGCAGAGGGAGGGCCTTAAAGGGGCTGTGAGGGGCCGCCAACTCTTCTTGGCTCTGTGTGAGGGAAACAGCCAGTATAGGAGAGAGTGCCAAGAGATGTAGCATCTTAGTAAGGAAGCTAGGGGGTTTCATCCAGCACCAGGGATGGATAGAACCAGAGAGGAAGAGCTTTAGGGCCACAGGATGATAGATTTATAGTTGGAAGTGACTGTGGAGGTGATCTAGTCCAAGGCTCTCATTTAATAAGTATAGAAACTGAGAATTTAAGTGACTTGAAACAGGTTACATCAACAATGGCAGAATCAGAATTTGAACTCTGGTCCTCTGACTCCAAATTTAGTTTTCCCATAGCACCACAGCATTTGGTTCTCAGAGAGCACAACAGCCTGGAAGGGCAGAAGCTAATGACTGGAGAAGGGGTTAGGGCTTAGCATATTTCAGGGGAAGGGGCATGACATTGACCTGTGCAGTCAATAAGAATTTGGCTTTGCCACGTAACCCTGGTGAGGGCAGTTATACTCCAGGGGGAGGGAGAATGTTCTCCCATGCTGGCATCTGGGGACATCCCCCCATTATCCCTTTGCATACAAATCTCACAGCAGAGGCAGATCAACATAGTAGACACAGGACTTGGAATGAGAAGTCTTGGGTTCTAATCCTGGATCTATTACTTACTAGCTTCATGCCCCTGGGATCCTTCTATTTCAAAGAGGTGTTACAAAGATCAAATGAGATCATATTAGACATAGAACTGAGGTGATGATGAAGACCCCCTGATTGGCTGGATTAGGGGATGCCCCTGATCACTCCTGTAATATATGTAAACTATTCTGGAGCTTGGAAGATATAAGCTGCTAATTGTTCTTAGACAAGATTACTTAGAAGACCTAGAAATTAGGCAGGGAATTGAAGAAGGGGAAGGTGAGGGTCATCTTCCAGCAGACCATAATGACTTTAGAGGTGTCTGACCAATGAAAGGGAAGGAAAAGAGAATAAATTTATATAGCACCTACTATGTTCCAGTCACTGTGCTTAGCACTTTACAAATATTATCTTATTTGATCCTCACAATAAATTTGAGAGGCAGGTGCTGTTATGATCCTTATTTTACAAGGTAGGGAAACTGAGGCAAACAGAAGTTAAGTGACTTGTCTGGGGTTGCACTTCTAATAAACGTCTGAGGCTGGATTTGAACTCATTTCTTTCCTGACTCCAGGGCAAGTGATCTATCCTCTGTATCACCTACCAGTCAAAGTTGGCTTGGGGGATGCTTTGACTTTAGAGGAAGGGCTTCCAAGGATTGATGGTGCCCTTTGCGATGTTACTTGGGCTTTATTAGCTGGGTGTATTGCCGGGCATGGAGTCAGGAAGACTCATCTTCCTGAGTTCAAATCTGTCACCAGACACTTACTAGCTGTGTAACCCTGGGCAAGTTACTTAACCTTGTTTGCCTCAGTTCCTCATCTGTAAAATAAGCTAGAGAAGGATATGGCAAACCACTCCAGTATCTCTGCCAAGAAAACTCCAAGTGGGGTCACAAAGAGTTGGATGTGATGGAAAAATGACTAAATGACAACAACAAATCTTGGTTTAGAGAGAAAGCCTGGGGATAAGACAGGAATTTATTTCTAACCCCTACTCCCACTCTAGAGATGGATAGACTGTTAGGCTTGAAAGAGGTGGTTTAGGTCATTTATTCTTCTATCTTCATTTTATAGAAGAAGAAACCAAGGCCCAGAGAGTCACCTAGCTCAAGGTCACCGAGCCATTGAGAAGCATGCTGAGACTCAAACTCAGTGCTTTTTATATGATACCACAATGTCCAGGACTGGGGTCATCTTGAGCCAGGGAATCTATGTTGTTTCCCTTTCTGAGGGTGACTGGACTGGGGGGGACAAAGCGTAGTAGAAGCAGTGTTGTCTCCTGGGTGGGTGCTTAGGCTTAAAACCTCCCCAATTCACTCCCCTTGCACACTGAACATTACAAGATTGTGCACAGTCTGCCCAGACCTCTAGTCTTCATCTCTACTAACCCTTGCAGGTGGCGGTCTCTCATTTCACTCCAGAGATCAGGGTGCCCTGTCCTGTGTGTGTGCAGGCCTCATTGTCTATGCAGCCAGTCACTGTTTGGCCATTAAGGGAATGAGCTGTGAAAGCCATTCTCCTCCCTTGGCAGGGCCACTGGCTCAGCAGAGAACAGGAGGGGGGAAGAGAGAGAGGGAGTGAGAAACTATGTGACAGCCAGCCAAGGAGACAGAGACACATGGAGAGGTCAAGAGGCAGAGACAGATACAGAGGGAGAAGCATAGGCTCAGAGACAAAGAGAGGGAGAATAAGAAAGGTGGAGACAGAGAAACAGAGACAGGAAAAGAAAGGAGAGTGGTGGAGACAGAGAACTGGAGTGATACATGCAGAGGCAGAGAGGCAGAGACAGACCTGGAGGGAGAAAGACAGACTAAGAGACAAAGAAAGCAACAGAATCAGAGAGACAGAGGAACAGAGGCAGGGGTGGGGGTAATGGGGATCAAGGCAGAGACAGAGAGTAAGAGGCAGAGACAGACACAGAACAAAGCAGGGGCACAGAGACAAAGGGAAAAGAGACACAGGAAGGGGAAGAGAGGAACAGGTAGAAGAGAGGGGTGGAGACAATGGAGAAAGGGACAAACAGAAGCCAAGAGTCAGAGACAAGACACACAGGGAGAAATACCAGCTCAGAGAGAGACAGACAGACAGAGAGACAGAATGACAGAAACAGAGGCAAACAGAGCAAGAGAGAGAGGCAGAGACAGAGACAGAAACAGATAGACAGACAGACACAGAGACAGAGAAACAGAGAGACCACAGAGACAAAGAGACTGCAGAGACAGAGACAGAAAGAGACAGATAGATAGACACAGAGACAGAGAAAAACAAAGAGAAAGAGTAAGAGACATACCAAGAAAGGCAGAGACACAGAGAGAGACACACAGAGAAACAGGGACAGATAGATATAGAGAGACAGATAGACACAGAGACATTTGGAGATAGAGAGAAAGACAGGTAAAGACATATGAAAAGAAGCAGAGACAGAAAGAAACACAGACACTAAGACAGAGACAGAGAGATGGAGAGAATAGAGAGAGGTTGAGGCATAGAGACAATGTAACAGATAGAGAGATGAAGTCAATGGAGACCGAAAGAAGTAAGGAGACAGAAAGAGATGGAGACAGTGCCAGAGGAACAAAGACAAGCAGGGGCAGAGAGAGAGACAGAGATCACAGAGAGACTAAACAAGAGAGGGGAGGCTTAATATTATTTCTCTACATCTAAAATGGTGGAGTGCTTTCTCCCTTAATCATGTAGGGATCTCTTGCTGAAATTTCTGTCCATTTCTGCGTTATTTTCTTCTTTTTCTGCAGGCTCTTCTTTCCCCCTCATCCCTGCATCACTGGATGACTCTGCTCCCAGCCCCAGCCTAGGCTCTCCATCTCCCCTCTCCACCAGGTAAATGGCAGGTCTCCATGGAGAGACCTCCATCATCTCCTGCTCCTCTCCTTTCTTTCTGGGGGCCCTGGAAAGGACCAGGGGTTGCTGTAGGGATCCTATGGCAGGCAGTGGAGGAGAGGGAGAATAGAAATGGAAACAGACTAAGTAAGGAAAACAATGGGACACACAATAGGTCAGAAAATAGGAGGAAGAACTGCTCACTCTTTGAATGTGTGTGTGAGTGATGCTTTTTGGCTTGTTCTCTGGGATTTAGTTTGATCCTAGAAGGTCGTCTAATCTGTTCTTTCTGAGTCATAGCCCATGACCTCTTTGGTCTGTCATCCCACAATCTCCATGGTTCCATGCACAATAAAGAGTTTTTGCATTTTCTTTTTCTTTTTTGGAAGAAGGGGGAAATCTTTCCAGATGACTTTGGGGCAAGGATTTTGGCAAGAGACTATAAAGCTGTAGGCCTATTTAGGGGAATTGAGTAGGAGACAACATAATATTCTTATTGTGGGCTAAGGTGTTTACATTCTGTAAGGACTAATAATAATAATTGGGGGCAGCTAAATGGTGCAGTGGATAGAGCACCAGGCTTGAAGTCAGGAAAACCTGAGTTCAAATCCAGCCTCAGACACTTCCTAACTGCAGGACCCTGGACAAGTCATTTAACCCTATTTGACTCAGTTTCTTCATCTGTAAAATGAGTTGGAGAAAGAAATGGCAAATCACTCCAGTATCTCTGCCAAGAAAACTTTAAATGGGATCACCAAGAGTCAGACATGAGTGAAATGACTCAACAACAAATATAATAATAACTAACATTTATATATAGTTTACTCTGTTTTAGGTACTATGCTAACCAAATTATATTATTATCTCATTTTTTCCTTATAACAACCCTTGGAGTTATGTGCTATTTGTTATTCCCATTTTATAGATGCAGAAACTGAGGCAAATAGACGTTAAGTTACTTGCCCAGGGTCACACAGCTAATAGGTGTCTGAGGCAGGATTTGAATTCAAGCCTTCCTGACTCTAGATCAAATGTTCAATCTATTGCACTACCTAGCTTAATATTGCCCCACCCCTATTAACAACTGGTTTCCCCCATCCCCCACTCCTTTTTCTCCACAAACACTTTTCTTTCTATGGCTCACAGTCACATCCAGACCATATAGGAAAGAATTGGGAATTAATTCGGTGATATATTTGTGTGTGTATATGTGTGTGTGGCTCACTAGGGGACCCTGATCAATCAAGTCCCCCAATCCCCTTGATAAAATTATAGGACGTAAGAGGCAGGTGATAGAGACAATGACATGTAAGAGTGTGTTGATTGCAGATTTTGAGTGTCTATTTACATCCTGTAAGGGCATTAGATTTTTGAGCATCTCACTTATATCTGAAAGGATCAGGAAAGACTGCTTGGAGACTGGCAGAAACAATGTACTTGGCCATGGGCTCAGACAGCCTGGGATATCTTTTCTTTGGCTTTTTATTTACATAAAAGGTTTGAAAACAGGACACTGATCCTGGTAAGTCAGGTGAGAAGAGAGTCAGCCATTGAGGAAGAACTCAGCTGTTGAAAGTTCACTCCATCTTTTCCTTTACACCTTTTGGAGGGGATGGGGAGGGGGTTCCCCACCTTATAAAGCAAAGAGTTCTTGAAGTAGAAGTGCATGACACAGGAGGAGGAGAGAGTCCAACTTCGGAATCTCATTGAGTCAGTGAAAGGAGTTGAGAGTCTGGCCCCAGAGCCGGGATTCTGTTTGGGAGATGGTAGGTCCCAGAGCCAAGGCTTCTGCTGGTCCTTGGAGAACGGCTTCTCATTCTTTCCTAAAATAACTAGTAATACCAAGTCAGGATTTCAGCTGACCCTGAACCCGAAGATAGTAGACAATATTGCTGAACAATGGGACCATACGCTTTCCCCAGAAATATGGTCCAGGGGAAATAGAGAACCAAATCCCATAAGCAGCAAAAAAGAGACATTCCAAGAAAATGGGGACGTGGGGGGGGGGGAGAAGGCCCAGTAGTAGCAAAGGTATGGGTACATATGTGTACCCATACACACACACATACACACACCTGTGTCTTTGATACATGTATACATCTCTATTTGTGAACTCTATTTGTGTTTTCTCATCCCACTGATATTGTATATCTTTGTGGGAAAGAATACCCCATGTTTATTAGGAAAGTGTTTTGCCATTTTTCTTACTATGCTCTTCCAGTAAATGCCTTTGCTTTGAGCTAATTGTGTCCTCTGGCTGACTATTGAAAAGTAAGTACAGTGGTGGGGACTCTTGAGCCATACTTTTAGGAATACTGACTCATGGAGTACTTTGAACCTGGAGTGGTCATCCCTGGGTAGCTCCAACTTCTAAGTACATGTGGAGAATAGCCCAAATTGGTGCTACTCATCCTTAGCTTGTTAGATCTTAGCAATAATCTTATAGATGAGAAATTATAGATGTTATTTCATTTTCTAGATGAGAAAGCTGAGATCAGAGAAGATAAGTGTCTTTCCCAAAGTCACACAACTAGTTATTGATACAGGAGGAACTCATCCTCACATTGTTGATGCTGTTCACCCTTTATTCTCAGAGAGGACCAATGGCATCACAGGGTGATGTCTTGACTTGCGAATGAATTGGATTTAAGTGAGGTGCAGCTCTCTTAACTGTCAGCCTTACTCTCTTCCAGAGTCACTGAAGTCCAGTGGCAGGACAAAAGTCAGGTCGATTGTCAGTGACCTGGATGTCTGACCAAGCTCTAAGTGCTCCTCAGTGCCTGCTTCAGCTGCCTTTACAGCGAACAAGTTGTTCTCACCTGCCCATTCTACTGGGAGAAATCTTCACATGCTTGGGGTGGACATTCTCACTCCCCGACAGATCTGAGACCTGTCGGTTACCCACAGTCTGGTTTAGTCCATCTGCCGAGATGGTTTTACCGGGCTGTGGTTGCTGTACATGCTGAAGTGTCTTGGAGCCACAGGGGAGAGAGTTGGGTGAAGGTGGACACCAAAGGTTTATAGGACAGTAGTAAATGTGCTAGGGCTAGAGTTAGTAGAGAACTGAGGAGGCAGCATGGTCCCATGAAAAGATTCCTGGATTTGGAATGAAGTGACTGGAGTTCCCATCTTACTTTGCTGCTTGCTACCTGTGAGACCTTGGGTAAATCTCTCATCTCTCTTTATATCATGGCTTCTCCCCATGGATGCATCTTCTCCAATGCTCAATTTTCACCAAAGTAATGTAACAGAGAAAAATTTCTGCATGAGGACCCTCCCCCTGTTGACTTATTTGAGCTCATTTGGAGGGAAGCCTAAAGTGACTGAAAGATGCCCTTGGTACAAATGAGGAGTGAGGATCCCAGGACTATTGCTTCATACTTCCCAGGATAAATAAAGACTAATTTACTACCCAGCATACCCTGGAGAATCCTGGTGGTTTTACGAGACTGTAGAGTCTTATGGTCAGCTTCATGACTTTTCTCAAGTTTGAATATTTACAGAGGGTCCCAGGGAGGCACAGTCCCTGTCCTCAGCAAGTTTTCTGTCTGATGTAGGAAACATAGCCCCTTGTCTTCAAAGAAGTCTGATGGAAAAATACTGGATTTGGAATCAGATGACTGGGGTTGCTATTTTACTACCTGTGTGACTGGGTAACTCACCTGACCCTTCTGGGTCTCAGTTTCTTTCTCTCTGCATTTTTCTGCTTTCCAATTTCCCTGGCTTCTCTGCAAGTCCTATTTTCTACAAGAAGCCTTTCCTGATCCCCCTTAATTCCAGCACCTTCCCTCTGTTGATTATTTCCCCCCTTTCCTGTTTCTACCATCAGACTGAGAGCTACCTGAGAGTAGGGACTGTTTCTTCTGCCTTTCTTTGTATCTCTAGTACTTTGTACAGTTCCAGGTACAGAGTAGGTGGTTAATAATGTTTATTTACTGATTGATGGTAAGAAGATGGGGTTGGACTAGATGACCCCTAAAGTCTATGATCTATGATCCTTATTTCTCTGGTCCCATGAGTTCAAAAGCCTCCCTCCCCCAATTTATTCCTTGTGTGACTATTGATGTATTGCTTACGTTCTTTGAATATCTTTTTCCTTATCTGTAAAACGGGAATAATTTTACAATTCCCCCATGTGTATTTGGAGAGTCCCCAAACTGATCAGGGAAACATAGCTCCGATCCTCAGGAAACTCCCAATCTCATAAGGGCCTGTCCTGGCCTCAGAAACACCATTCAGCAACAAAGCCAGGATAAACTTGGAAACAGCTGGACACAACTGTAACTCCTACTTCCTAGTGGC
This sequence comes from Petaurus breviceps papuanus, assembly GCF_028583685.1. Taxonomy (NCBI): domain Eukaryota; kingdom Metazoa; phylum Chordata; class Mammalia; order Diprotodontia; family Petauridae; genus Petaurus; species Petaurus breviceps. Next base: position 13,052,160 of record NW_027187367.1, read on the forward strand.
AGCCAGGTGGCATAGTAGATAGAGTTGAGGCCTCAAGTCAAGAAGACCTGAGTTTAAATCTATCTTCCTAGCTTCGTGACCTTGGGCAAGTCACTTAACTTCTGTTTGCCTCAGTTTCCTCAGCTGTAAAATGAGAATAATAATAACACCTACTTTCCAGGGTTGTGAAAATGCGATGATATTTTTAAAGCTGACATAAAATAGGTTATACATACATATACAAATAAGTATGTATATATATGTGTGTGTGTGTATATATATATACATATACATGCATATATGTATGTAAATAAAATTTGTTTATTCTTAGGGGAGGGAGAAAAGCTGGATGAAGGAGGTCATAGAATGGGGGATGGGGTGTGCATCAGGGCAGCACTCTCAGCCACCTTTGGACTGAGGGATCCCATAGGACAAGGAAGTCGAGGACCAGCTTGGCTTGTACTCAGCTCACATGTTCACCTGCCCTTACTAATTGCCCTTACTGACCTCTTGAAAGGAACCTGTTGGCTCTCCCTGGTCACAGCTCTATGCATCACTGCCTTATGCCTGCTCTGAGAACGGCCTTGACAATGCTGCTCTCTCCTCCCTTCCTCCTCGGCTCCTTCCATATGCATTCTCAGCATCCCTCCCTAAGGACAGATAAAAATCCCTTCTAAGTTGAGTGTTGGTCAATGCCACACTCTGATTGGCTGAGAGAACTCTCCCTCTTGATAAAATCTGACAGTTAGGAGATGTTGCTTTCCAGCTATGATCTCATTGTTTCTCTATAGCAGGCAGAGGGAGAACAGTAATTATTCTCCTCAATCTGCTGATGGGGAAACTGAGGTCTGCAGAGAAGTAGACTTGTCCAAACTCATTAGCTAGTCCCAGTGCAGGGCTGTTCTTCTGCCTTGTGGAGGTGAGAAAGTACAGACTCAAAATACAATTTTGCCCAAGGTCACATCGTATCTTAGTGGTAGGCCTAGATCCAGCTCTCCCTCCTCTTCGTCCAATGTATTGGGTAGGGGGTGGTGAATATATCTAAATGTGTTTGCATGAGCCATATGCAGGAATATACATGTAAGTATATGTATGTCTATAGTGATTCACAATCCCCTTGTTGTTTGGTCATTTTGCTGTCACCCCTGATTCTTCTTGACCCCAATTGAGGTTTTCTTGGCAAAGACCTTGGAGTAGTTTGCAATTTCCTTCTCTGGCTCATTTTACAGATGAGGAAACTGAGGAGAAAATGGTTAAGTGACTTGCCCAGGGTCACACAGCTAGTATGTGTCTGAGACTGGATTTGAACTCAGGTCTTCCTGTTTCTACATTCTGCTCCATCACCACTGAACCACCTGACTGCCCCTCGTATTTCCCTTGCCTCACCTGATTGTTGAAGATGAAAGGAAGGGGTTTGTGGTGTAGTAAAATGAACTCTATTGAGAGTCAGAACCTGAGTCTCTTTCCCTTACTAGATGACCTTGGGCAAGGTCATCTTCATTCCATCAACCTTCTGGTTAGGCCTATTTCCTCATCTATATCATCATTGTCGCTTTAACATGTAGCATTTCATCTTATCATAGATTTAAAGTTGGAAGTTTCCTCATTTTATAAATGAGGAAATTGAGATTCATGGAGGTTAAATGACTGATCTAAAGTCACTCAAGTAGCAATTGATAAAAGTGGGATTTGAACCCAAGTCCTGTGACTGCTAATTCAAAGCCCTAATATCCTGATAGCCCTTTGAGGCAAACAATGTGCTGATGTTGCTGCCTCCAAACCAAGGCTGAGAGATTAAGCACAAGCTCACACAGCCCAGAACCCAGTTCTGTTCATGACAAGGCTAACCTCTCAAACTGAGGGAAAGGACTTGAATCACTTACTGAACTATATGTGACAAACATTTATAACAGAGACAGGGCCCATCCTGGCTTCTGGGCATATTACAAAAGGCAACAGGAACAGCTAGATACAACTGTACTTATTACTTCTGGGGGAGGGAGGAAATCTGGATTAAGGGGGTTTGAAATGAGCTGTAGAACAGTACTGTTCACTGGAGGAGATATAAGGTTTAGAAAGGACTCTGTTTCTGCCCTCTGGGAACTCACAGTCAAATAGGAAGTAGATTGAGCAGCAGCCTGGGAGTCAGGACGCCTGGGTCCCAGTTCAGATTCTGCTGTTAACTCATAGGATGATACTTGGGCAGATCAATTTATCTCAAATGGTCTCTGGGTTGGATGCCTTGGGGTTACAGTTCTCCCATGAGATGTCTGTGTGAAGTCTGAAGCCCTCCTGGGAAAACCCTATCACAAGGTAGCCTCTTTCTTTTTCTTTAACAGCTTTTTTCAAAAATTAGTCTCCCTGTGCTGGGGACTCCCCAAGTGTTTCTTTGGGCCTCTCCTTCCCTCTGTCCCCAGAAACTGACGCTTGGGTAGGCATTAGAGAGAAAGGAAGCTTCTGTGATATTTCTCGGCATTGCCCAGGAGGTGGAAGGAAAGGGAAGGGAAGGGAAGAACCTGTTGCGTTTGCCCTTTGTCAAACTGCCAGGGAGTGACAGTGGCCTGAGCCCCTGAGGGAGGGCCAGGAGATGCCCAGCTGGCCTTGGAGAGGAGGCTCCAGCTGCCCCCCAGGTCTTCTCTGCACTTTCCCCTGCTCCCTTTTCTTTCTTTCTGGTGGCTGTTGTCTGTGGGGCTGCAGCGCCCATCCAGGATGACAGCCCTGTCTCAAAGTTCCCAAGGAAAAGCCAATGTCCTTTCCTCCTCAGTAAAGAATGGTCCCTGCTGGGGAAGTCTCAGGGAAGTAGGGGCTATTTTTAGTTCCAGGCCAAGAATTCAGGTCCGCAGACCTGGGGTGCTTTGGGGCAGAGTGGAGAGGAAAGGGGGAAGATAGCGTCAGGGGAGGTTGAGGGTCGGTGTCTACCACCTCTTCTCTGATCCTCAGGTTAGTGGGGAATTGTTTCCAAGGCAACAGCATTGGTTCTAAAAAAATTACCATTTATATTTCTTGGTTTGGGAGAGAAGAAATGGGGGAAGGAGCAGGGCTGCAGTCAGGAAATGGTTATTGGTGGGGGGAATGAGCTAGCAGAGGAAGGGGGCCTCACACTCCAGGGCAGCCTGTGTGGACCTCCAAATAGGCCCCTCCAAGGAGGCAAAGGAAGATATTCTGTCCTTATGTCCCACTACACCCTCTATTGTGTGACCCACCCCCCATCCTCAGTTATCTCCCTGTCTTGGGTCATTATCAAGTCAGGAAAGTTGATTTCTTCATCCCTTTTTGTCCCCCTTCTCTTGTGACCCACTTGAGAAAGAAAAGTACTTGTCCCCATTCCCTTGCTGTGTTTCCTATCTACATGTCCTCCCCCATACCAATACTTCCTCAGGAAGATTCCCTGTTCCTATTTCTTAGTCCCATGTTACTCTTCGTACCATCTCCTCAGGTCCTATGCCCCTTTCTCCACCTTTCTCTGTTTTTCATCTCCCTTTCCTTCACCACTGCATCACCCACCCTCTCATTACAGACTGAGAGAGGAGGAGACCCAGGTGTGGGGAACCTTGCTGGGGAGTTAATCAAAATGTCCACAACTTCTTATCAGCCTCATGAGAAGCAGAGGGGGTGGGGAGGAAAGGGAGAGATGGCTCTTTGTGAAGAGGGGTTGGGGGTGGGGCATCATTGAACATGCCAGCCATGAGGCGTGTGGAGACATGAAATCAGCTGGAACAGGTTTTTAAATTAGTTTTCCAACAGTTTTCTTGATGGTGGGCCCACAATCCTCAGCTCTGCCAAGAGTTCTGCCAGATTCTCACAGCCAATGGAGCCACTTGGGAAACTGGACTAAGGAGGTGGTAGGTGCTTAATTAAGAAGTGGGCAGCGTGGCCCTAACCACTGCTCTCAATCCTGATCCCATTTTCAGCGGACATCACCACTCCAAATATTCACATGAACTATTTGTGCCCAACCTGTGGTAGACAGAGCCTTCTGAGTTCACAGTAGTCTGAGCATCCACAGTCAGACAGACTATACTTTGTCCCTGATGTAATGATGTCATTCTGGTCCTCTTCAGGCACAAAGGACAACAACCAACCAACCATTCTCAGCTGTATCTTCGACCTAGCTGCTACTCCGTCCTCCATCCCGACTCTCTCTCCAGTCCCAATTCCAACCAACTCTAACCCAATCCCAGTCTCATGCGAGTACAGACTCTAGCTCTTTCTCCAATCTTTTTTTTTTTTTTTGCTTTTTGGAAGGGCAATTGGGGTTAAGTGACTTGCCCAAAGTCACACGGCTAGTTAAGTGTTAAGTGTCTGAGGCCGGATTTGAACTCAGGTCCTCCTGACTCCAGGGCTGGTGCTCTATTCACTGTGCCACCTAGTCACCCTCTTTCTCCAATCTTAACCTTCATCCAAACTCAGAGCCATCCCAGATCCTAAGCCCAAACCTGTCACTGTCCCCAAACCCAATTTGAACCCAATTCTTCATTTTTCCCTCATCCTAGCCCCAACACAAAAACCATTACCAATCCTAAAATCAACCTATCCTAATACCTAAACCCAATGCTAAACACAACTTACCCTTCAAACCTCTATCTTAATCTTAGCTGGAACTCAGTTCTGTCTGAATAAAAAATCTTAACCAATCAGACAGCTAGGTGGTGCAGTGAATAGAGCACTGGCCCTGAAGTCAGGAGGACCTGAGTTTGAATGCAGCCTCAGTCACTTAATACAAAATTAGCTGTGTGACCTTGGGCAAGTCACTTAACCCCAATTGCCCTACCTTCCCCCTCCAAAAAGAAAAAAAAATCTTAGCCCATCCTCAACCTCTAGCCTAATCTTAGTCCTGGTCCCAATCTCAATGCTAATCCCAATCTCCCCAATCCTAGTCCCAATTCCATACTTAATTCTAATCCTACATAATGTCAGGGCAGAAAGGTGGCACAGTGGATAGAGTACCAGGACTAGAGTCAAGAAGACTCATCTTCCTGAGTTCAAATCTGACCTCAAACACTTACTGGCTGTGTGACCCTGGGCAAGTCACTTAACCTTGTCTGCCTTGGTTTCCTCATCTGTCAAATGAGCTAGAGAAGGAAATGGCAAACCATTCTAGTATCTCTGCCAAGAAAACCCCAAATGGTGTCACCAAGAGTCAGACAGGACTGAAATGACTGAACATATGAACAAAGAACACCAGGATATCACCCTCTGCCACAGACCAACACCCATTTCAGCAACCAGAATTATATTTTTGAGTGTAGTATCCCCCTCCACTTTTCATTCCCCCCAACCTCCATGTCTTCACTTAATCACAGAGGAGTCAACTCATTATTTCACTGGTCTCTAACCTTCCAGGGAAGTATTGCAAATCCTTTCAAGGGCTTCTACTGCCGATGGTATTGATCTCCATAGTGAAGGCTAGTGGTTGAGGGGGGTGGTGAAAAGACCCTAGAGGGGCTCTGGTTTGACCACAAGTAGATTGAGATCAACCAATTAGAATGTTAGCACAAAGGTTGCATTCTATCCTTCCCAGCCCATAGCCAATTGTAGATTGGTCTTCAACATAGATACACCATTTTCTTCAGTATTCCCTCCCTCCCTCCCTTGTAGTGGCTGTGTCCATGGTCTTTTCAGACAAGGGTGTGCTGAAGCCATTTTGAACCATCTAGAGAGAGCAGATTGTTAAATTTTCATTGTCAGCATTTATATCTCAGAAATTTGATAATGCTATGAATCAAGGCTTGACTTATTCCTTTGTTGATTGTCTGACCTAAGAAAGTAATGGAAAAATAATGTAGATTAAATTTATAAGTGTGTAGAATGTACATTGGTTTGTTGTTTGTTTGTTTTTTTCCCCAGAGAGCTGGTTAACAAACATTTACCAGCACACCCCTGGTTCCAACCCAATGTCAGGCCAAGCAGCTGCTCAGGAAAAATTCCATAACACCCTCCCCTCCCTGGGGCCCCACACCCTCCTACTCCCCGAATCCCTTCTGGGCTGCAGCTTGAGGCCCTTAGCAGACAGGTTCTGCTTCAGGGCTGTGGCCAATGAGTAATCTCCCCTTTCTCTACACACACTTGTCATGTTTTGGTGTTAAAGAGTAGAAAGCACTAGATGAACAGGCTTGGATGGGTTGCAATTACATTCTCTTCTCTTCAAAGCCACCCTTCTTCTGAACTTCCTTATTTATCTCCAGAGAACTCACCATCCTCCGATTCTCTCTGGTTCCTAATCTTGGCGTTTTACTCCATTCCTCACTTTCCGCCACTGCACAGACCCATCAGTTTCCAAATCTTGCCATATTTGCCTTTATGCAAATCTCTCACAACCATCCCCTTTCTCTCTAATCACACAGGTGCTACCCTAGTTCAGGCCTCTGCCACCTCTTGCCCAGAATAGTGCAATGGACTCCTAATAAGTCTCCTTAAGAAAGTCTCCCCCCCACCCCACTCCAGTTCGTCCTCCACAGAGCCAGCAAAGCGATTATCTTCAGGTACAGGTGTGACCATTTCATGCCCCTCCTGCCTCTCCCCTTCTCAGTAAGCTCCAGTGGCTTTCTATTGATTCTAGGATCAAATATTATTCCAGTTTTAGCTCATCCTTGAAAAATTTTTATTTGTTTAAGTTTTCTAACACTCATAATTATTAGCATAGTAGTACTATTTTATAGAATTTACAAATAAATTAATATCCTTACCTTGGGAGTACATGCTCAAATATTTTTTTTCTTACTGATAGGAGTGCATAGTGAAAAACGTTTGCAGACTACTGGTTTATAGCATACATTCAAGTTCCTGAGTCTGGCATTCAAAGCTCTTGGTGCCAATCTACCTTTCTAGTTTTATTTTCACATATGTTCTATGTTCCAGTCAAACTGAAACTCACCACACCCTAGAACATGTATCTAGCTTTTCTGCCTTTGTGATTTTGCTTACATTGTTCTTTATGCCTGAAAAGTCATGTCTACCCTAAACTTCCTCATCTCTAGAGCTGTTGAAATTCTCCCTACCCTCCCTTAGAATGGTAATTCCTTGAGCTCAGGGATTGTCTGGCTTGATTGTATTTGTAATGCTCAGTGTTTAGCTCAGTGTGTGGCACTGGTTGTTTAAGCTGTTTTAGTAGTGTCCAACTCTTTGTGGCCCTGTTTGGGATTTTATTAGCAGAGATACTGGAGTGGTTTGCCATTTACTTTTTCAGCTCTTTTACATATGAGGTAACTGAGGCAAATAGGGTGAAGTGATTTGCCCAGGGTCACACAGCTAATAGGTGTCTGAGGGCAGATTTGAGTTCCTGACTCCAGGTCTAGTATTCTATCCACTGCCTCCTGGCACTTTGTAAATACTTAATAAATATTCACTCACTCCATCCATCCATGTATCCATGCATCCATCCATCTATCCATCTATCTCATGTCACTTGCCATGTTTTTTTTTTATGTTGGCATACTTGTCTTGTCTACCCCAGCTAGACTGTAAACTCCATAAGGGCAGGCCCTGTCTAATTCATCTTTGCATTGCCCTCTGTGCTAGCATAGTGCTTTTTAAATAGTTGGTAGGGTTGGCAGTTAAATATTTTAAATGACCTATTTGACCTTCCCTCATCTTATGTAAAACTTAGGCTCCACATCTAAAAGCTCTTTATGTTCATCATTTCTCATCAAGCTTCAGACTTTGTTTCACGTAGAGATACTGTTGGATGATGGTCAGAACCTGACTGGAGTGCCCAGGACTGTCTAGATACTTATCCACTTGCTCTTCAATGCCAGGCAGGTCTCCCCTTTGTGAATTGAGGCCTAGCACACTGAAGCTGCCTATGGTCCAGGTCAGGAAGTTGTGAGATTATTATCATGATATAGTATAAAGAAAGCTGGATGAGGGGCAATTAGGTGGCACAGTGAATAGAGCACTGGCCCTGGAGTCAGGAAGATCTGAGTTCAAATCCTCCCTCAGACACTTAACACAAAATCTAGCCATGTGACGTTGGGCAAGTCACTTAACCCCAATTGCCCTACCTTTCCCCCTCCAAAAAGAAAAAAAAGGAAGAACGCTGGACTTGTGGTTCATAGGATTATAGGAACAGGACTGGAAATGCTTTTGAGCTCATATAGACCAGGAGTTCCTAACCATTTTTTTGTGTCCTGGACCCTCATGGCAGTCTGGTGAAGTCTATGGATCCCTTCTCAGAATAATGTTTTGAAATGCATAAAATAAAAGCCCTAGGATTACAAAGGAAATCAAAATATAAGAAAAGAAAAAAGTTGACCCCCAGATTAATCCTATATGTATATATGTGTGTATATGAATATATGTATCATCTATATATATGTATATTGTGTATATATGTGTATACATAATATAAAAGTTGGAGATATGTATATATATGTATACGTGTATATATAATAACCTGGAATTTTGATTTTATATAAATATATACATATGTGTATTATATATCCATTGTGGATTTTATGTGGATGTTATATGTGTGCATCAACATATATGTATATATATGTATGGGTAAACACACACATATATTATATATCATAAGAACAACTCACAGCTGTGTGACTTTGGACAACTCACTTAATATCTCAGTGCCAGAGAGACAGCAACAATCTGCATGAGTAGAATACGTTAGTTCCTCCTTGAAAATCCCCTGCCCTGATAAAATCTCCTTTACCCATGCAGATTGTCATTTTCTAGCCCAAGGCCTTAGAGTACCTGGGGGCACCAAAAGGGTCACACAGATGACTGTGTCAGGCAGGCAGGATTTGCTTTTTTGTTGTTGTTGAAGGAGGGAGGGCAATTGGGTTAAGTGACTTGCCCAAGGTCACACAGCTAGTAAGTGTTAAGTGTCTGGGGTCAGATTTGAACTCAGGTCCTCCTGACTCCAGGGCCAGTGCTCTATTCACTGTGCCACAGGCAGGCAGGGTTTGAATCCATAGCTTTCTGATTTGGAGGCCAGCTCTTCATCATACCATGCTGTCCCTCATATATATTAACAGATGAGGAAACTGAGATAAAGGGGGAAAGTAACCTCCCCAAGGCAGCCCAGATAGTAAATAGCAAAGTCAGCATGTATCCAGGTCCTCTGACTCCAAATTCAGAGCTCTTTCCACTATATTATGCAGCCTTCAGAAAAATCTGTATTCAAATCCTGATTCTGCTATTTTCTAGCCACGTGACTTTGGGTCAATGTCTGGTCCCAGTTTCCTCATCTGTACTATGGGCACAATGAGACTTGTTCTTATCTATCTCTTGTCTTATCAAGCTTGCTGTAAAGATCTAATGAAATGACATTTATGTAAGGGGTAATGTGCACTTGCCCAGATCTCCTAACGTGGTGGTGCCTTGCTTCTGGGAGAAGACGTCCTGAAGTCTCCTCCCGTGTGAGTGAGAGCAGATTCTGGTCAGCTTCATAGCTGGCACAGGTTGTGTGTTTAATAACTCAGAGGCTGTGACACTTGATAGGTGTTCATAGAGGGTAAAAGTCTACCTTTATTTACCAGCATGGGCTCCATGCACCAGACCAGTAAGTGGGGAAGGGTCACCTCCTCCTTTTCGGCTTTAGGTCCCATGGCCCAGAGAATTGGCCCCGTTGGTTTGGTTTCATTGGTCCTTCTCAGTTTCAGGTGCAGGAGGTATAATCCCCACTGAAATCACTGAGCCATGGCAACCTTGCAGCCAGGGTTCCAGGCTGGATGCTGCAGCCAGTCAACTGGCAGGGAAACCCTGAGAAGCCAGGGTGTCTGGGACTGGAGCCCAAAGGGGAGCTTTGGACTTGGAATGTGGGACTGTGTTGTATAGGAATTGAGTTAAGCTGTGAACCTAATCACCTTCTCCTTCTCAGAGTATGAGGTGATATTGGGCTGGGGGTGGGCTTATGCCCTATGTGTTGGTATGTTTGTATGTTTGTCATTATAATTTTGAAGTAAATATTCTTTTATAAAAGCTACCCTCCTGTTAAGTGGTTAAATGTAACTGGGTTGCAAAGTATCTCTTACAATTGGGGCTGGGAGCCAATGGCAAAGCGCCTAGATACCCCCAAATCCCCTTAAGAGTGCTGGAGAAGCCTGGGGGAGAAGTGAGATATCCCAGGCAGTGGGGCCAGAATAGTTACTGTTACATATATAAAGCATTTTGCAGAATCTTAAAGCATTATGTAAATATCGTTCCAATAGTGAGGCTGTATGCAGAGTGAATGAACAGCTAGGTGGCGCCATAGTGCATAGAGTGCTGGGTTTGGAGTCAGGAAGGATCATCTAGCCTCTGACACTCATAGCTGTGTGACCCTGAGCAAGTCACTTAACCCTGTTTGCCTCAGTTTCCTCCTCTATAAAAATGAGCTGGAAAAGGAAATGACAAACCACTCCAGTATCTTTACCAAAAAACTCCAAAAGGGGACACAAAGAGCAAGATAAGACTAAACAACAATGTGCAAACCACTGTTACAAGTCCTGGTCCCATGATGCTTAATATATGTTAATTGAATTGTATTGAACTTGTCTCTTTATTAGATTGATAGAGAAACTGAAGCCAGAGAGGCCGAGATCTGCTTCAAGGTCACACAGTCACACACAAAGTTAACTTAGGCCCAGAGCTCTAAGGTCAAAGGTCCCTTGCCTCTCAGCCCAGGGTCTCTACTTCTTATCTTGCTGTTTCTATCTCCCATTAGCCCCAAGTCCATATCCCTGGGGCCCTTGGGCCCTTCACAGCTGTGATGACCAAGGCTGTTGTTGCTGGATCATTAGAGTCATGATTTCATAACATGCAATCCCTCCCCTCCGCCCTGCCCCATCACGTCTCAGTGTGAAATAAGCTGCTTAATAATTAATTGACAAAGATGAACTTGCTATCCCTGGATGGGGGGCGGCGGTTGGCCACCGCTTCTCTAGACAAATAATGTGAAAAGTAATTGCCCAAGGAGAGGAGGAGAGAGGTATTAAGATCAGATTTGCAAGGTCCTTCCGAGGATCCCCAGGAGCCCAGAGCTCTAATAGTGGCTGGGATTTACGCTATTAATTCATCACTAATTAATGTCTCAAATTGGAGAAGAAATAAACACTGAGATATCACCAGAGAGAAACAGAGATTGCAGTCAGAGAGGGATGGAGGCAAATATTAGAGACAGAGAGAGACAAATATAGAGGTAGACAGACAGAGGTTAGTGAGGACAGAGGCCCAAAGATATATACAGGCTGATATCAGAAAGAGACAATGGAGGCAGAGTCAGACACTGATTTTAATACAAGTGGTTGAAAGGAGCTGGAACCAGGGGGAGTTAAAATTCTACTACTACTATTACTATTGCTATCACTACTACTACTACTACTACTATCACTGCTACTACTACTATTACTATCACTATGACTACTACTACTATTACTATTGCTATCACTACTACTACTATCACTACTAGTGCTACTATCACTATGACTACTACTACTATGACTACTATTACTACTACTACTATCACTACCACTACTACTACTACCATCACTACTACTACTATTCCTACCACTATGACTACTACTGCTACTACTAACATTTATTAAGCACCTACTATGTGACAGCTACTGTGCTAAGCACTTTACAATTATTATCTCATTTGATCCTCACAACAATCCTGAGAGGTAGGTGCTATTGTTATGTCCATTTTATAGATGAGAAAACTGAGGCAGGCATTTTATATCCTCATAGCAATCTTAGGAGGGAAAGTGCTATTATAATCCCCATTTTACAGATGAGGAAGTGAAGACAGGCAGAGGTTAAGTGCCTTGCTTAGCGTCACACAGCTACTAAGCATCTGATACTGTATTTGAACTCATGTGTACAGAACGGAGTACAACACTTCGCAGTTACAACTTATTTTCACACCTATTATCTCCTTTGACTCTCATCACAACTCTGTGTAGAGCAGATATTGTGCGTTGGTTGCTTGGTTGAATGAATTAACAAATAAATGCCCATTTTATAGATGAGGCAACTGAGGCTTAGAGGATGAAATGACCTACCCAAGGTCATGGAGAAGTATATATGCACACACATATGCACATATATATATGCACACACGTGTATATATGCACACACATATATAATAGAATGAGAGAGACAGAAACAGAAAGATAAATAGAAGAAAACCGAAAGAGTCCAGCTGGGAGTCTTCATTTCTCTCCAGGCTACGCCCATGACTTTCTGCATTATGCCTCAGAAACCTCTTCACCCTTGGAAATTCACTTCACCCCAGACAATTTCTCACACTGGAAGTACCACCCGCCCCTGTGGTCTTTTCTTCCAATTCTCTGGTTTTCCCCAGCACTTTAAGAAGGATGCCCAGGCCAGCCATGTCTTTATTCCTTTCCAAGGACACTCTGGCCTTCCTCTTCTGGGTCCTTGAGGGGCTCCCCTTCTCATATCCCTCTTCCTCTGCCCTTTTGTGTGCTATCTTCTGCCATTAAAATAAAAGCTCCCTGAATCCAGAGACTGTCTTTCTTTATGCTTGCATTTGTATTTCCAGCACTCAGCACAGTGCCAGGCACAAGAGAAAGCTTGATAAATATTTATTAACTTGTTGACTTGGAATAGTAGAGAAAGACTGGGCCTGGGATTCAAGAGTTTTGGTTCTAATACTAGCTAGTTAGGTTATTTTGAACAAGTAACTGTCTAGGTCTCTAATTTTTTTTTAGGTAATTGGTGTTAAAATGACTTGCCTGGGGTCACACAGCTAGTAAGTGTCGAGTGTCTATAAAGCCATGCATGAGCAGCTTTCCAGAGGACTACTGCTGTGAACAGCTTTCAAGGTTCTGGTTACACAGTACAGTGAGCTCTCTATTCAATAACAAATCAGAGCAAAATATTCATAGAAAATCAAAATACAGCACTCACAATGTTACAACTTATCACAGAAAATCAAAATACAACATTCACCATGTCACAACTCAACAACTTATCACTAAAATGGCCACATGGTTTTCACCAAAGTGGTCACATAGTTTTAAACAAAGTACATTCATTTAGTCAATCACAAAATCCTTAATTCAATCACAAAGTACAAAAGTCAAAGTTCTCCACCCCTAGGTCACAGTGAATCATAATCTTCTCAGTCAGTACACAGCAGCCAAGTAAAGTCTTCTTTCAGCTTGACTTGAGGCTGGTTCTCAGCTTCCATAGTTCCTCTTCCATGGTCCCAGCTCCAACTGTCACCTGGGTTCAAAGACAGGCAGCTCCCAGTTCCTTGTCCGGCTCCTTGTCCAGTTCTTCAAACAGTTCCCATTCCATATTGAAGTTCACAGTGTCCAGTCCACCTCAAGTCCTTCACAGTTCCTGTTTCTGGGAAGAAAAAGCTTGACAGAGCCACAATAGTATTCATACACATTGCTGGCACCATCATCAATTTACTATCTGCCTGTGAAATCAACTCAGACCCACCAACAAGGTCTGAGAACTCAACACAAATCATCAACATGGAAATCAACACAGACCCACAAACAAGGTCCAAGAGGTCAGCAAAAATCATTAGTAGAGTCCCAGGACCTCCAAAACCCTCCTCCAGGACTTCTTTTAACATACAATCAGAAAATCCTCTTTCAGGGCTTCCAGTAAGGTCCCAGGACTTCTGTACAAAGTATCACAAAGAAACTTCAACACAGACAGAGCAGACAGACAGAGTGCTGGGATACCACAAGTTTTCTCCTTCTTGACTTTGCCACCACAAGAGTCCTCTTCTCAGTTCTGCTGTCTCTAGCCTAGAAATACTCCTTATATATGGTCATTTAGCTTCTCCCCTTCCTGTTCTTCCTGTTGCAGGAGTTCATGAGTTCTAGGGTTCACAAGTTGTGGGGTTCACACATTCTGTTTCTTAACAGACTTGATACAAGGCTCAAAAGAAACTTGAACTGAAACAAGGTGTTAATTCAATAGCTGAAACAAGGTGTGAATTACTTCTGCACTTGTAATTACAGTGTCTGAGGGCAGATTTGAACTCAGGTCCTCCTGACTCCAGGGTGATATTCTATCCACTGTTCCTCCTAGCTGCCTCTCTGCTTCTTTACCTGTAAAATGTAGGTGGCAAAGTAGAGGACATCTAAAGTTCCTTTTAGTGTTGACATTCTATGTTCTCTGCCAGAGAAGGCAAGAGAGATTTAGAGATACACAGAAAGAAAATGATTGGGGTAGGGGTGAGGGAGAGACAGGGAGAGCAGAAAGGGCAGACAGACACCATAAATATAGACTAAATGTATGAATTGGTGGCAGAAAAAGAGGTTTTGAGTAGCTAGAGCCTGGGACCAGGGCCAAATTCACTCCTAGAAAAAACAAGATATTTTAGTGCCCTGGGCCTGTTCTCCTTCACCTGCCTCCATATCCAGCACACCTTCTGAAATTCCATTGTGTTTTTTACATTTTACAGATGAGGAAATGGAGGCAGGCAGAGGTTAAGTGCCTTGCTCAGAGTCATGGAATGATGGATATTAATGAATAAATGGATATTAAATTTCTTTAAGTGAGGACCATTAGAACATGGAGTTGCTAGGGACCCTAAATCCAACCCCCTTATTGTATAGGTGAGAAAACTGAGGTTTGAGTGCTGTCTCAAAATCATAGGTAATTAGTGGCAGATGGAGGACAAGGCCTCAAGTGTCCTGAATCCCATAGGCTTCCTCTTTTAAAATACAGAAAACCTCAAGAGAAATAAAATATGTTGCTGTCATGAACAGAGATTGCTTTAGTGGGAATTAGCTCATCTCTGTCAGGAATTCTTGACGGTGAACAGAGAACAGTGCTCAAGGAACTTGAATTTTGATGGTTTGGGGGAGGGGTGGACATGGGGTGAGAAGAGTGAAGAAGGCTGAATTACACAGCATTCTGTCCAGAGAGGGCAGGCCTGGGTTTAGGCACCTTAATGAATTGTTTTAAGTAACCAGGAGGCAATATGACTGTTCTGGATACTGATCAGACAGCGGGCTATTCTAGGAACAGTCATACTCAAAAAACTTCAGTTTATTACTTAATAAAACCCAAACTTTCTAGCCTAATATTCAAGCCCTTCACATTCTGGTCCAAACTTTCCTTTCCATACTTATCTCCCACTATGTCTGAAATGCTCTCCCCTCTTCTCTTCTATAAGTCATATCCATTATTTTATTTGGAGGGGGGAAGGCAAGGCAATTGGGGTTAGGTGACTTGTCCAAGGCCACACGGCTAGTAAGTGTCTGAGACTGGATTTGAACTCAGGTCCTCCTGACTCCAGGGCCAGTGCTCTATTCACTGCACCACCTAGCTTCTCCCATACCCATTCTTAAATGGTCTGTCATCTTCATGAAAATTTCCTGGATTTTATTCTAACTCACATCCTACAAAAGTGATCTCTCCTGCCTTCTTAACTCAATCCATTTTGTAGTTCTCACTCATCACACCCTGGTTTATAGTTGAGGGCATATCTTATATCCCTTACTTAATTCCTTGGAGGGCAGGGACTATGTTTTATTTATCTCTATACCTTCTTTAAGTTTACCATAGCAGCTTACTTATAGCAGAGTTTGTTCAAGTGAATTGAGTTTCCTGGAAAGATGTTGGGGACTAATGCAAAGACTAGCTCAGCTGACTTCACAATGAAAATAAGCCTTTTATGCAGCCCCTGGCTCCTCACTCCTGTTCTCCTAGAATCCTTAGGCTGAGAGGGAGTCTGAGCAGTCACTGAATCCTTCCCATTGCCTCCAGGCCGGACTGCTCACATGTCAATTCTTTCAGAGAATAGTGGGTCCCAAGATACATATTGCTTGTTACTTTTACCTCTGCTTAACATCCTAGTAGCACCACTGAGACCCAGAAAGCCTAATTTGTTACCTACTTCTCTGGGTTGTTGTAATGAAACAATGAAATAATATTTGTAAAGTACTTTGTAAATCTTATATATAAATGCTAGCTATCATTATTTTTATGGGACAGCTAGGTGGTACAGAGCATAGAATGCTGTGCCTGAAGGCAGGAAAACTCATCTTTTTGAATTCGAATCTGGCTTCAGAAACTTACTAGCTATATGACTCTGGGCAAGTCACTTAACTTTATTTGCTTCAGTTTCCCCATCTGTCAAATGACCTGGAGAAGAAAATAACAAACTATTCCAGTATCTTTGCCAAGAAAACCGCAAATGGGATTATGAAGACTCAGACACAACTGAAACAACAAAACAAAAAATTATTGTTATTATCAATTATAAGATCCCAATACTTTGAAGAGCCATGATTTTGCTGGTATGGCTTCTCCCGAAGATGCAGATTGAAGCCCCTCTTCCATTTAATAAATGGTCTTTGAGAGGAAGAAAAATGATCACCCTTGTGGCCAACTTTTCTGAACTCAATTTGCTCAATGATCTGGTTTTAGGACTCAGTACTCAATCTCTTTTTTTAAGCAATTGGGGTTAAGTAACTTGCTCAAGGTTACACGGCCAGTTATTTTTTGTGTGGGTGCCAAGTATCTGAGGCTGGAACCAATCCCGGGTCTCCTGATGCCGGGGCCGGCGCTCCTACTCACTATGCCACCTGGCCACCCCGGTACTCAATCATTTGGGTTAGGACATGGGCAGCAACTAACAGATGGGGAAAGAGAAAGAACAGGGAAAGAATGAATTTAGCTGAGAGAGAGAGAGAGAGAGAGAGAGAGAGAGAGAGAGAGAGAGAGAGAGAGAGAGAGACTTTCTTAGGGCACTCTTGTGTAATAGGGGGTTGGAGGTGGGGAAGATATGTGCGTGATGCTGACCTGCCTGAGATTCAGAGTGGTGTAATGGATTGAATTAGAGGACCTAAGTTCAAATCCTGTCCCTGCTACCTTGGGCAAATCACAAACTCTCTGAGTCTCAGTTTCCTTGTCTACATAATGAGGAGGTTTGATTTAAAACTTTTAAGCACCTTTCTAATTCTAAATCTATGATTTTTTTCTGTTCTCCAGAGACAATGAGCACAGTGACTTGGCCTTCTGGGTATTACAGTACTCAGAGTACCTTTAGTGAGAAAATTCCATCTTGCCTCCTCCGCCTTCTTCTCAGTCCTCAACCTTCTCCTCTTGTACAAGCAAAGAATCTGTCCTGGTGCTTTAGAGGAAAGGGCATCCTGGACTGGTTCTGGTTCTATCATTAACTTGCTAGGTGACCTCAGACAGTGTCATCTCTGGGCCTCCATTTCCTTGTCCATAATGGGGGAATGATAATAATATTTTGTCGCCTCTCCATTCTTCCCTCCCAGGTATGCTGTGTCTAATGATGACTCACAATGATGTCAACATGGTATTTGCTTATTTGCAAAATGCTTTTCTCACAAAACTCTTTTGAGGTAGGTAGTACAAATATCATTGTCTCCATTTTACAGATGAAGAAATTAAGGCCAAGAGAGGCTAAGTTTACATGGCTAATAAGTGGTAAGTCTGAGTGTTAAACCCTAGTCTTCTAATGCTAAGACTATTGCTTTTTCCATTGTTCCATGCAACTTGGACTGAATCAGGAAGACCTGAATACCAATCCTTCATCAGACGCTTACTAGGTGTGTGACTCTGGGCAAGTCATTTGACTTCTCTTAAACTCAGTTTCCTCATCTGTAAAATGGGATTAAGGACATAACACCTATTTTATAGGATTATCTCAAGGATCAAATGAGATAATATATGTAAATTGCTTTGCAAATACGAAAGTCCTAAATAAATGGTAGGAGGCAGCTGGATGGCTCCATGGAAAAAGCACTGTACCTGGAGTCAGGAAGTCCCAAGTTCAAATCTGGCCTCAAACACTATCTGTGTGACTTTGGGCAAGTCATTTAACTTCTGTCTGCCTCAGTTTCCTCATCTGTCAAGTGGGAATAACAATAGCACCTGCCTTTCCAGTGTTCCTGTGAGGAAAGAATATTATAAGATAACTTTTGAAACTTTATATATAAATGCCAGCTATTATTACAATAAGCTTTTGATATTTCAAGAAGCCATGATTTTGCTGGTGTGGGTGCTTCTTCCACAGATGCAGATTGCAACCCCCTTTCTACTTAATAAATGGTCTTCAAGACTAACAAAAAATATGAACAATTTTCTGAACTCAGCTAGGCTGGTTTTCTGACCACAGATAGTCATGACAATACACCGTGGGGTCCATATTGGAAGCCTTCCCAGATGGATCGGATCTGCCATTATTTGTACTTCAGAGTTCTGGTCTTCAAGAACTCAGGGAGTTCTTCAAGAACTTGAAGAAGTCCATATCATGATGGGGTATTGGGGAAAATATTTAGTAGAGAAAAAAAGTAAGTAATTAGAGAGAGATGATGGAGGGAAGACATATATCCAGATCCTCAGGATGAGGCAAATTGTAATGCTAAGAATAATTCCTATTTCCCAGGTAGTTTAAGGGGAAGGCAATAAGCATTTATTAAGTGCCTACTACACACCAAGCACTTTACTAAACACTTTACCAATATTATCTCATCTGATTTTCACGATAGTCCTACAACATAGGTGTTACTATTAGTCCTATTTTACAGTTGAGGAAACTGAGGCAGCCAAAAGTGAAGTGACTTGACCAGGGTCACATAGCTAGTCAGCGTCTGAGGCTATATCAAAACCTGGGTGTTGCTCACTCCCAATGCTCTATCCACTGTACCATTTAGGACCTTCCAAGCTACCAAGTTCTTTCCTCACAACAACCCTGTGTAAGTATTATTGTCATAATTTTACAGATGAGAAAACTAAGGCTTAGAGAGGGGAAATGACTTAGCTATGGTCATACAGTTAGGAAGAATCCAAGCAAGTATTTGAACCCAGATCTTCTGATTCCAAATTAGAGCTCTTTTCCCCAAGCCAGTGAAACGATAACTCTTAGAAAGCTGCAAAGTTCTCTATAAATGTATATGCTATAAGACACAAGTAAGAAAATGCTTAGAAAGGCAAAAAGCTTGAAATGAATGTAAAGGATTCTGCCCCCCGACCTTCCCCATCTCCGTTCCTGCTGCTGCAGCCTCTTCAGACTCAGACGTTTACCCTTGAAAAGGCAGCCAAGGTAAAAAGTGTTTGGAGATGACAGAAGATCTGCTTGGAGGGGGAGGGGGGATGCTGGAGGTGAGGCTGTTATTCTAGGACAGACCCTCCTCCCGCTCAGGACCCAATTTCCTTCAGCTTCCCCAGAGACCATCAGTCCCAACTCCCATAGCAAACCTCCAGATGGAAAATGGGCCCCAGCAGCTTTCTCCATTATCCCTAATGGGAACTGACGTTTAGGACGCTTCAAGGACCAGTGTTTCCCAGTCATCTAGTTCTCCCTGCCTCATGGAAGCACCTGGCTGCTCATCTCCATTAGAAGTGGGGGCCTGGGTACATTAAGACTCACAGAATCTCAGATCTGGAAGGGACCTACAAAAATTAGCTAGTTCAACTCTTACCTATAAAGACATCCTTGCAGCAGCCTCCCCATGAAAGACTATCCAACCTTCCTTCCATAGAAATGCCACTGAAAATGGATGGTGTAGGCAGATTCTTGCCACTGACTTACCTATCTGGAGACTGATGAGGTGAGCTCAAAGACAACATCTTAATTCAATAAACATTTATTAAGTGCCTACTACGTGCTATGCACTGTGCTAAGCCGTGGGTATACAAATAAGAAAAAGAGCTGGTTCCTGACCTAAAGGAATTTAATAGTGGAAGACAACATACAAACAGAAGCTGAAAATTGTGTAGAGGGAAAGTGCCAGGGGGCATCCAGAGTAGGCGCCTGGTGTTCCCATGGAGTCAAAGCCAAGCAGAGCTGCTGATGGAAAAATGGAGTTCCCAGAAAGGTTGTGAGCCCTCTATAGAGGAAGGCTTTGGAGGAGTTAAATGTTCTACTATTTAGCCCCCCCAAGAGGAGAGGCAGCTGAAGAAGAGTTGAGGAAGTTGTTGATATCCAAACGTAGATGGCATATTGATGAAAACAGTACCCCTAACTATTTTTGCCTTTTAAAACATGTGAACATACTGTTGCCTCCAGGAAGTCTTCCCAGGTTAATAGAAGACCACTACTAGCTTCTTCACACATACACCCTTCCCTCCCCCCTCCATTTTGTTCTGCCTGAATAAGAGTCTCCTTCAGCTTCTCTCTTTAATTACCTTCTTTTCCTCTTACATACATTTATAAAATGTCCTCCTGTAAATGTAACCAGTGGCCCAGAACCGAAGCTTCAATTTACATAGACTGGATTCAGTCTTGGACGTTTCTTAATAATTTTTTGGCTCACGTCCCCACCCGAGGTTTCCCCTGGGAACACCAGTGTTTGGTTTATTTCCAAACTCTACAGAAAGAGTAAAAGAGGCCTCAGTTTTCCACTTATGCTAATAAACCATTGAATATAGAACAGGCTTTAATTAACACAACAAAAATGCAGACTCACACCTGAGCCCATAAACAGTCAAAACAACTTTTCTTTCCTCTTCCCCTCCTTACTCCTCACTAGGGACATGCATAGTCCTCAAAGCTTTCAAGTCTTACAATCCTACTGTGACATTGAGAGCTCCTATTCCCAACCCTACTTACTAAGTAAAGGTGCTTGGGATCAATAGAAAGTTGACCCTTCTCCCTGGATCTGCATTATTTACATTGCTCACAGTATCAGTGAAGGACAAGGTGTGAGTTTACTCCTCCATGTTGTGGTTTTGTCCCTTGACACTCTTCCCACTTGGTTCAGGAGCTCATTTGTTATTTCTGTTGCTACTCCTACCGCTGGCAGCTTACAAGCTTTGCAAGTCTTAGCTTGCCCCAGGAACCCTTCACCATTCTGCTTCTATCTCCGGATATGCATAATTCCCTGTAGTTTTCTCAAATATGTGCAGGCTTTCCCTCACCTCCACCCCAGGAAACCAAGCCTGAGTTCCTACATATAGCCCCTTTTCATTTCTGTGTCTCATTCAGCATTGGCTTCCTCTGTGTGTGTCTCTGCTTTCCACTGGAAAGGCCAAGTTCCAGTTTGTGGCCCAGGTATATGAAGTGGCTATGAATCAATCCATCATCCTTGATGTGATGTCAAAGGGACAAGGGAAACACCCAAGTCTAAGTGACTTGCTACCTCATCCAAGAGCTAACTTTGCCAAGAGAAGAGAGATTCAAGAGGACCTTACTAGTTTTTTCCTCTACATAACATAAGTAGAAGGGAACCTAAAGCTCATTTAGTCCAACCTCTTTATTTTGTACATGAAGATATAGTTTCAGAGGGGGGAAATTACTTGTCCAAAGTCACACAGCTAACATGTGGCAGAGTCAGCATTCAAATTAGATTATCTGGCAGTTCCAGTATTCTTTCCATTCCACCACAAGAGCCTCTCCCTTCACTGTCCATTCATGTTTAGGTATAATTTATCTTATGCTGTTTATAATTCCAAACACAGTTAAGAGAAAACTATTACATAGCCATATTTAATAACTCTTTTGTCTTCTTTATTCAATATGTAGGCACTGATGAGGGAGTCAAGAGAAGTGGGTTCTGAATGTCCCTGGCTCAAACATTAACTTTTCTGTGTTAGTCTCTGTTATAGGAATGTAAATTTTTAAGATCTTCCCTGCCCCTAGGTTAAGTGCACTTGGAGCCTGTGGTGGGAGGCTTGTCTTTCAGGAACGTCCACACCTTGGTGCTTTGTGATTGGGCAATGGGTCAAGAGGCTTGTTACATTCTCTGACCCAGGAGGAGGCCATATAATCCCTGATATGAGACTTTGTTTGGGGGCTCACTTCGAGAAGTGTTGTGTGATTTAACCAGATGAGACTCTGGACAGCCGTTGAGAGCTCCCCAGCTTTGAAAACCCAGATGTTGATGCTTCCCTCTCTGGTAACTGTGATTTGGTATGGATGTAATGGTTGGACAGTTTGGAAGCCTGTCTGCTGAAATGTTCTTGTAACTTATGCTTGTAACCTCTGTATACTCTGAAGTTCAGGGTGCTGACCTTTTCCCCCTGAACTAGGTAAATGATATGTTTGATTGATTAAAGTAAGCTTGTTAACCCATTTTGAGTTGCTTTCCTTTAGATAAGCAGATCTAAGAACCTGTGTTGGCAGCCACCCTGGGGATGCTGTGGTGCTTGCTGCTACAGTCTCTCTTCTTCAAGCTTTAGTTTCTTCACATGTGGAATAAAATTGTACTCAATGATCTTTAAAATTTCTCTTCTTGTTCGTCTCTCTTCTTTTTTCCCAACCTCCTCCTCTTCCCTGTCCTCATCCTCCTCGTCCTCCTCCTCCTTCTTCCACTGCTGCTGCTGCATCAACCACACATTTCTGTAACATTTACTATGTGTGAACACTATGATAGGATCCTAGGGATAGGAAAGGGTATAAGATATATAGGTTCCACTCGCAAAGGTTTACAACTTATTTTGCTAACATTTTCTCAACGATAGAGACTTGATCTTCAAAATACAGAATAAATATAGTCAAGAGCAAATTCAAACCAAGATGGGTAAGGAGATGGAGCACTTAGCAAATCTAAATGAACTCATCTCATTGCATTCCAAGGCAATTTTGGTGTTTGTATAATATTTTATACACATTGTCTCACTTGTTATTATATACATTGCCAACAATCCTGGGAGGTAGATACTATAGATATTATCATCCCCACTTTACCAGTGAGGAAAACCTGAGAGCTTTTCTGTGTCTGTCTCCAGAACTTAGCACAGTGCTTTGCCCATAGTAAGTTTTTTTTTAAATAAATGCTCTTTTGTTCATTTATTCATTCATTTGTTCATTCAAAAGAAAATCCAAAGGAAGGAACAACAGATACACACACACACACACACACACACACAGCATCCTTCCTATACAATCAGCATCTCAGGAGAGATGTATAGTGACATTTGAAAGTCACCTAGGAATAATTGCTATATGACCATGCCTTTCTCATGCCTCAGAGACTGATCTAGACCTGAGTCACTTTCCAAAGATGAAGAAAATGCTACAGGGCTCTTGTAGTAGTCAGTCTCTAACTACCAGCAGAGGAGGTCCACTCTTTCTCCTCCTTAAGCTCCCTACTCCTCTTCACTCTAAATCACACTCTCACACCTCCCCCTCTTCCACTATGGCTGTGCTATGATATTAGCAGCAAGCACTCTTCGTTGTCCTTTGAAATAGTGCTGACAAAGCACACAATTCAAAGCTGCCCCTAGCTACTCTCCAGGGTGCTGACAGTCCAGAACAATGGGCCAAATGCAATCAGATGAAATGTAATAGGGATAAATGTAAACGCCTTCACTTGGGTTAAAAAAATTAATTGCGCAAACACATGGTTGGGATATGTGACTAGAAAGCAATTCATGTGAAAAGAACCTGGAGGTTTTAGTGGACTGCAAGCTCGATATGAGTTAATGATGTGATATTGCTTCCACAAAAGATAATTTCGTCTAGATCTGCATTAATATAAGTATAACTCCCCAAATAGGGTAGATTATAGCCCCACTGTACTCTGAAAAAATCATAACAAATCAGAAATATTGTGTTCGATTCTTGGCATCACACTTTTAAGAGGGATATTGACAAACTGGAGTTTATCCAAAGGAAGGCAACCAAGATAGTAAAGGATCCAAAAACCATACCATGCAAAAATTAATGAGAGTAAGTGAGCATTTTTCTGCTAGAAAAATCAAAATTGGGGGTCACAACCATTATCTTTAAATATTTGAGACTTATTCAGAGTGACTCCAATGAGAAGAACTAGTACCAATAGGGGAAAGACATAGGAGATTTCATTTCAGTATAAAGACAAGTTTTCCAGTAATAGGGGCTATCAAAAATAGAACAAGCTATCTTGAAAGGTAGTGAGTGAATTCTTCCTCGTTTGGAGTGTTCAAAATGTGGCTTAATGACCATTTTTTTTCTGGGATGCTATAGAGGGGAGGTTTTCAGGTCTTCATATGTCGGGGTACATGATATCTAATGTCATCTCTAACTATAAGATTCCATGATCTGGAAAGATATATGCACTGAGAAATATAGCTAACAGTCGCAGTCAGCAAATATCAAGGGTTATGTAAGTGACAGATAATAAATGCTATGAGACCTAGAAGGAGGATTTGTTTGCCGATATTGGAGCAGGTGGGGAAGACTTTATCCAGGAGGTGGTACTAGGGTTTTGAGGGTGAGTTGGAGTTAAGGTGGTGGGAAGGAGTCATGGAGCATATTCCAGGGAGGGTGAACATAATTATCAAAGACAAGAAGGCAAAAATGAGCATGTTCAGAATAATGAGTGTACCTATTTGGCTAAAGAGTGTGAGTAGAGAGCAGTTAGATGGCGCAGTGAATAGAGCACTGGCCCTGGAGTCAGGAGGACCTGAGTTCAAATCTGTCCTCATACACTTGACACTTACTAGCTGTATGACCTTGGCAAGTCACTTAACCCCAATTGCCCTGCCTTCCCCCCTCCAAACAAAACAAAAAAAAAAAAACAAAAAAGAGTGTGAGTAGAGAACAAGTGAGAGATGAGGAAAGGTAGGTTCAAACTAGATCCTGGAGGACCCTGAACACTGGACTGAGGAGCTATAGCTTTATCTGTAGTGTACTAGAAAAGCAATGGGTCTAGAATCAGGGGAGATGAATTCAAATCTTACTAGATGTGTGACCATGAACAAGTCACTTCCCCACTCTAAGTCTTAGTTTTGTCATCTGTAAAACTGGATTATCAAGTTTGCAGTCCACTAAAACCTCCAGATTCTTTTTATGTGAATTGTGTTCTAATCATTTAATACTATGTTCTTCATAGGGTGGTGAGAAAAGTGCTTTGTAAAACAAAATAAGCTATAAAATGTGAAGTTTTATTATTGTTAGCAAAGGAGAGCTATTGGAAGTTTTTAAGAAGGGGTTGACATGTGCAAAGCAATGCTGCGGGAAGACCAATCTGGCAGTGGTATGCAGAATGGACTATTTCTATATTTAAATGTTTCTTTTAGAAAGTAGTTAATTAATTCATGTTGTTATTTCAGACTCCTAGAATGGGTTTGTCTACACTCGGTACTTCCATTTTCTCACCTCCCACTCACTTCTCAACCTCGAGCAATCTGGCTTCCCGACCTTATCACTTGACTGAAATTGCCACTCTAATGCTACTCATGATCTCTAAATCCAAAGGCCTTTTTTCAGCCCTTGTGCTGCTTGATCTCTGTCAAGCTTTTGTCATTTGTAGACCAACCTTCCTCCCAGATGCTCTTTCCTCCCTCAGCTTCTGTGATACACTGCTGTGTCCTGCTTTCCCTCCTTCCCATCTGATTGATCCTTCTTAGCCTCATTTCCTGGACCACCATCCATCACCAGGATCATGGGTGTCCCCAAGGTTCTCTTCTGGGCTCTCTTCTTTTTCTCTCTCTACACCCTTGTTTTGTGATCTCATTAGCTCCAATAGGTTTGATAATCATCTTTGTGCAAATGCTTTCCAAGTTTACATTTCTAGCTCTCTTTTTTTCTCCTGAACTCCAGCCTCGCATTGCCAACATCTCAATTGTGTGTCCAAAATGGAAATCATTGGGGGTGGAGCCAAGATGGCAGAGTAAAAGCAAAATGGAAATCATCATAGTTCCCCGGCCAAATTCTTCCCTCCTCCAATCTTCCCTGTTTCTGTTGAGAGAATCAATAATCTTTCACCAGATTAAAAAAACTTAGTCATCTTTGACTCATTTGTCCTTTATCACATGCCATGCAATCAATTGCCAGTCTTAGCCATTATTCCTCTGTAGCATCTCTCACATCAATTCCCTTTTCTCTGGTCACATGGCTTCTACCATAGGTCTTCATCACCTCTCATCTATGCTATGTCAGTCAATGCCATGCTCAATAAACTCCAGTGGTGCTCTGGTATCTCTGGGATCAAATACAGACTCCTTTATTTGGCTTTTAATGCCTTTCACAACTTGGCTCCAACCTTCCTTTCCAGGTTTATTATGTATTTATTAATCCCCTTCATACAATCTATGCATTATAGTGCAGACAAACTGACCATCTTGCTGTTGCTTACTACATCTCCCATCTCCATTCCTTTGCCTCATGTCTGAAACCCACACCCTTTTCACTTCTGCCTTTTAGAATTCCTAGTTTTCTTGGCTCAAGCACTATCACATGAGGCATTTCCCAATTCTCCAAGCTCTTTGTGCTCCATCCTTCCTCCCAAAAAGTTAAGTGGGATTTGTTTTGTATAATTGTATTTTATGTGAAATAATATGAATATATATTGTATACACATACATATGTGTGTATATGTAGCTAGGTGGTGCCGAAGATAGAGTGCTGGGCCTGGAGTCAGAAAGACTCATCTTCCTGAGTTCAAATTTGGCATCAGATACTTACTAGCTGTGTGACCCTGGACAAGTCACTTAATCCTGTTTGCCTCAGTTTCTTCATCTGTAAAATGAACTGAAGAAGAAAATGGTAAGCCACTCCAGTATTTTGCCTAGAAAACCCCAGTGGGGTCATGAAGAATTGGACATGACGGCAAAATGACCCAACAAGAACAACAGAGCTGATGTGTTATATATAATGTATATGTGTTATATGTAATATATGCATATATACATATTCAAACTCTTTCCCTGTTAGAATGTATGTGTCTAAGGACAGGCACCACATCCTTTTTCTTTCTGTATCACCAGCAAGCAGCACAGTATCAGGTACAGAGCAGGTACTGAATAAATTTTTATTAATTGATAGACTAATCACATTGTTGCAATAGCTTCCTAAATGGAATCCTTGCTTCTAATTTCTCCTCTCTTTAATCCATCCTCCACATAGCTTCCTAATTAATATTACTAATTAGAAATGTATTAATATCCATTAATAACTAATAAATCACTGAACTGACCACATCATTCCCATGCTGAAGACACTCTAGTGGTTCTCTATTGCTTTTAAGAAAAAGTACAAACTCAGCTTGATACTCAAAGGCCTCTAAAATCTGGATCCTGCCTCTTTTTTCTAAACGTATTTCATTGATACTACCCTTCATTCCTAATATATTGGCCTGCTATCTGTTCTCCAAATTTGGCGTGTCATTTCTCATCTTCATGCCCTTGCTGAGGCTGCATAACATGTCTCACTGTGCTTCTTCCCCATCTATGCCTCTTAGGGGCACTAGCTTTCTTGAAGCTCATACATCAAAGCCTTTCCTGATTGCCACCAATTATTAGTGCTCCAGAGTCCTCTTAAAAGCACTTTGTGCTCACTTGTCTGTGTATACGTTACACTCCCCTACACATTACAGTTGAATGTAAATTCCTCAAGGACAAGAACTATTTTGGTTGCATCTTCATATCCCCCTCATCTAGCAGAAAGCTCCTGAAGTTATCTCAAACTTGCGTCCAAAATGGAAATCATCATATTTCCCCCTCCAAATTCTTCTCCTCTCTAAAGCTTCCCTGTTTCTGTGGAGAGAATCAATATTCTTCCACCAGATTAAAAAACTTAGTCATCTTTGACTCATTTCTTTCCCTTATCCCACCCCATCCAATCAATTGCCAAGTCTTAGCCATTATACCTCTATAGCATCATTCGGAAAGTACTAATAAATGCTGGATTGAAGGAAATAGAAAAATATTAATAGCTCATATTTCTATAGAACTTTAATATTTTCAATGTGCTTTTCTTCCTCTAGCCTTATGAGATGAGTGCATACGTTACTATCTCCATTTTACAGATGAAGAGACTAAGGCCCAGAGAAGGGAACTGATTTACTCAGACTCACATAGCTAGCTTGAGTGGAAGGTAAGACTGGATGCCAGATACTGTGGTTCTAAGACTTGTGGTCATCCTGATAAACCACAATGTAAGCAATTCTGACTGTAGTGTATTCTCAATCCACTGAATTAGGGAAGGGCCAAGATGGTGAATTAGAGGCAACCCAGCTGAACTCTCAACATTCCCCTCCACACTAAAATAATGCCTCAAGTCAAATTTGGGAGTGGCAGAGCCAACAAAAGGATGGGGGGTGGAGAGAGACATTTTTCTGGTCTAAAAAAAGGAGGAGGTCAGCAGGAGAAATCTATGTCACTAGGATAGAAGCCTTCCCGGAGCCCACACATGCAGCAGTGTCAACAGTGACCACAGCAGTAGTAGCAGCTTCAGGAGCTCTCAGCCCGGGGACAGTAAAAGAGTCAGACAATTAGTCAGAAAGGACACTCTTTGCTGACACTAAGTATAGCTGGCACTGATTGGCAAATCTACTGCTCTTACATAGTTCTGAGTTGCAGCTTCAGGGAGGAAAGGAGCACTGGGGGTGAGGGGGCAGTCATAGCAGCAGTTCCAAGGCAAAGAGAACACTAGCACTTATGGCTGCAGGGGACCAATGGTCTTCCTGGGTAAAGACCAGAGTACAGACCAGGAGAACAGTGACCACACCTCTCCCAGGATCACACCCCCCTTAGAAGCATGAGCAACTTGCAGAACTAACTCTGAAAACAGCAGCACAAAAAAGGCTAAAGCTTAGGATAGTGTCTCCCCACTCCCAGGTGAGCAGAACCCAACTTTTAACAGAAAAGAAATAGGTTGGAAAATGAGCAAAGAGCAAAAGAAGAATTTGACCATAAAGAGCTCCTACAGTGGCAGGGAGGACCCAAAACATAAACTCAGAAGAAGATAACAATCAGACTGTTACAAACAAAGCCTCAAAGAAAAATGTTAACTGGATACAAGAAAAACAAGAATTTCTGGAAGAGTTAAAGAAAAAGTAAGAGTGGTAGAGGAAAAA
The DNA here is from genome assembly GCF_028583685.1 of Petaurus breviceps papuanus. Lineage (NCBI taxonomy): Eukaryota > Metazoa > Chordata > Mammalia > Diprotodontia > Petauridae > Petaurus > Petaurus breviceps. The sequence continues at coordinate 13,080,830 of NW_027187367.1, forward strand.
TCAAGAAAAGAAATGAAAGTGATACAAGAAAGTCATTAAAAAATAATTAACAGCTTGGTAAAAGAGACAAAAAAATGCTAAAGAAAATCACACGTTAAAAAACAAAAATGGCTTAATAGTAAGAGCCTCAAAATTTCACTGAAGAAAAAAAAACTCCTTAAAAAGTAGAATAGGTGAAATGGAAAAGGAGGTAAAACATTTGCTGTAGAAAAGAACTCCTTAAAAAATAGAATTGGCCAAATGGAAAAAGAAGTACAAAATCTCATTGAAGAAAATAATTCCTTAAAAATTAGAATTGGGCAAGTGGAAGCTAATGACTTCATGCATCAAAAAGGAATAAAACAAAGTCAAAAGAATAAAAAAAGGTGAAAATGTGAAATATCTCATAGGAAAATCAACTGACCTGGAAAATAGATCAAGGAAAGATAATTTAAGAATTATTGGGCCATGATCAAAGAACAAGCCTAAACACCATATTTCATGAAATTATCAAGGAGAAAAAATGCCCCGATTTCTTAGATCCAGAAGGTAAAAGATAAATTGAAAGAAGTCACCATTTACTTCCTGAAGGAGAACCCAAAAGGAAAACACCCAGGCATATTATAGCCAAATTCCAGCGCTCTCAGATCATGGAGAAAATATTGCAAGCAGTCAGAAAAAAAACAGACTATTGTGGAGCCACAGTCAGGATCACAGAAAATTTAACTACTTCCACATTAAAGTCGAGGAGAACTTGGAATATGATATTCTGAAGGCAAAGGAGCTGAGATTACAACCAAAAATAACTTACCCAGAAAAACTGAGTATAATCTTTCAGGAGGAAAAAAATGATATTTAGTAAAATTGAGGGCTTTCAAACGTTTTTGATGAAAAGAGCAGAGCTGAATAGAAAATCTGACATTCAAACAGAGGACTCAAGAGAAGCACAAAAAGATAAACATGAAAGAATCTCTCTATCATTCCCTGGAAGAGATCCCAAAATGGAAACTCCCCGGAATATTGTAGCCAAATTCTGGAGCTCCCAGGTCACAGAGATAATAACTCAAGCAACCAGAAAGAAACAAGGCAAATATTGTGGAGCCACAGTCAGGATCACACAAGATTATATAGTCTCAATAAATTTAAAGTGTTTGCATTCCTATATGGGAAAATGATACATGTAACTCCCCAGAACTTTATCATTATTAAGGCAGTAAAAAGGAATTTGCATAGACAGAGGGCATGAGAATGTTGGATGATGTTGGAATTATCACCAAAGAAAACATTGAGAAGTGATAAAAAGTGATGCACTGGGAGAAGGAGAAAGGAAAAGGTAGAATGGAGGAAATTTTCTCACATAAAAGAAGTGCACAATGAAGAACTTTTATAATGGAAGGGAAAATAGGGATGCGGTAGTGGGCTTAAACTTCACTCTCATTAGAATTGGTTTGAATAGGAAAGAATATATATACATACTCAGTTGTATAGAAATATAACTTATCCAGTAGAGAAATAGGAGGTGAAGAGGATAAAGGGGGAGAGGGAATTACAAAAGGGAGGACAGATTAAGGGAGGCAATGTTTAGAAGCAAAATAGGCATTTGAAGAGAGACAGGATAAAATGAGGAGAAATAAGAGAAAATTGGATGGAGTGGAAAACATAGTTAGTAATCATAACTGTGGATGTAAATGGGATGAGCTCACCCATAAAACAGAAGCAGATAGCAGAAAGGATTAGAAACTGGAATCCAACAATATGTTGTTTACAAAGAGACACACTTGGAAGAGAAAGACACACATAGAGTTAAAATAAATGGCTAGAGCAGAATCTAATATTCTTCAGCTGAAGTAATAAAAAAGACACAGCAGCAATCATCATCTTAGGTAAAGCAAAAGCAAAAATAGGACTAAGTAAAAGGGATAATCAGGGAGACTACAGTTTGCTAAAAAGTACCATAGACAATGAAGTGATATCCAAAATTTTTGCAGCAAGTTTCTCTGGCTTCATTTCTCAAATATATACTGGATATGGAAGTGAGTCAAGTTTATAAAAATAAGAGCCATTTCCTAGTTAATAAATGGTCAAAAGATTTAAACAGGCAGTTTTCAGAAGAAATAAAAACTATACATAGTCAGGAAAAAATGCTCTAAGGCAAATTAAAACAACTCACACCTATCAGAAATGACAAATGCTGGAGAGGAGGAGGAAAAACAGATACACAATGAACTGTTAGTGGAGCAGTAAACTGCTCCAACCATTATGGAGAACAATGTGGAACTAGCCCCAGAGGGATATAATATTCAACTTTCATTCTTAGCTCAGTAGCTGGTAAGTAGTGAGTACTCAATCAGTCCTTCCTTCCTAACTAACTGCAGACCCTTTGACCCAGCAATACCACTGCTAGTCCATATCCCAAAGAGATAAAAGAAAAAGAAAAAATATTTGTATGAGGGAGCAGGGACTTTTACCTGGAGCCCAGATGTCCCCGCATTCCCCTCCCAGCTTGGCTTTTGACTCATTGGACTTAATTATCACTCTCTCATATGGGTATTTTCTCTCCTTTCTGCCTATTCTCTCCTGATTTTCAGCTTCTGTTTCCATATTAGAATGTAAGCCATTTTGTTTATATTTGTTACCCCCAGAACCTTGTACAGTGCCTAGCACATAGTAAATGTTAAATGAGTACTTCTCACCTTGCCTTGCCCACATGGGACAGTGTCCATGCTCCCAAACTGCCCAGGCTAGCTACAACCCAGGGTTTGGCATATATGGTCACCTACTATAGTCTAAGTGTAAAATGGTGTGTGTGTGTGGGGGGGGGATTTAAGGACCTTTAACCCTTTTCAGCTCTGGATCTAGGATAATTTCATTCTGTGGTTGCCCAGCTCCTCTGTTTTGTTGTGAAGGAAGGGTCCTACAAACTTTGAGGTGCCCTGGCAGTGTTCCTCTGTACAAACCGAGTACTGTGCCATCCACAATTATAATTATTAATAACAATAAAAATTCACACATATAGTGCATTAAGTTTTACAGAGTGCTTTTTGTCACAGTAATTCTGTGAGGCAGACAGTGTAAATATTAGAACTCTCATTTTATAAGGGCAGAAACAGAGGTGAAATGACTTTTCCAAAGCCTCACAACTATCAAATGTCAAACCAGGTCCCCTGTCTAGTTAGTTAGCTAGTTGCTGACAGGTGCATGATGATGGTTTGCACATGGTGAGGGGAACAGCAGTGAGGATGACAGTGATGGGGATGAGGATGGTAGGGATGGTGATGATGACATGATGACAATCCAATTCAACAAACAGTCGTGAGGGTCAGGGTCATGCCATTGACATTGTTCCTGGTGCTAATGATGCTGCAATTTCTCCAAAGCACACTCGCAGCCATTTCTGGCTGGGGCTAACTCTCCCTCTGGGACTCCTCAGTTTCTATTTGGGAAGAGAGTCTCCTCAGATTCAAGTTACCCTCGAAAGGTCACCTGGTCCACGTCTCTGCCTCCAGGCAGAATGTAACTTGGACAGTTCTAAAGTAATAGTTTGCTATCAACTTCTTAAAAAAAAATCAACTTCTATTATGTGAGAAGTCCTCCCTGCCCCCACCCCACTGTCATTCACTTCTCATGATGAGGAAACCCTAATGTCCAGCTTTCATCCTTAACCCAGTACCTGGCATGTAGTAAGTACTTAATAAGTCCTTCCTTCCTTCCTTCCTTCCTTCCTTCCTTCCTTCCTTCCTTCCTTCCTTCCTTCCTTCCTTCCTTCCTTCCTTCCTTCCTACATGCATAGCTATAAGACCCAATATTATGTGTGTATAATATTCAACCACTGATAGGCCCTGGGGTTGGTGGGACTGGGGCACTAGCACTCTTTCTCTAAGGTAACCCCTAAATCTGAACCTACATGTACAGATATGGTTCAGTTCTGAAGTAACCTGGTCTTCAAAGAGAGAGGTCAGGCATTTTCCCACAGTCTCTGGCTCTTTACAACCCCAACCGAGAACCCCAGGAAGAATTACTTTAAGCTTTGGTTTGTTTCATGTCTAGAGTCTCCCCAAAAGAGAGTAGAAAGGTACTTGTTCATACATTGTAGATAAAGTAGAGGACAGCTATTATTTTCTTTGCACAAAAGAAACAATAAAAAAAGAATAGTTTCACAAGCACACATTGACAAAAAATGTCAACATGGACTTATAGCTGCTGTCATACTCTCCCAGGTGAGAATTGATTTTTAAAATAAATTTTTATCAATAGCTTGTTTTTACATTAAAAAAAACATTTCTCCCCATCTCTTCCAGAGAACCATCCCACATAACAAAGAATAATTTTTAAAGAAAAGGAGGAAAAAAGAAGAGGAAAACAGCAAAAATTATTGATTCATCAAAAAAGTCCAAAAATATAGGCAATGATCCCCACCTATGGACCTCTCATATCTGCAAAGGAGTGGACCAGGAGTATTTCATGTTTTTTTCTTTATACCATGTTTGTTCTTTGTAATTTTGTCACATTTAGTTTTGGGGTTTGGTTTTTTTTTTGCTTTTTTGGAGGGCAATTGGGATTAAGTGACTTGCCCAAGATCATACAGCTAGTATAGTGTCAAGTGTCTGAGGCTGGATTTGAACTCAGGTCCTCTTGACTCCAGGGCCGGTATAGGGAATAGGGATTCACTGCGCCACCCAGCCACCCCTCACATTTAGTTTTGATTGTTTCACGGCGGTTGTTCTTTATATTGTTATAGTCTTGGTGTACATTGCTTTCTCGGCTCTGCTTACTTCACTCTGCATCTCTTCATGCAGATCTTCCCATGCTTTTCTGAATCCATCACATTCACCATGTGTAGTAATTCATAAAATAATCAAAAATAATTCATCGGTGCAGTAATATTGCATTATATTTACCTGCCATAATTTGTTTAACCATTCCTTAATTGATGGGCATCTCTTTTATTTCCAGGTCTTTGTTACAATAATAAGTGCAGTTATAAATATTTTGATGCATACGAGGCTTTCTTCTTATTGATGAAGGAGCGTGATTTTTATACATCAAACATTCTGTGAAACTGTTAAATCAGCATTTAAATTTTATTTAAATTTTAATTTTTAAATTAAATTTAAATTTATTTAAAATACCTTTATATAGCACTAGACATTGTGCTATATTGTGCCAGACATTATGCTAAGCACTTTATAAATATTATGTAATGTGATCCCACAACAACCTTAGCAGGCAGTTACTATTATTAACCCCATTTTACAGACAAGGAAACTGAGGGAAAGAGAGGTTAAGTGACTTGTCTAGGGTCACACAGCTAGTAAGTATCAACAATTGAACTTGAACTCAGGTCTTCCTGATTCTAGGTCTGTCACTCTATCTAATTTGTCACCTAATTCACCCTGCCCTCCTCCTCCCTATGTGTCCCCCTCTCCCCCAAAGGTTAAAAAAAGCATTTCACCTGACTCTGCTCTGTCTATTCTAAGGTTCCTATCTTTCATTAAACGAGGCCAGGGGTTGGGTTCCTCTACCTGTCAGTGGTTTTCTGCTCCTCTAGGAAGTGCTGTAGTAATTATATTTCAGCCAGCACTGACTGAGGGAGCCAGGAGCTCCTGACATCTTAAACTCACAAGGTTACCTCCAAGGCTGGAACCATCCATCTCAGGACCAATGTTCAATCACCTATGCTCAAGAAAAAGAAACCCAAAGGCATTCAGAGATTCAGGATGAAGTTTGCCTAGGTGAGTCCCCGCTCTAGCTCTCACATTCAAGCAGTGGTCCATTTCTGCTGAAGGTTGAGGGATAGAGAAGGTGACCTTCATTCATGGAAAGTCCCAGAAAGAGCTAACTGCCACAGGTTCTGGAGGGAGGGAGACAGAGAGAGACAGACAGATACACAAACACACACACAGATAGACAGAGATAGAGACACAGACACAGAGACACAAAGGCTGAGATAGATAAAAATAGAGAGACATAGAGACAGAGAACAGAGACAGAGAGGCAGAAAGACAGAAACAGAGACACAGAGAGGGACAGACAGAGACAAAGGGAATTATTCCTTTTAAAGGGTTCGTGAAAGCCAATTGTTAAATTTTAAATGTGAGCATTTATGCCTTGGAAATGGACAAATGCTACAAATCAGGAATTGATTGTTATTTTGTTGATTATTAATTTAAGAAAGTGGTGAATAAAATGTTAATGTAGATTACACTTAAAAGTATGTCATGCATACCTCTTTTTTCCTTTGAAGAGCTAGTTGTTAAACATTTATCAGCGCACCCCTGAACACACATGTCACAGATGAGCTCCATTGGTTGGCCATTGTTTCAAAGGTGCAAATAATGTTCTGGGTGAGGGCTTAAAGGGAAAGGCCTTACCAACTGGACAGATAGATAAGGAAAGGTTTTGTGAAGGAGGTTGCATGTGAATTGGCCTTAAAGGAAGGGAAAGGCAGAGTCTTCCAGCCACAGGATACAGAGTGAGCAAAGGCAATGAGCTGGAGGTCATTTAGAGCAACTCTTTCATTTTACAAATGAAGAAACTGATGTCTCAGGAATTTAAGAGACTAAGTTAAGATTCAAACCTGGGTTCTCCAAATTGAAATCTGATGTTTTTTCTACTGCAAGTGAATGGTTGTGAATGAAAGGTGAAAAGAAAAAACTTAGTACAATGAATATGTGGAATAGATAGATAAAGAGCAGCTAGGTGATATGGTAGGTACAGTGCCAGGCCTGGAGTTAGGAAAACCTGAGTTCAAATCTGGCCTAGGCACTTACTAAATGTGTGACCCTGGGCAAGTCACTTCACCCTGTTTGCCTCAGTTTCCTCATCTGTAAAATGAGCTGGAGAAGGAAATGGCAAACTGCTCCAGTGTCTTTGCCAAGAGAACCATAAATGAATAGTCAGACATTATTAAAATGACTGAACAACAGAACAGAGGGAATATGAGGCATCATGGGTGGCCTAGTTGAGGTGATGTATCATAAGTTTGTAGGGAGTGAAATGAACATGATGGTGTAACTTTCTCTAGTCCTGGAGCAGGAGCAGAGGAATTGTAGGGATGACCCAGGAATAAGGATCCAAATGGCTGGGATTAGTAGAAGGTCAAGAAAAGACTATGTAGGTAACTAGGGAGGCACAGTGAGTGAGAGTACTGAACTAGGAGTTGGAAAGACCTGAGTTCAAATCCTGCCCCAACGCTTCCTAGCTATATGACCCTGAGCAAATCACTTGACTTTTCCCAGTCTCAATTTTCTTATCTGTAAAATGGAGATAACAATGGACTCTGTCTCACAGGGTTTTTGTGAGAGTCAAATGAGATAACATTTAAAGTGCTTTGCAAACCTTAAAGTACTATATGTTGTTGTTGTTCAGTCATTCAGTCATATTCCACTCTTCATGACCCCATGGACTATAGCATACCAGGCCCTTCTATCCTTCACTATCTCTTGAAGTCTGTCCAGGTTCATTTTCATTGTTTCCATGACACTATCTGTCAATCTCATTCTCTGCCATCCCCTTTTCCATTTGCCTTCAATCTTTCCCGTCATCAGGGTCTTTTCCAATGGGTCCTGTCTTCTCATTATGTGGCCAAAGTATTTAAGCTTCAACTTCAGTATTTGTCCTTCCAAAGAATAGTCTGAGTTAATTTCTTTAAGTATTGACTGATTTGATCTTTTTGCTGTCCAAGGAACTCTCAAAAGCCTTCTACAGCACTATAATTTGAAAGTATCGATTCTGTGGCACAGCTTTCCTTATAGTCCAACTCTCAGAGCCCATATATTGCTACTTGTAAAAGCAGAGCTTTGACTATATGGACCTTTGTAAGCAAGGTGATGTCTCTGCTTTTTAGCATGCTGTCCAAATTTGCCGTAGTTTTCCTTCCAAGGAACAAGTATGAATATTATTATAATGTGGCCACTGTTGGGGTTAGGGCCAAATATGGAGAGAAGTGAAAACAAAATTGAGGAGGGGGAGAATAGGGCTGGATCAAAAGACTAGATCTCCCTATGAGAAGAAAGAGAAGGTTTAGTGAGACAGTGGCCAAGATAAAGGTGAGACAATGGAATTTGGTGCAACCTTATGAGCGTGTAGCTAGCTGAACGTGGGTAGGGGTGAGACACTGGAATGATGTGGTTGATTTGCTAAGACTGGTCAACATTAATGTCGGGATCCTGGAGGATGACTAGAGCTCCCTGAGAGCAGGGACTGAGTCTCATCAGACTGGGGACTTCTGAAAGCCCCTGTACCAAAACACAGCAGAGGACTACACATACCCACAGGCTAAATACATTCTGACCGCGTTTAAGCAGGCTTGAAAACTGACATCCACAGTCACCCCCCTATCCTTGTCCCACTTTGGAGGGGGGTGTCTTTTGAACCAGTCTGGGCTAGTTTGGAAATCTCTGATTTTCCTCTCTGTTCAGCGAGATTAGATTCCTCTGGGGGAGGCTGAGCTGGGGAAATGAGTGGTGGGGAAATTGCTTCTAACCAATTGGCCAAACAATCATTTCCTCCCGATGACTGTGGAGACAAGGCAGGGATAATGAGGCACCGGGAAGGGTCTTTTAATAAGGAGCTCTGGGTGTGCTTGATGGGGGTGGGGGTGGGGTTGTGTGTCTGTGCCTGTGAGCACCTTGTGTGTCTGTAAAACTGCCTGTCTCTGCAAGATTCTTGGGTCTCTCTGTGTATATTTGTGTCTCTGTATAACTGCAATCATCTGATGTCTCTGTGACTGACGGTTTGTCTTTGTCTTTGTATGCCTGCCTTTATGTGTCTGTGTTTCTGCAGCTGTATGCACGTGCCTTTATGAACTAAGGACCCCTGCCACTGGACATTGTGTGTGTGCCCTAGACCCCGGGGGAGGGTATGGGTGGATTGCAGAATAGAATAGACATGTATTATGGTTCCCCTTAAACAGCACTTGTTCAGTCATTCATGTCTGATTCTATGTGAGCCCGTGAACTTTTGTCAGTGGGGTTTTCTTGGCAAAGATACTGGAGTGGTTTGCCATTTCCTTCATCAGTGTGCACCCATTTTTACTGATAAGGGACTGAGGCAAATAGAGGTTAAATGACTTGCCTGGGGTCACATATCTGGTAAGTGCTTGAGGTCACATTTGAACTCACATCTTTCTGACTCAAAGCCCAGAGCTCTCTCCTCTGTACCGCCTAGCTGCCCCCTAGAGGGGCTCAAAGATCCTGCCCTTAATTGTCCTGCTATCCTCTTCTCTCCTCTTCCCTCCCTGCAATCTACCCTGTAGCATCCAATGGAAAAGAAGCATTGTTTTGGGGTAGTCTTCTAGTGTCCTCAGATGGAGAAAGGGAGGGAAGGAAGGGAGGAAGGGAGAAAGGAAGGAAGGAAGGAAGGAAGGAAGGAAGGAAGGAAGGAAGGAAGGAAGGAAGGAAGGAAGGAAGGAAGGAAGGAAGGAAGGAAGGAAGGAAGGAAGATTTTTGATTAAAGACTGTCTCTGGACCAAATAATTTAATGCTTCATCCCTACCTTTCAAGGAAAGACTGCCACCAGACCAAAGGTTCTTAACATGGGTTCCATTGACCCTTTAGGGATAGATTTTGGGGGTTATATAAACTCGGGGAAATGTCATCTTATTTTCACTAACCCCTAACTGAAATTTATCATTCCCTCAATTAGGAATGTAAGCTATAATCTTTATTCTGAAAAAGTCTGGCTTTGCCAGACTCCCAAGGGTCTTACAAAAAAAGGGTTAAGATCCTCTGTCCCAGACAAATGGGTGATGCACCTCTTTTTTGCCCAGTCCCCAGAGAAGTGGAACTCCTGAGCCCACTTCAAGCACTGACTATAGGGAATTACACCAAAGTGACAGGAAATTCATACTAGGTGGTAATCTCAGTCTATACACTTGCTGTTCTTTCCTATCTATTTCTTGACTTTCTAGAGAGATCGAAAAGCAAGGGATGCATGGGCATCTGATAGGAGGAGAGACAGACAGCCTGACATAGACAAACTGTGAGAGTCAGCAGGCCTAGAATCTGGTCTCAACTTGCTACAGAATTACTTCCCTTGCCTCATTTTTCTCTTTCTGTGCCTCAGTTTTCTCCTTGGTAAAATGAGGGAATGGGAAGAGATTCTCTCTAAGATGCCTTTCAGTGTAAATATTCCATGGTTCCATGATGGTAAAGAACTAGAAAGCTCAGAACTGGAAGGATTAAGGGGCTCTGGGTTTCTCCTGCAAGGCCCAGGTGACCCCTTGACCTGAAGGGTATCACCATTATTGTACTATGGGACAGGGGAGAAGGAGTTTAAGTTACTCAAGTCACTTAGCCTGACCCCTTTGGGATAGGGGGATCTCAGCCTTGTGGGGAGTTAGGTGAGAGGAAATATACCTCTCAAAGAGACTGGGTACTAACAAGCAGGTTCCAGATGGAGGACAGCCCCCTTTGGGGTGGCTGCTTCTGAGAGATATGGCACCCCCTTCCCATCTTCAGTCCCACCTCCCAGCAGTCTCTCCATCTGCCCATCTTTCCTGCCAGTTCTTCTTCTGGCCCAGCACCAATTCACATCCCCAAAGCTCATCACCCGCTCAGTGCCAGGCTGATGGGCAGAGCCTGTGCCAATGCCATTGCATTGTGTTCCCCCTGCCCTTGGCACAAATGTCAGGAGAGCATGCCCTGCCCCTTTCTAGCTTCTGACCCCAGCTTCCCAGGGGAATGGGGGAGACCCCACCATCTGCCCCTTCAAGCTAGGGATGCCAGTCCAAGTTTTTGGGCATGAAAAAGAGAGAAGAGATGTTCACTGGCTGAATAAGAATTCTCTTTGCCTCTACATTGTACCCCTCTCAGCAAATATATGAATGTTTTCAGAAGTTTCTCCCTTGCTTTCAGAAAAGTGCCTCCTCCCCCAACTAACCTTCCTCCCCAATGAAAAAAAGATACATAGGGCAGATCTCCCAAATCCCATCCCCAACTCCCATCCTCTTTCCTCTTCTGTATCCATGTTTTTAGGAGCACAAGCCCTATTTTATTGGATTACAGAATTTAGTGTTGGAAGGGGAACCATCTCATCTAAACTCGGTCCCATTCTTTACTCAAACCTCTACCTTCCTCTATATGGTTCTGTCATTTTCCTTGTGGGGAAGGCTGGAACTTTAGGGGCAGCTAGGTGGCACAGGGGATAGAATGCAGAGCCTGGAATCAGGAAGACCTGAGTTCAAATCTGGTCTCAGACATTTACTAGCTGTGTGACTCTGGACAAGTCACTTAACCCTGTTTGCCTCAGTCTCCTCATCTGTAAAATTACATAGAGAAGGAAATGGCAAACCATCCCAGTATCTTTGCTGTGAAATGAGAGTCAGACATAATTGAGCAACTAAACAAGAGCCCTGGATGTCATGTGTTTTCATCTTCTCATTATTCGATCATCTTTCAGTCCATTGCACTACTCTACTTTTTTAGTCAGTCAACAAGCTTTTAATCAAGCATTTGTTCTGTGGCAGACACTGTGCTGAGCACTGGGAAGACAAAGAGAGGCCAGTCCTTGCCTCTGCCTCTTACTACCCGAGTGATGTTGGTTAAGTCACTTAACCTCCATTTCCTCATCTTAGGAAATCTGAGAGGCTCCAGATCTCAATGTTCTCTTCCAACAGCACACCTATGAGCGTATGATCTTATATACACCCACAACATATGGTACTCTGTGTTGTCTATGACCTGGTTGTTTGCTATGGAGAATATACATAGCTAATCTATGACATATTAGCTCCATATGTTCCTATGCCAACACCCTGCGTGTTATTGCTATTTAGGCATGGACTGTGTTTCTGCACGTGGCATGCATTTGTCTACATACTCCCCGTAGCAAATGTCATTCACTGAATTATATATATTTTCTTGGGGGTACAGATGTGGTAACATGTAGGGAAAGCAGGAAATTCAGATGACTGGGTCTGGTTACACTGGATAGTTCTCATCAGTCACAGTGTGATATGTAGTATGTAATTGCATGCATTTATTCTTGTATGTAATTCCAATGTTGATACTATGTATCATACACCATATAATTGTATTGTAAATGATAAGACGAAGACAGATGATAATTCTGTACCAAGCTGAGACCAGAATCTAGGTCTGCTGAGTCTCACAGCTTTTGTCTATGCCAGGTTCTGTCTGTCTTTCTCTGTCTCTCAGTCTCTGTCTGTCTCTCTGTC
>NW_027187367.1:13092996-13134750 GCF_028583685.1 Petaurus breviceps papuanus
ATCTCTCTGTCTCTATTTCTCTGTTTCTGTCTGTCTCCCTGTCTCTGCCTCTATCTCTTCATCTCTGTTTTTCTCTCTGTCTCTCCTTGCATGTAATGGGTCATGTTCACAAGTATTTGAACATCTCATTTTCAAGGACCCTGGGGATAACAGAAATGACCCAAGGCCAGGGATGTGCTTGATTTTCCCTAAGGCCTTTAACATAGAAATAACAACAATAAGAACCATGTGATCTCAGAGAAGCGACTAAACCTCTCTGGACTCAGTCTGTTCATCTAGAAAATGAGGGCTTAACGAAGCGCAGATTGGAGGCAGAGCTACAGAGGAATGGCAGCCAGAGGGAGAGTTCTCTCCAGGCTCGAAGATTTCCTTCTAGCTTTAAAATTGATTAGGATTTTAATTAAAATGCATATGCACAAATACACATGTATCAGTCTAGTTTGCAAAACACTTCCCTCAATCCAGCTTATAATGGGTCCAGAGAATGTTGTCCTTCATCCCAGGACTTTTTCTTTTCTCTACTAACAATAATAAAAGCTAATGGGGCAGATAGGTGGTATAGTGAACAGAGTACCGGCCCTGGAGTCAGGAGGACCTGAGTTTAAATTTGGCCTCAGATACTTGACACTTACCAGTTGTGTGACCTTGGGCAAGTCACTTAACCCCAACTGCCTTGCCTTCCCCCTCAAAAAAGTAAATAAAATGTGGCCTCAGACACTTGACACATTTACTAGCATGTGACTTTGGACAAGTCACTTAATTCCAAATGCCCTCCAAAAAGAGAAAAACAAACAAAAAATAATAATAAAAGCTAGCATGTATATAGCAGCACTTCAGGGCTTACAAAGCCTTTTACATATGTTATCCCATTTTATCCTCAGGATAACTTTATAGGGTAGGAACTATTATTACCCCCATTTTAGAGAGAAGGAAAATGAGGCTGGCAGAGTTTTAGTGACTTGTCTAGGGTCATAGAGCTTGGAAAATGTCTGAGGCAGGATTTGAACTCAGCTCCTCCTGCTAATCATCTCCCATCTTGGCACTCTAACCTTTCCTGATTTCTAAACTCCAAGACTTTCTTGGTTACTTGGATGACTTTCTGGGTTCAGCCCCAGGTGATACAGTGCATAGAACACCAGGCCTGAAGTCAGGAAGACTCCTCTTCCTGAGTTCAAATCTGACCTCAGACACTTACTAGCTATGTGACCCTAGGCAAGTCACTTAACTATGTTTGCCTCAGTTTCCTCACCTGCAAAATGATCTGGAGAAGTAATGGCAAACCACTCCCGTATCTGCCAAGAAAACCCTAAATGGGCTCATGAAGAGTCAGATACGATTGAAAACAGACAAATACATATTCAGCAGATTCCAATAAGTGTTGATAAGGCATTGTGGTTCAGTGGATAGAGCCCTGTCTCTGCTCCTCCTCCATTCCTTTATCATTCGTTCCCTTCTTCTACCATTCCTATCATAGCTGCATGTTCTACTTTGGTTCTTAATCCCTGTCTCAGCATACGTCATAAGACATGAGTGTAGTTTCTAGGGCTTATTCACAAGAAAGAAGAGGATATGCATTCAGACATAATAGGAAGGAGTGCAAGGTTGCCCAATCACTGCCTTCTGCTCACAAGCACTACACCCAAGAAGACAGGAGTGAGAAGTGAATTCAACCGATGGTATTCAGAGAAGCAGAACCAGACTAAATCTGATATCACAAAGTCACAGCATTTGGAGTTGGAAAGATACCTTAGAAGCCATCTGCTCCAACTGCTTCATTTGACAAATGAGAAACCTGAGGCCTGGACAAGTTGAGTGACTTCCCCAAGGTCACACAGCTAGTTAATGACAGAGATGGCACCTGTGCCCAAAGGCAGGGCTCTATCCACTGAACCACAATGCCTCATCAATGCTTATTGGAATCTGATGAGTATATATTTGACTGTTTTCAGTCTTTCAGACTCTTCATGACCCCACTTGGGGTTTTCTTGGCAGATACTGGAGTGGTTTGCCATTTCCTTCTCCAGCTCATTTTACAGGTGAGGAAACTGAGGCAAACATAGTTAAGTGACTTAGCCAGGGTCATACAGCTAGTAAGTGTCTAAGGTCAGATTTGAACTCAGGAAGAGGAGTCTTCCTGACTTCAGGTCTGATGCTCTATCCACTGCACCACTTAGCTACCCTGATTCAATGAATATGCATCATTTTATGGCATTCTTCTCCTCATTGCTTTTTTGAGCCTCTTTTGCCATTTAGATATTATAGATAGATAATAGATATATATATATATATAATAGATATATAGATAGATAGATAGAGTTAGTCTATTTTTAAGGTATTATTTTCTTCATTCAGGTTGTTGATTTTCATTTCATAATTTTCTTGCATCATTCTCATTTCTCTCCCCAATTTTTCCTCCATTCTCTTATTTGCTTTTCAAAATCCTTCTTAAGGTCCTCTATGGCCTGTAACCAGCTCATATTTTTCTTGGAAGCTTTTGGTGTAGGAGTTCTGACTTCACTGTCTTCCTCCTGTTCCATGCTTTGATCCTTTTTGTCCTGAAAATTGGAGTGCAAAGTTGGGTTGCTCTGTTTACTTTGCTTCCCTTGTTTGCTTGTGTTTCTGCTCAATTACTTGACTTTTGGGCTTTTTGCCACAGTAGGACTCTGCTGCTGGACAGAGGAGCTTCGTACCAAATGCTGGGGTTTTCTCAGCTGCCAGAAGTATTACTTGGGTGCCCTCTCTGAAGCCTGCACACATTCTGGCAAGCTGGTCACACACCCCAGGACCTCCACCCTAGATCGCAATCCAGATCCAAGCAGGTTAAAGCAAGAGCGATTACCCCTCAGACTGGTCGCTTGGACCCCTACACTCTGCAGGCCAGGAGCTGAAGCTGCCATGTGGCAGTGGCTGAGTGGCAGTGGCTGCATGGCCGTGGCTCAGAGACCGACTGCACTCCCAAATACTGGATCCTAAAGTCCACACTGCACTGACCTCTCACTGTGTCCTTAGCATCTATGTGTTAATAATTCTGGAAACTGCCACAGCTGCTGGTGATCTGAAGTCCCTCCAGCCGGTGGCTGGTCAGGCCTACCCTGGGGCTAAAACATCGCTGGGATTGGCTCCCAGAGCACTGCACTGGCTGCTCCCTGTCAGCCTGCTGGGCTGTCCTCAGCGGGAGGTTAGCTTCTCTGTGTCATTTTGTGAGTTCTGTAGCTCCAAAGTTTGTCTAGAGTCATTTTTTACATGAATTGGAGGTGGTGAGAGCCAAAGTCCCACCTCCCAAACCCCCTATCCCTGCATCATTTTACAAGGCATAGCCCAGATCTACATCAACACAAAGAGAATCCTATATATATGATGACTCCTCATAGGGAGAAGAACCAAGTCCAAGGCAGCACCGTCCTGCTGTTCCTTGACTCCCCAACTCTCTTAATTTTACCTGCCAAACATTTGTCTTTCTCCTCTCGTACCATTGCCACATGCCCACTGACTCTCCCATAGTGTTCTAATGCTCTCTGCTTTCTCCACACCAAGGCCAGTTTCATGTAGCCATCACTTTTCACCATACCCCAGCAATCTGCTTCTTTTCTGCCATCCTGTACTCCCCCCAGAGAGCTGTAAGCATGGGTGCCCTCATTAGCTTTCACCACAGTAGTGAGATCTGTAGAGGGAACTTTGCCTCTATCTCCAAGGTTTCTCCTCTCTCACAGAAAAGGAGAATGGCATTTCCATACAGGAACAACTCCAAGGCCATCTCAGTCTTGTCCACCTGGATGGTCCAGATGGGCACCCATTCACCTATTGCTTATAATTCCAGGATAATCTTTCAGATCAGCAAGCATTTATTAAATGCCTACTAAGTACTGAACACTGAACTAGACACTAGAGATGCAAAGAAAAAATATTAAATAGCTCCTGCTCTGAAGGAGCTTACATTTTATCAGAAAATGTCTCAGTCATTACAGCCTTAAGCACCAGGCACATTCATCAGAGGGCCCCAGATTTAGAGGTAGAAGGGACCTAAGAGATCATAGCATCAGGGATGGTTAGAGGCCAGTGGCATCTGATGGCCAAGTGGATAGAGTATTAGCAGGAAGAACTGAATTCAAATCCTGCCTCAGACACTTCCTGTGTGTCCCTGGGCAAGTCACTAAACCTCTGCCAGCCTCAGTTTCCTCATTTTGCTGATAACGAGCTGAGACCCAGGAGGTCAAGTCACATAGATAGCAAAGTAGAATGTCAAGATTTGAACAGTGTTCCTCTGACTCCAAAACAATGAACCAAACCCACCATTCTTTACATTGCAATGTGATTACTGTTCTGTTCATATACTCCCCCCTACTTTTTCTTTTTGTTGTTGTTCAGTAGATTTCAGTCATGTCTGACTCTTCATGACTCCATTTGGGTTTGTCTTGGCAAAGATACTAGAGTGGTTTTCCATTTCCTTCTCTAGCTCATTTTACAGATAAGAAAACTGAGGCAAACAGGATGAAGTGACTTGCCCAGGGTCACACAGTGTCTGAGGCCAGATCTGAACTCAGGAAGATGACTCCAGACCTGGAGCTCTACCCACTGCACCACCTAGCTGCAGCCCTGCTTATCCCAGGCCTTTTTCCTCCTAAACTGTCTTCCTCAGCTCACCCTTTCTAATGTACCTTTTGGAACACTGGTTCCATAGTTTAAAATTTCTCCTTTATCTTGAACTTCCTTTTATTTTCTTTCTGCATCCTTGCAATAACTGAAACCTGGTTTTCCCCAGAGGACTCCATCTATTGCTGCCCTCTCTAATGCTGGTCACTGCTTTTCCTCTTCTCTCAGTTTCACAGGCCCTGAAAGTAGAATCAACACGTCCACTACTCTCCAGGGCCCTACTCCATCCCCCACTCAGCAGCCTCTCTGCCTTTGAATGTCACACCATCTGACTGGACAGCTCTCCCCTCATCATTTCCTTATCGTCCTCCACTCAAGTCTTGGTCAGTCTCCCATCTTCAACCAGGATTTTGGCACCTGGATCAATTTTCTCTCCGTTTCTTTCCTTGCTGTCATCCTTAGAGATTCAAAACAATCAAGACACTGAGGACCCAGTGGGGTTAGAAAGAACCCCCTGGTCACGGCTTTTTGTATTCTACTTGGACTTTGCTCTGCTTGGGCACCAAGGGATTCCTAATCTAAACCACTTCACCATCACTTGAAGCTGCTTCACCTTCGAAATTCAGAATTCTCTGACCACAATCTCCTGATTTTTTTCCCTTTCTCCTCCTCCCTTATTCCTCCCACTCTTGTCCTTCATTCTCATCAGTAACCTTTATTTACTTGGTAGAATTCAAGTTCCTCTTTCAATTTTGACACTATATCTTCAGATACTAACATAATACTTGGCACATAGTAGATACTTAATAAAGGCTTGTTTAATTCGATTCAGTTCAGTCCTTTATGGCTGAAGAGGTGGTTTTTCTCTTTGCTAATACTAATCCTTCCACCTGTACCCTCCAACTCATCCCCTCCTATCTCCTGTGTGTCCGTCTTCATCAATTAACTCTTCTCTCTCCTGCATCTTCAATCTCTCCTCTCTTTCCCCTCAGTCTAAAACACCTGTGCCTCACCATCTTTCAGTCTGTCATGACATCATTTTCCTCCCTACAGAGTCTTATCAGCGACATCAATATGCCCTCTTTGCCATTCTTAAACCCCTTGCCCCCTCTTTCCCTTCTCATCCTATTAATCCATAACCCATGGCAACTCCTACCGTTTGCTTCTTCTGCTTCTGCATCTGAGCTGTCAAACAGCTTTGGAAAAAATTATACAGTCGTGCTTGGTCCACTGCCAACTCAGGCTGTCTACCCTCCACTGGGCCCTCACCGCCACACAGCAATCCTTTCATTTGCCTCATTGACTCGATAGCATAGTCATCGTGGTAGCTATCCAAAAGTTTCTCTTCTCTCCAATTCCCAACTCCATCCTGCCAGGTCCTCATTTTCCTCCTGACCCTTCATTTTCAGCAGATGACTTTCAGCATGACTGAGAAAATTGAGGCCATCTGATTTGAACTCCTTCATTCCTTCCAATTGCTTGGTGTTTTTACCTGTCCTCTCCTTCTTTCTTCTGTCTCTCTAAGGAAGAGGTGGCTTTTCTCCTTGCTATACCTAACCTCTTCATTCTCTCCCTTCCCATCTCCTTTGTGACTTGCTAAAATCATAGATTCAGAATCAAAAAGGACTTCAGAGACCATATAGTCCAACCCCATTATTTTACCCATGAGACCTAGAGAAATCAAATAACTTGCAAAAGATACAGAGATAAGAAGTAGCAGAGCCAGGATTTGAACTCAGGTCCTTTGATTCCAAATTTCCAGCACTCCTTTCATTGAATTATGGTGCCTAATTGAATATCTTCCTCTCTCCATGCATCACCAATCTCTCCCTCTCTCTTTCATTTCAGCTTAAAGCTACTTGGGTCTCACCCTGCAGTGTGCTAGGTGAGCTCCTACCAATTCATAAGAGTTGGTTGTTAAATTTTCAGCTTGAGAATTTACACTTCAGAAATCAGCAAATGGTATGAATCAGGGCTTGATTTATTACTTTGTTGATTGCTTAGACTTAAGAAAGCGATAGGAGAAAATGTTAACAATGCAGGCTAACCCTAAAAGTACATTGTATGTACATTTTCCTCTCTAGAGAGCTGGTTGTTAAACATTTGCCAGCACATTTCTGGAAAAACAACAATGATAATAAATCCTTCCCTTAAAGTGAAGTCCCTGCCTGCCAGTCCCTCAAGCTCTCAGCAGGGCAACTGGGGTTGTGACTTGCCCAAGGTCACACAGCTAGTAAGTGTTAAGTGTATGAGGTCACATTTGAACTCAGGTCCTCCTGACTCCAGGGCCAGTGCTCTATTCACTGCACCACCTATCCACCCCTCACTACTAATATTTTAAGTTTTAGTATAGAGTCGTTGCCTCAACTTCCTCACTGCCTACTCACTCCTCAGTTCCTTGTAAAGGTAATGTGGTGTGGTAAAAAGAACTCTAGTCTGGGGACTAGGATGCCTAGGTTCTAGTCAGAATTAGAATCTGCCCCTACCTCAGAATATAGTATTGTACAAGTCACTTCCCATCCCTGGGTTCCAGTTCTTTCCTTCAGTAAATGAGGTGATTTTATGAAATAATCTCCAGAGTCCCTTCCAGCTCTGATAGTCTATGACTTTAGGATTCTCAGCATTATGAAGTATTTCCACTGTGCCAGTAAAGCTTAAGATGCTGGAAGGATACAAGAGTAGCCCAAGGTAATTGCTACCCTCAAGGAGCTTATAGTCTAACTGGAAAAACAGTACTGTTTCATACATGTGAAAATTTGAATGACAGTATAAGAGACAACACAACATAGTCTATGATGAAATCAAAGGTACAAAAAATACTTAAAAGTTCTAAGGGAGATTTTGCATTTCCATCTATGTGATTTCTTTTCCAACTGTGTGTGTCTGTGTTTCCATTTTGCCAGGGCTCTTTCCTGAACCTTTCCCGTTCATTCCTATTTCCAAATAAATCCTATAGGACTTATTTACCTCTCTTTTCAATCCCTGCTAAGAACTTGGGAACTTTACCATGAGACTAAAAGAAATGGCCTTAATGACAGAGAGGGTCATGGGGATGGCAAGAAACATTAGAAAGCCATGTGCTAGGGGGAAGTCAAGAAGAGAAACTGGGAGAGAGGAACTCACACTCTCACTAGTAACATCCTACCAAGCTGGGAGCCCAACTTGACCTTCTCTTTGACCTTATTAGATCATTTCTACCACCCTCCACCTCTAGGGAATCAGTTAGGTGGTGCAGTGAATAGAGAACCTGGCCTGCAGTCGGGAAGACTCATCTTTGTGAGTTCAAATCTGGCCTCAGATATTTATAAGCTTGTGTGACCCTGGGTAAATCACTTTACCCTGTTTGCCCCAATTCCTCATCTGTAAAATGAGCTGGAGAGGGAAATGGAAAAGCACTCTAGTATCTCTGCCAAGAAAGCCTGAAATGGGGTCACAAAGAATAAGACACAACTGAAATGACTGAATGAGATTTCCCTTCCTTATCTACATGAATTTAAGAGGTTTCCCAGACACTGGAGCATAGCACACAGGTATCTCTGGATGTGAGACTTTTCAAAGTGAAGATCTGAGACAGGGACATAGAAAAATGATGGCTAAGGGGAGGTCTCCTCACCCCTGTTCCTATCTGACCCCTGTGGCACTCATCACCTAGCCCAGTGCCTAAAGACTAGAAAGTTATGGCCAAATGGAGCTGGAAGTTGATTCTAAAACAAGAAGATTTGCAAGACTTCATTAGGTTCATCCTCCACTAAGGTCTTCCCATGGAGGTTTCATTAAGGCATCATCATCATCATCATCATTAGCATTCATATAGAGCTTTAAGGATTGTGAAGTACTTTACATATGTTATCTCATGAAGGCAAACCTGTGTTCTACAAGATACCATTAAAGAAATATGATTGCTCTTAGGTCCTATAGAGTTGGAAAAGCTCCTAGGATATGCCCAAGAACAAAATGTATGTCTGTCATACAAGGTCAACCTTGCTCAACTCAGAAGGGTTATTGACCACATAGCACTCTCAAAGTCAGTCTAGCAAGTCAGTGTAGTAGCAAGCACCCCAAGTGTCCTCAGGGTGGCTGCCCATACAGGTTCTTGGATCTGCTTTGATAAAGGAAAGCAACTCAAAATGGGTTAACAAGCTTACTTTAATCAGTCAATTATGTATTGTTTATCTAGTTCAGGGGAAAAAGGTCAGCACCCCGAACTTCAGAATATACAGACAGAATTATCAAGACAGAAAAACAGATCAAGTAGACAGTTTTCAAACTGTCCAACAATTGCATCCATACCCAATCAACATCTGGGTTTCCACATCTGGGTTTTTCAAAGCCGAGGGGGGGCTCTCGACAACGGCTTCCCAGAATCCCGATCAAATCACAGAACACTTCTCAAAGTGAGCCCCAAAACAAAGCTACAGATCAGGGCTTATATAGCCTTCTCCTGGCTCAGAGAATGTAACAACCTTATTGACCCACTGCCCAATCAAGAAGTATTTACTGAAAAACAAGCCTCCCACCCCAGGCTCCAGGTACACTTTAGCCTAGGGGCAGGGAAGATCTTCAAAATTTACATTCCCATTACAGTCAGACAGAAGTCATTTTCTTCTTTGGTTGATGGAGGACCCTCACCCATGAAATGAGAAATTCTAGAAGCTGGATAATGGTATCACCAAGATTTGGTGGGTTGGGATGGGCTGTGTCTACAATTGGAGGATGATCTGGACCACTGCTCCTGGAGTCAGACCCTTTCAGTGGGTCATGGGCTCTGCCCCTTTGGGCAAAGGGTGTCAGAGGATTGGAACAGTTGCCCCTTCAGCAGGCTTGAAGAGCTGTGGAAAGTCTCTGCCCTCTTCTCTGTTGAGCACAGAATTTCGTGACCTTGCGTCTTTCCCTCAAACTCTCAGAAAGGCAAGAAGAGGAGGGGAATTTCTTTCCCTTCCTTCCAGCAGCAGTGACTTTGAGCATGTGTCTCACTGGAAGAAGCCAAAGCAACCAGCCCAGCTCCATGAGGAGTGATCAGACCTGACCTGCTGGTCAGAGGAATCACCAATGCTATATACCCAAAGAAAGAAATCTTGCAGAAGAGGATAAGGACTAACAACACGTGTTGTTGTTGTTCAGTCATTTCAATCATATGAAGAAATGAGATAAAGAGGGTTAAGTGACTTGGCCAGGGTCACACACCTAGTAAGTATTTGGGACTAGATTTGAACTCAGGTCTTCCTGATTCCAGGCCCTGCACTCTATCCACACTGTGCCATCTAGCTGCCCCAAAGTGACAAATAGCATTTACTTTCAGGTTTGTTGTGTCCAACTTTCATGACTTTTGGATTTTCTTGGCAGAGATACTGGAGTGGTTTACTATTTCCTTCTCCAGCTCATTTTCCAGATGAGGAAACTGAGGCAAACAGGGTGAAGTGACTTGCCCAATGTCACACAGCTAGTGAGAGTCTGAGGGTGATTTTGAACTCAGGAAGATATCTTCCCGATTCCAAGCCCAGTGTTCTATCCACTGTGCCATCTAGTTGAAGATGTGTTTGCATGAAAAGCATAGGGTCCTAGACCCTATGGGTTGGGCCATAGGACTGGACAAAATTGCCTTTGAGGTGCTTTCCAGATCTAAAGCAGTGATCCCAAGGAAAATTGTCAAGACTGACCCCACTCATTAGAAATGGAAGGAAACTCAGACTGTTTAATCCATACCCCTTATTTTATAGATGAAGACACTGAAGCCCAGAAAGGGGAACTGCCCAAGGTCATTCATGTGGTGACAGAGTCAGGTTTCAAGCTTCATTCCTCACACCACCAATCCAATATTCTCTCCACTGATTCATTCACTGCCTCTCGAATCTGCAGGGAGAAGTAGAGTGGAAAGCTTTTGGATGAAGATAAAAAGGAAGCCGAACGGAAACAGTACTAAGAGAGTTTGCTGCAGAGAGGGGATATGAACAAGTCCTCACAGATACAGATCAAAATACTGCCACAGAGGAGAGCTATAGCTTCAGTGGGGCCTTGTACTAGCCAGCTATCTATTGGATGCCTCCTGCTACAAACAGCGCAATTGATAAACTCACGGCTGGCCTTGCTAACAATTTCATCTTCCAGAAGATACAGCGAAGGAAGTTGTATTCTGGACCAATACTAACCAGCAAGAGAGCGATGGGATCCTTGAGAGAAAATAATAACTGTCTGGGAGTTTCTGATAGGGAATGATGTGAATGCAGGACATGGTCACCTATGAACCCAAATCTTTAAAAGAGCAGATTTTTTATAACAGTTCAGAGAAAAGATAAGTAAGGCCTGGGTCATGAAAAAGAAAAGATGACTAAAAAAAGATGAGGGCCCTCTCAAGAATAAAATTTTGATGACACAGCTGGAGACAATATCAATGAGGAAAAAAGGGGGAGGTTAAAAGAGACCAGTGTGAGTGCATCAAAGTTTCCATAGGGTCATAATATTGAGAAGAAGAGACCCAAGGTGCCTGAGGGAAAATTGTACTAGATTTGCTGTCAAAAAGAAAAAAAAATTGAATCCTGGATCTTCTATTTGTTACCTTGTGACCCTGGGTGAGTCACTTAACTTTCACTTAAAGACCAATTTCTGATGAATTCTGAGTGCAGATTGAAGCATATTTTTTAAACTTTATTTTTCTTGGGTTTTTTTTTGCATTTTCTTTTGCAACATGGCTAATATGGAGATGTTTTGCATGACTTCACATGTATAATCTATGTCATATTGCTTGCCTTCTCAAGGGGTGGGGAAGGGAAGGTGGGAGGGAGAGAATTTGGAACACAAAATTTTAAAAAATGAATGTTAAAAATTTTTTGCATATGATTGGGAAATACTTAATGGAAAAATGTATTTTAAGATAAATAAGTATTTAAAAAAACTTCAGTTTCATCCATAAAAGTAAAAATGAAAAACAACAGCCTTTATATAGTACTTTCAAGTTTTCAAAGAGCTTTACAAATGTTAAGTCAGTGTCAGTGTTCTAAGAGGGGGCTGGACAAAATTGCCTCTCAGGTGCTTTCCAGATCTAAAGCAGTGATCCCAAGGAAGATTGTCAAGACTAACCCCACTCATTTTACAGATTTGGAAACTAAGGCAGTGCAAGGAGATATGGTCTAGAATCATCCACATAAGGCATGGCAGAACCAGGTTTGGAAGTCTCTGTTCTACTGATTCGAAATTCAATGTTCTTTCTATTTCCTCTACAGAGGCAACTTGTGGTGTAGTAGAGCACTGGATTTGGAGTAAGGAAGATCTGAGTTCAAATCCAGTCTCAGACATTTGCTAAGTAACCCTGGGCTAGTTACTTAACCTCTGTTTGCCTCAGTTTCCTTAATTGTAAACCTATCTTGCAGAGCTGTTGTGAGGATCAAATGAGATAGTATTTGTAAAAAGCATACAGTGCTTGGCACATAGTAGGCACTATATAAATGCTTATCCCATTCTCCCCAATCCCAACCTCTTGCCTTGCCTCATAATACTCTAAAGAACTAAGATTAAACTAAGATTTATGCCATAGATAAAAGCAGGAGCGCAGAACCAAAGATGAATGCTACAGAGTAGCACAGTGAAATATAGAGTGAGATGATAGTGTAACAGTCAATCCATTAAGTGCCTACTATGTGCCAGGGCCTGTTCTGCTTGCTAGAGATACAAAGACAAAAATTAAACAATCTCTGTATTCAAGGAACCTATAGTTTTCCACTTCCTTTTTTAAGAACTACAGACACTTGACACTAGCTGTGAGACCTTGGTCAAGTCACTTAGCCCCAATTGCCTTGCCTTTCCCTCTCCAAAAAAACCTCCAAAATTCCTTTATCTGCTCATTATCATCTCATTGCAACTTTTCTTATGTCTTACAACCCCTAACTTCGTTCTTTGTCCTCATGGTGACTTCCATTTCCTCTGCTTCTCAGTTATTCCCCCTTGCACTGGTCTCACTCTCCTCCCTTCCCTAAGAACTCCTTGGTGAAACAACCCAATTCTCTCTACTCTCCAATCTTTTGCTCCCTTATCCTATTGCTGATTACATTTAGCCAAACCCCAGCACTAGATTATTCTTACCATCTTTTTCTTTCCTTCCTTTTCATGTGCTACTGAACAAAGTTGGAAGAAATCATAAATTGTGCTACTACTTAGGTCCACTACCAATTAATGTTGTCTAATCTCAATAGATTCTCACTGCTGCAAGGTAAACATTCTATACCTCTATTTGAATTGCTAGTTTACTCTCCACAGAGGTTCCTGACATTCTTGTCTCTCCTAAAACCTCCCACTGTATCCCTCCCCTCCCCTCTTAGCCAAGATTTTGGTTCATATATCCCTTCGCCAATTGAGGCTATTTACCAAATCATCTTCATTTTGCATGATTCAGACATCTTTCCCACTATCTACTCTTTTACTCACATCTCAGTTGAAGGCATAGCCCTTCTTGCCAAAGTCAATCCTCTTCATTGCTCTCTTGCTTCTACCCCCTCTCAATCTCTCCAGTGCATTACACCCACTTTCATCCCCACTCTCCCTTATATTTAATCTCTGACTCCACTTCTGTTGCCTACAAACATATTCATGTCTTCCTCATGACTCAAAAACCTTCCATTAGTTGAATTACCTCTGCTAGCTATCATTCTGTTTCTCCTGTCCTTCATAGCTAAACTTGAGAAAGGTATGTACTCTTGCTGACTCACTTAATCTTCTCTCACCCTCTTCTAATCTTACTGAAGATTGGATTCTAACCTCATCATTCAATGGAAACTTCTCTTTCCAAAGTTACCAATGATCTCTTAATTGCCAAGTCAAATGGGATTTTCTCAAACTTTATCCTCCTTGGCCTCTCTGAAGCATTTGACATCCTTGATCACCGTTTCCTCCTAGATTCTCTCTCCTCTCAAGGCTTTCCTGACACTTTTCTCTCCTGATTTTCCTATTTATCTGATCACTCTTCAGTCTCCTTTGATAATTATTCATTCATGCCATGCTCACTAACTGTGGGTGTGAATTTCCTCATCTGTAAAATGAACTGGAGAAGGAAATGGCAAACCACTACAGTATCCTTGCCAAGGAAACCCCAAATAGGGTCACAAAGACTCAGATATGACTGAAATAACTGAACAACAACAGTAACAACTTCCTCATTCCAGGTCTAGCATTCTATCCGTGTTACCACCTAACTGTCTAGCTATTGGCAAGAGTGACAACCATGGAGGGAGCTAGAGGAAGGGCTATGGAATGTCATGGGCGAAGCGTAATAAGAAGGCCAGTTTGACTGGACTGGATAGTGTGTGAAGAGAAATAATACAAGAAGCCTAGAAAGGTAGCTGAAGTCAGAGTATGATGGGCTTTAAATGTCAACAAGAGGAGTTTGTGAAAAGGGGCATCTTTTAACTACAGGATATTCATTCAATGCAAGAAGACTAACATGGTTGTGATAGCTTTACAGCTTGCGGAAGATGATGACTACTATAATGATGACTACCAGAGCTATTCAGATGCTGTTTTGCTTCCATCTTCTCCATCAAAGAGAATAGATTTTTCAGACTGCAAATGGCAGAGCAAACATGGTTGAGGAGAAACTGGAGACCAAAATTAGGTGAGGAGATAGTAAAGAGGATGTCTAAATACTTTAAATGAGCATCAGTTTCTAGGCTCAGCTGAATTACATCAAAGGGTTCTGGGGGTGGGGGAGAGCATTTACAGATATGATTGCTGAACCACTGTCCATAATGTTGGAGAATTCATGGAGAAGGAGGAGTCACAAAGGGCTGGAGATGAACAAATGCTGCCCTCATTTTCACAAAGGGGAAAAAAGGCGGGTCCTGGCATGACTACAGAGCTATTGTTCATGTCTACCCCACAGCAAAACTCTTGAATATATTATCAAGGAAATGCCTCATCAGCACTGAGAAGAGAAATTGATCACAAGTTAAACCACACTAACCTCTTTTCCTGTCTGGATAGGCTTATTAGACTGGTAGATAAGAGTAATGCCAGAGATGAGAGGTTACATGATATTGTGGAAAGATTGAATGTGAAATCAGAGCAACAGGGATCGAATCCAGGATATGCTACTGATTACCTGTGTGACCTTGGACATATTCCTTCCCCTTTCTGGGACTAAGTTTTCTGATCTACCAAATGAGTAGCTTGGCTTAGATGATCTCTGAGGTCAATCAGTCCACAAGGGTTTATTAAGGGATGGAGTGCAGGGTCTGGAGTCAGGAAGACTCTTCTTTCTGGGTTCAAATTTGGCTTCAGGCTGAGCTGTGTAACCCTGGACAAGTTACTTAACCCTATTTGCCTCAGTTTTCTTATTTGTAAAATGAACTGGAGAAGGAAATGAGAAGCCACTTCAGTATCTTTGCCAAGAAAACCTCAAAAGGGGTCACAAAGAGTCATACATGACTGAAAAATTACTAAACAGCAGCAACAAAACAAGTACCAGGTATCATGTAAGATGCTGGGGATACAAAGCCAATATGAAACAGTCCCTCACCCTTAAGGATGAGGGGACACTCGATTGGGGAACTTTCTATCGTCTCTTCCAGGTCTTAATGTTGGGGACTCCTATATGATATATCGGGATTTCAGCAAGATATCTTGGCAAAATATCTCCTGATATGCTTGCAGCCAAGATGGAAAAATGTTTAAACAAAGGTCAAAGGACCACTAGCTAGGGATGTTGAAGAGGGGAGTCTTTAATTGGATTTAAAATTCATTCAATTAAAAAAATTTGCCAGTACTTATTGTATGCAATATATTCCTTTATGTGCTGCAGAAGTTACACAGTTCAGATAAGAACCAGTTCCTACCTTACAGCTTAGTAGATAACCTATGAGGTTACCTTTTACTTTAAGATTCAATCATTTTTAAAAATAATTTTTAATGAACAAGCATTTATTTGTTTTTCCTCTAATTTTTCCACCCACTGGAATGGAACCCCCCCCCAACAAAACAGAATCCTTGTATTATAAAAGTATCCCAAATTTAGTTAGGTTTGGGGGGGCATTCTATTTACATTATTATAGCCATTGTTTATCTGTTTTCTTAGTTTTGCTTACTTCACTCTGCATCAGTTTATATAAAACTTACCCATGTTTCTCTGTATTATTCATATTCATAACTTCTTATGCCTAAACAGTATTTCATTATAGTCACAAACCACAACTTCTTTAACCCTTCTCTAATCAGTGGACATCTATTTTGTTTCTAGTATTTTTGCTACTACAAAAAGTGTTGCTATGGACATTTTGATGTATATGATGCTTTTATTTTAATTAATGACCAGCACAGAAATGTCCAGTTTAAGGAATATGTATATTTTAGCCATCGAAGCAAAATTCCCAATTGCTTTCCAGAATGGTTGGAACACTTCACATCTCTACTAGCTGTGTATTATGGTGAATGTCTTTCTGCAGCCCCTCCAACATTGACTATTCCTACCTTTTATCCTTATAACCCCTTTTTGCAATCCTTTAAGAGAGCCATGATTTCACACATGCAGTCACTACCTCCACCAACACATATCCCATCTCCTGGTATGCTTTAGTCAGTGGTGACCAAAATCATGTGTCAGTTGGTGGCCAACCTTCTGGTGTTGAGCCTCCCCACACTTAGCTAGGCTCTTTTCAGGTGACAGATTCACAATGGGTCTGGGTCTGATGTTGAGGCCCTTCCAAGCTGGTAGAACCTGCTAGACAGGTGGTATATGCTTTGAGAAGCAAGGTCACCTCCATGACACATTAAAATTTTGGATATATCTGTAGTGTGTGTGTTTGGTTGTGTGAACATATTCATGGTTATTAATTGAACAAACATTTATTAAATGCCTTCTGTATGTAGAGTAATATAGTCTATAGTATACAAATATTACATATATACTATATATGGATAAATAGTAGTATACTATAGGCTATGGGAAGTCTAGATAAAATATGGTCTATTAATATATACACATATCTGCATGTGTGAATGTATACACATGTGTATATGAATGTCCATGTGGTTTTTTATGTATAGATGGGAAAGTCTCAAGGTTAGGCCTGTATTAAATGTGTTTGTGTGGGGGTCATTTCAGAACCGCCCTTGCTAAGTGTGAAGAGTTCAAAGCTTAAACCACCAATACTATATATACATATATATATTATATACACACATGCACATCCATATATGGATTTATATGTGCTTGTATATGTGTGTAGACAGACCTAAGAAGAATGATAAACAAAGAGTAACAATTTTGTTGTTGGTAGTTATGCATAACAAATGTAGGAACTGAGAACAAAGAATCCAACATAGTGGCTGATGATAGCCCTTTTATTTCTAGTCCCAGATTCATTTGCTTGCCAACCAGGAACGTTATAGGGGACTGAAGGAAGACTTATCTCCCCAACCTCACACAGCTTTTTGGTGGATTTGGTGAATGGAGTCCAGGAAATAGGATGGTTTGATACAGTAGACTGGTGACTAAGGATTTGTCAGGTGTTGAAAGAAATCTTCTAACCCCAAGTCAGATAGTTGGCTGAGACTAGGAACTTTGAATGGTAGCATCAGAGAAGCAGACAAAAAGAATACCACAGTGCAACAGAAAGAACACTAGATTTAGAGTGAGAAACCCTGGATCCAAATCCAAGTTCTACCACTTAGCACACATGTGGCCTTGGACAAATGTCTTTAAGTCTCAATTTTCTCATCTATAAATGGAAGGTGATGTATTAGAATCTAAGATTCTATGTATGTCCTATGAACAGACTTAACCTTGGCATCAAGGTATGCTATTATATATACATATATGCAACATGCATATATATATATGTATGTGTATATATACATGCATATATAGTCATTCAACATTTATTAAGCATCTAATGTGTCCTATGCACTGTGCTAAGCACTGTGGATACAAATACAAAACAAAAAACAGTACATGGCCTCAAGGAACTTAATCCAATGGAACAAGACAACATGGAAAAGGAAACTGAAAAAGTTAGGGGAAAGGGAATGTATGAAGAAATTCAGAGAAGTGCAGCTGGTGGAAAATGAAGAGATAGCTTATATGAAAGCTTTGGGGGGAGTTTTCTGTCTATTCTCCATTCAGAGGTCCCAGGAGGTGAAGGTGGTGATAAGGTATGGGCACCAAGGTTGGTGTGATCTTGCAGGATAATGAGTCATTTCCGTGTGTGTGTGTGGTCACATATGTTAGTGTTTTTAGCTTGATTTGTCTTCTTTTTAAATGTTTTAGTGGTGTTCTTTTCTCCTTTTAAAAATATTTATATTATTTCCCAATGATTCTGCTCCTTCACTAGAACCCTCCCTTGTTTTTTAAAAAAACAAAATTTAAATTAAAAAAAAATTGTGACAAATAAATAGTCAAACAAAACAAATCCATACAATGGGTATGTCTCAAAATGAATGCCTTATTTCATACCTAGAGTCCATCATCCTTCTTCTGAGAAAAAGGAGATAGATTTCACCATCATTTCTTTCAAGTCACAATTGCTCATCATATGAATCAGAGTTCTAATGTTTTTCAATGGTATTTTCCTTTACATTACTATGATCTTTGGTGTAATTTGTTCTCCTGGTTTTATTTTCTTTGTTCTTAATCAATTCATACAATTCTTCCCAAGTTTCTTTGAATTCTTCATGTGTCATTTCCTACAGTTCAAAAATATTCTATTACATTTATAACCACAATTTGTTCAACCATTCCCCAGTCAATAGGTACCAACTTTCCTTCCAGCTCTTTGCTACTACAAAAAAAAGTATTGTCATAGATATTTTGGTATACATGAGACCTTTCCTTGTGTTTTTTTTACCTCTCCAGTCAAGAATTTATGTTTAGTGAATGGTATTGTTGGGTCAAAGGGTTGATTTTGGAGTCCATTACATTCATATATGATAATTTGTTCAAATCCTCAATCAATAGATATTTAATTTGTTTCCATATTTTTGATACCACAAAAAATATTGCTATAAATATTTTTGTGTATATTGTACCTTTTCCTTTGTTTATGACCTTGAGGTTTTTGCTCAGTAGAAATAATGCTAAGTCAAAGCATATAAGGAATCTAATTATTTCCTAGAATATTTCCAAGTTGATTTTTTTTTCCCGGAAGAGTTAGATTACTTCATAGTTGAACCAACAGAATATTAGGTAGCCCATCCATAGTCTTTTCCCTGACTGATAATTTTTTATCCTTTTTGCCAATTTGATGGGTGTGTGGTAAAATTTTATTGTTTTAATTTGCCTTCTTTTGTAAGTTATTTGAAACATTTTTATATGGTTGTTAATAGTTTGCATTTCTTCTTTAGAAAATCATTCCTATCATTTGACCACTTATCTATTTTTAACATTTAATTTTTCTCAAGTATGTGTAAATAAAAAATTTTAACATTCTTTTAAAAAAATTTGAGTTCAACATTCTCTCTCCTTCTCTTCCCTCCTTTCTCCTTGAGAAGACAAGCAATTTGGTATAGATTGTACACATACAGTCACGTTAAACATTTCCATATTGGCCATGTTGCAAAAGAAAAACAAACCAAGAAAAATAATAAAGAAAGTTTTAAAAAAGAAAGAAAAACTAGTATGCTTCAATCTTAATTCAGACTACATCAGTTCTCTCTCTGGAGGTGGATAGCATTTTTCATTATAAGTCTTTTGGAATTGCCTTGCATAATTTTATTGTTGAGAAGAGCCGAGTCACAGGTCAGAGTTAATTATCAGTGTTGCTTTTACTATGTACAATGTTCTCCTGGTTCTGCTCGCTCCATTTTGAATCAGTTTGTGTAAGTCTTCCCAGATTTTTCTGAAAGCATCTTGCTTGTCATTTCTTATAGTACAATAGTATCCTATCGTAATCATATACCAGAACTTGTTCAGACATTCTGCAATTGATGGGAATACCCTCAATGTCCAATTCTTTACCACCACAAAAAGAACTGATATAAATATTTTTGTATAAGTAGTTCCTTTTCCCTTTACTTTGATCTCCTTGGGATACAGATCTAGTTGTAGTATTGCTGGGTCAAAAGGTATGCATGGCTTTATAGCTCTTTGGGCATAGTTCTAAATTGCTCTCTAGGATGGTTAGATCAATTCACAACTCAACCAGCAGGGCATTTCTCAATCAATAGATGTTTACTTTGTTTCCAGATTTTTGAAACCACAAAAATTATTACTCTAAATATTTTTGTATATATTGTACCTTTTCCTCTGTTTATGACCTATTTTTTCACATTCTCTCCAATATTTGTCATTTTCCTTTTCTGTCATGTTAGTCAATCTGTTAGGTATGAAGTGGTACCTCAGAGTTGCTTTAATTTGCATTTCTCTAATCAATAGTGATTTAGAGCATTTTTTCCTTCGACTATGGATAACTTTGACTTCATCTTCTGATAATTACCTGTTCATATCCTTTGACCATTTATCAATTGTGACCACTTATCTATTGACAAATGGCACTTTGTATTAAATAATTGTGTCGATTCCCTTTAAAACTTGAATATAAAACTTTTATCAGATATTTAATGAAAAGTTTTCCCCCCAATTAGCAGTTTTTCTTCTTATTCTAATTATGTTGATTTTTTCATGCAATAGTTTTTCAAATTGTATATAATAAAAGTTCTATTTTATCTTTTGTATTCTCTTCTATCCCTGTATTGTTTATGACCATTCTTTCTAATCCAGGCATTTTAAACTTTTTTGTGTCCTAGAACTCTCTGGAAGTCTGGCGACGTCAACCTTTTTCAGAATGAGGATTTTTTTTTGCTTTTTGGAGGGCAATTGGGGTTAAGTGACTTGCCCAAGGTCACAGGGCTAGTTTTTGTGTTAGGTGTCTGAAGCCGGATTTGAACTCAGGTCCTCCTGATTCCAGAGCCAGTACTTTATTCACTGTGCCACCTAGCTGCCCCCAAACATTTCTGTTGGTTTTTTTTTGGAGTGGAGAAGACAAGGTAATTGGGGTTAAGTAACTTGCCCAAGGTCACACAGCTAGTAAGTGTGTCAAGTGTCTGAGGCCACACTTGAACTAGGGCCTCCTGACTCCAGGACCAGTGCTCTATTGACTGTACCACCTAGCTGCCCCGATAATGAAGATTTTTTTAAAAATGCAATAAAATACATATCTAGGGTTACAAAGGAAGTCATATATATTGAAATATAGTTATCAAAATACTTTTAAAAGTCAAGCTCTTGAACCCCATGTTAAGAAACACTTCCATCTAAAAATCTTGAAAGGCATCCTTCCATTCTCTTTTTGAAAAAAAAAATTGACTTTTTACATTTGTTTATCTATTTGGTATATGGTGAGAGATTTCAGTCTAAACCTAATTCCTACCAAATTGCTTTTCAGCTTTCTTAGTAGTTCTTGTTGTTTGGGAGGCTTATCATATGCTAGGCTACCATGTTATATTGCTTCTCAATCTTCTCAATGTAGTCTGCTCCATTCATCTATTTTTGCATTTTTAAAACCAGTATTACAAATAAGCTTGATGACTATTGTTTTGTAATACAGTTTGAGATTTGATAATGCTTCCTTTCATTCTTATGCATTTTCATTAGTTCCCTATTTCTTCTTCATTTTCTTCCTTTTAAAAGACAAAGATCTGTACTAGGTATCTATAGTTGATATTTCTTAGAACAATTAGTTCAAATCCCACTTTACTACCACTTTGACCTTGAACTTAAACCTTAACCTAAACCTCAGTTTCCTTATTTGTAAAACAAAAGAGGTTCAGTCAGATGGAGATGGAGATGCTTCTGAAAGAACCATTGCGATGACTGTCCAAGGAGAACCCCAAGGGCAGTTCAAACTTGTATTAGTTGGAGTTGGAGATACTGGAAAAACCACATTCATAAAATGTCACTTGACTGGTGAGTTTGAGAAAAAGTATATAGCCACCCTGGGTGTTGAGGTCCATCCTTTCATGTTCCATACTAACAGAGGGCTTATTAAATTCAACACATGAGATAGAGCTGGCCAAGAGAAATTTGGTGATCTGAGAGCTGGTTATTACATCCAAGTTCAGTATGCCATTATAATGTTTGATGCAACATGAAGAGTTACGGTGGAGCCAAGATGGCAGAGTGAAAGCAGGAATTTACCTTAGCTTGCTCATGAATTCCTTCAGTTACCTCTAAAAAGTGAATCTGAACAGATTTTAGAGGGGCAGAATCCATTGGGAGATGGAGCATGGCAGATTTCCAGACAAAGAAAGTGTGGAAAATCGACTGGTAGGATTTGTTGTGCCTGGTGGGGGGGAGGGGGTGGCACAGAGCTTGGAGCTTTACTCATTGGTTTTGGTTCAAGGAGGGAATAACATACTCAGTTAAATATAGGAATCTAATGTGAAGAGATACAAAAACTTACTATAATAGAGGGAAAGGAGGGAGAGAGAGGAGCATTGTTTGAGATTTACTTTCATCTAATTTGGTTCAAGAAGGGAATAGCATACTTTGTAAAGTATAAAAATCTACTGTTCCCTACAGGCAGTAGGAGGGAAAAGGGGGAAAAAGGGGGGGAGGGTTAGAAGGGAGGAAAGAAGTAGTAAGAGGAAAGGGTAGGAAAAGGGAGGGTGGTTGATAGGGAGGGAATATTGAGGGAGGTGGTGGTGAAAAGGAAAACTCTTAAGGAAGAGAAGGGAGAATGGAGAATTAAAAGCATAAACAGGGGAGGGAATAGGATGGAGAGAAAGACACAGATAGTACTCATAACTGTGAATGTGAATGGGATGAACTCTCCCATAAAACAGAAGCAGATAGCAGAATGGATTAAAAACATAATCCTACAACATGCTGTTTACAAGAAACTCATTTGAAACAGGGGGATACACACAGTGTAAAGGTAAAAGGCTGGCATAGAATATATTATGCTTTAGCTAAAGTAAAAAAAGCAGGGGTAGCAATCCTAATCTCAGACAAAGCAAAAGCAAAAATAGATCTAATTAAATGGGATAAGGAAGGGAACTATATCCTGCTAAAAGTCACCATTGACAATGAAGCAATATCATTACTAAACATACATGCACCAAGTGGTATAGGATCCAAATTCTTAGAGAAGAAGTTAAGGGAGTTAGAGGAAGAAATAGGTAGCAAAACTATACTAGTGAGGGACCTCAACCTCCCCTTCTCTGAACTTGATAAATCTAACCTCAAAATAAACAAGAAAGAAGTTAAGGAGGTGAATAGAATTTTATAAAAGGTAGATATGGCAGACCTCTGGAGAAAAAGAATGGGGATAATATGGAATATACCTTCTTCTCAGTGGTACATGGCACATACACAAAAATTGACCATGTACTAGGGCATAAAAATGTCACAGTGCAGTGCAGAAAGGCAGAAATATTAAGTGTATCCTTTTCAGATCATGATACAATAAAAATTATATGTAATAAAGGGTCACAGAAAGATAGATTAAAAATTAATTGGAAACTAAACAATCTAATCCTAAAGAATGAGTGGGTCAAACAACAAATCATAGAAACAATCAGTAACTTTATTCAAGAGAATGACAATAATGAAAAATACCAAAACTTATGGGATGCAGCAAAAGTGGTTCTTAGGAGGAAGTTTTACATCTATGAATGATTACATGAATAAAATCAAGAAAAAAGAGATAAATAAATTGGGCATGCAACTGAAAAAGTTAGAAAAAAACAAATTGAAAACCCCCAATTAAGTACTAAGCTAGAAATATTGAAAACCAAAGGAGAGATGAATAAAATTGAAATTAAGAAAACTATTGAACTAATAAATAAAACTAAGAGTGGTTTTATGGGAAAAAAAACAATAAAATTGATAAACCTTTAGTCAATTTGATTAAAAAGAAAAGAAGCGAGTAAGAGCACTGGCTCCAGTCTCAGGATT
Source organism: Petaurus breviceps papuanus (assembly GCF_028583685.1). Classification (NCBI taxonomy): domain Eukaryota; kingdom Metazoa; phylum Chordata; class Mammalia; order Diprotodontia; family Petauridae; genus Petaurus; species Petaurus breviceps. Next base: position 13,116,458 of record NW_027187367.1, read on the forward strand.
ACCTGGGGATCAAACCTGGGCTCAGATACTCAGCACCACACCCAGAAATAACTGGCTGTGTAACCTTGAGCAAGTTACTTAACCCCAATTGCTTTAAGAAAAAAAAAAAAGAAAAGAAGGAAGAAAACAAAATTGCCAATATCAAAAATGAAAAGGTTGAATTTACCTCCAATGAATAGGAAATTAAACAATAATTAGGAATTATTTTGCCCAATTGTGTGCCCATAAATTTGACAATCTTAGTGAAATGGATGAATATTTAAAAAAATTTAACTTCCCCAGATTAACAGAAGAGGAAGCAAAATACTTAAATAACCCCTTCTCAGAAAAAGAAACTGAACAAGCCATCAATGAACTCCCTAGAAAAATATTTCCAGGGCCAGATGGATTTACAAGCAAATTCTATCAAACATTTAAAGAACAATTAATTCCAATTCTTAATAGACTATTTGGGAAAATTGATGAAGGAGTCTTACCAAATTATTTTTATGATACAAATATGGTAATGATACCTAAATCAGGAAGAGCCAAAACAGAGAAAGAAAATTATAGACCAATGTCCCTCATGAATATAGTTGTAAAAATTTTAAATAAAATAACAGAAAAAAATTACAGCAATGTATCACAAGAATAATACACTTTTATAGAATTTATACCAAGAATGCCAGACTGGTTCAATACTAGGAAAACTATTATTATAGTCAATCACATCAACAACAAAACTAACAGAAACCATATGATTATCTCTATACATGTAGAAAAAGCTTTTGCCAAAATACAACACCCATTCCTATTAAAAACACTAGGAAGCATAGGAATAAAAGGAGTCTTCCTTAAAATAATATGTAGCATTTATCTAAAATGATCAGCAAGTATTATATGTAATATGGATAAGCTAGAAGCATTTCCAATAAGATCGGGGGTGAAACAAGGATGTCCACTATCACCTCTGTTCTTCAATTTAGTACTAGAAATGTTAGCTGTAGCAATAAGAGAAGAAAAAGAAATCGAAGGAATAAGATTAGGCAAAGAAGAGACTAAACTATCACTCTTTGCAGATGATATGATGATATACTTATAGAATCCTAGAGAATCAAGTAAAAAACTACTTGAGATAATAAATAAATTTAGCAAAGTTGCAGGATATAAAATAAACCCACATAGTATTTCTAATGAAGCCCAATAGCAAGAGATAGAAAGGGAAATTCCATTTAAAGTTACTGTAGACATTATAAAATATTTGGGAGTATCAAACCCAGAAACTACAGGAACACAATTACAAAACACTTCACACAAATAAAATCAGATCTAAATAATTGAAAAAAACATCAGTTGCTCATGGTTAGATCAAACTAATATATAAAAATGACAATTTTACCTAAATTAATTTATCTATTTAGTGCTATACCAGTCAAACTGTCAAAAATTATTTTATAGAGCTAGAAAAAAAATGGTAACAAAATTCATCTGGAAGAACAAAAGTTTCAGAATAACAAGGGAATTAATGAAAAGAAATGCTAGGGAAAGTGGCTTAGTCATTCTAGATTTTAAACTGTATTATAAAACAGCATTCATCAAAATTACTCAGTACTGACTGATAAATAGAGTAACTGATCAGTGGAATAGATCAGGTATACAAGACACAGTAGTCAATAACTATAGTAATCTACTCTTTGATAAACCCAAAGACTCCAGTTTCTGGGATAAGAATTCACTATTTGACAAAAACTGCTGGTAAAACTGAAAACAGTATGGCAAAAAATGGACATAAAAATATTTTACACCATATACCAAAATAAAGTCTAAATGGACTCATGATCTAGATATAAAGGCTCATACTGTAAGCAATTGGGGAGAGCAAGGAATAGTTTACCTGCCAGATTTATGGAGAAAGGGAAGAATTTATGACCAGAGAAGAGATAGAGAGCATTACAAAATGCAAAATGGATAATTTTGATTATATTAAATTGAAAAGTTTTTGTTCAAATAAAGCCAATGTAACCAAGATTAGGAGGGAAGCCAAAAACTAGGAAAGAATTTTTACAACTGGTGTCTCTGATAAAGGCCTCATTTCTAAAATATATAGAGAATTGAGTCAAATATATAATAATACAAGTCATTCCCCAATTGATAAATGGTCAGAGGATAGGAACATGCAGTTTTCAGAGGAAGAAATTAAAGATATCTATAATCATATGAAAAATGCCCTAAATCACTATTGATTAGATAAATGCAAATCAAAACAGCTCTGAGGTACCACATCTCACCTGTCAGATTGGCTAACATGACAAAACAGGAAAATAATAAATGCTGGAAACGATATGGGAAAATTGGAACATTAATACTTTGTTGGTGGAGTTGTGAACTGATCCAACCATTCTGGAAAGCAATTTGGAACTATGCCTAAAGGGCTATAAAAAACGTACATACCCTGACTCAGCAATACCACTTCTAGGGTTTTATCCTAAAAAGATCATACAAGTGGGAGAAGGACCTATATGTGCAAAAATATTTATAGCAGATCTTTTTGTGGTGGCAAAGAATTGGAAATCAAGGGGATGCCCACCAATTGGGGAATAACTAAACAAGTTGTGGTATATGAATGTAATAGAATACTATTGTGCTATAAGAAATGAATAGCAGATGTACTTCATAATAACCTGGAGAGACTTACATAAACTAATGCTGAGTGAGGGGAGCAGAACCAGGAGAACATTGTACACAATTACACACACATTGTATTTCTGATGATTAATTTTTATAGACTGGGCTCCTCTCATCAATGCAAGGGTATAAGATAATTCCAAAAGATTCATGATGGAAAGGGCTACTATGCACATCCAGAGAAAGAACTACAGAGTCTGAGTGCAGACTGAAGCAAACTACTTGCTCTCTCTTTTTTTTGTTTTATTTTGTTCTTTCTTTCTTATAGTTCATTCCATTGGCTTTAATCTTTCTTTACTATTTGATTAATGTTTAATGTGAAGGTATTTGTAGAACCTATATTGGATTGCATGTCAACATAGCAGGAGAAGGGGGGAGGAGAGAGAGGGGAAAAAAATGGAACTCAAAAGCTTGTGAAACTAAATGTTGCAAATTAAAAGCAAATAAATAAACAAGCTTTTTTTTAAAAAAGAGTTTCTTACAAGAATGTACCTAAGTGGCATAGAAATCTGGTGTGAGTATGTAAAAATATCTCTAAAGTGTTGTGTGGCAACAAAGTGGATATTAAGGACAGAAAAGTCAAGGCAAAATCAATTGTCTTCCATAGGAAGAAGAATCTCCAGTACTATGACATCTCAGACAAAAGTAACTAAACCTTTGAAAAGCCCTTCCTTTGATTTGCTAGAAAACTAATTGGAGACCCTAATTTGGAGTTTGTTGCCATGCCTGCTCTTACACCTCCAGAGGTTGCCATAGACCTAACAGTGGCAACCCAACATGAATGGACTTACAGATTGCGCTGCCTGATGAAGAGGATTACCCATAAGGGAATGAAGCCAGAGCCCAGCAGTAGAGGTCTCGTTTGTAGGTAACTGCCTTGTGATGTCAGTGGTGCAGTATGCTTGCCACTACATTATATAGCTGAGTAGAACATGTGATTAATCTTTGAGATGCTGAAGGAAATGAATGGGCTTCAGAGTGAATGTAGAAGTTTCAAAAATATACAATTCATATTTTAGACCTATGTGTTTAGCTGTTTTGGACCACAATTCCATCCCCTTGAGTTTCAAATATAAGACTGCTTCAGTCCCATCACAATATTCAGTGGTGAATCTTGTTTGTTACTGTCATTCCCATTCCTTTTTCATTTAGATCATAATAAAGTTGCATTTCAAATATCTAAACAAGTTCACAACAAGCATTTTAAAACCTGTTTTGTATGGTCAGTGGTAGATGTGTAAAAAAAAATCTTACTATTTAAATGGCCTTCACATTTTTATGACTATTGTTTTAAAAGTGTATTTCAGGGGCGACTAGGTGGCACATTGAATAGAGCACTGGCCCTGGAGTCAGGAGGACCTGAGTTCAAATCCAGCCTTAGACACAACACAAAACTGGCCATGTGACCTTGGGCAAGTCACTTAATCCCAATTGCCCTCCAAAAAGCAAAAAAAAAAAAAAATGTATTTCAAACATATCATCAGTAAGATACATCTAAGTCATTCATTTCACAAAGTAAAACCTAGGGGATGGACAGGTTAAAACCTTTGTGTTACTGTTAGATGACTGGTCACAACTTGGTAATAAAGTTAAATGGTGTGAGTATATATAATTTAGACAGTTAAGCTATAAGTTTTCACACTAGCGTACCTAAAGTGGCTTGTGAAAGAAGGGTAAAGTTGAAGAATAAAATAATCACATGAGTGTTGTACATTTTCCCTGTGTATGAGCTGTTAATAGAATAGAATTTTAATTTATGTGGATTGAGTATCAATTGAATGCAGCTTTTTAAAGACTATATTGCTTAACATACATGGAAATGGTAATCATGCTTTAAAAGGGTGGCATGAGGTGAGTTTGGGAAAAAAACTAGACTCTGCTAACTTCAACTCTGATAAGCTTTAAATCTACCAAAGGCAAAGTATTCTTCTTAGGAAGGAAACATATAACGAGACAAAAGTCATTAATAAGGTAATAGTGTAATGACCACCATTGGAATAGTGATAAAATGGACCATTAATGTTAATGGTTAATCTAAATTGTTAATCTAAATTGAAGCCTTGGAATGAGTTTTGTATTTTGGGTTCTATAAGAAAAGTAAAGCATTTAATTTTTTTTTAATTTAATTTAAAATTTAAATTAATTTAATTAAATAAATTTAATTTTAAAAAATACAAGAGAGTTGAACTCAATGACTGATAAGGGTCCTTCAAGCACTGAATCTATGATCCTGTGACTCAGTGATTGGTCTCTACAGAGATATATGAATCCATGGAAGTTAATATGATCACCAATAAATAAACAATCATTTATTAGGCACCTTCAATGTTCTAGCCACAAGCAACAAACATTTATTAAGTACCTATTATGTTTCAGGCTTTATGATAGGAGAAAGTATAAAGAGAAAAGAGGGTCCAGAAAAAAAGTCGTGGGGTACATCTATAATTACAAGAAAAGTGATGATCCAATAAAGAAAAATCAAAAGGAGCAGTCAGGTAGAAAGAAATCCATGAAGGAGTAGTGTTGCAGAAACCAAGCAGGGGAAAGATTATTTTAGAGAAGGAAGTGTTGAACAGTGCCAAAAACTGCAGAGAGATCAAGAGGGATGAAAACAGAGAAAAGGCCATTGAACTTAGCAGTTAAGAGATTGTTGGTAATCTTTGAGAGAGTAGTTTCAGTCAAGTGGTTGGAATGGAAGCCAGATTTTAAGGGGTTGAGAACAGAATGTGGGTGGTGAGGATGTGGAGGCAGGATGTATAGCCAACTCTCTCTAGAAGTTTTGGCAATAAATAGCAGTCAAGATATAGGACAATATGTAGCTTGAGAGGAAGATAGAATGCAGTGAAGTTGTTTTTATTTTTTTTTTAGGGATGTGTTAGACCTTGGTACATTTGTAGGTGGTGGGGATAAGATAGATAGGGAGAGATTGAAGGAGAGAGAGAGAAGAGAAGAGAAAAAAAAGAGAAGAGGAGGAGAGGAGCAAGAGAGAGAAGAAGGATGGGGGAAGGAAAAACAGATTGATAAGCAGAGAGAGAATGATCTATGGGACAAGTGGGACATGAAAACAGATGAGAATGGAAGGAGAGGGGCTAAGGGTCAATTATTTCTCAGAGAACAGAGCTAAGGAGAAAACTCATAAAGATGTGGAGAAGCTCTGGGATGTGGAGTAGGGAGACATACAATGGATGGCCTTAATTTTCTTAGTTAAGTAGGAAGCAAGAGTATTTGCTGAGATACAGTAGGATTAGTCCTTGGGGCTTGAGGAAGAGTAGAAAGTTTGGAACAACCTCTGTGAGGGGCATGAATTAGAGTCAATCAGGGAAGAATAAAATGATTGCCATAAAATACTTTATATTAGTTAATGTGAATTTGTAGTGGATCCAGGCAAGATAGTTGTGTGACTTCATCTAGCAATAGTCACCACAAGAGAAATAAAAGCAAAGAATGTTTATCCCAAGGGTGACACCAGTTTGGCGACTCATAAGTTTGTATGTTGGCCTCTTTTGCTCTCTGAAAAGTCAAATGGGAAGCCTTCAAGCAGCTGCAATCAACCTTCTTTCCTGTCCAACCTAGAAGAGAAGCTTGGAAATCTGAGACTATGCCAGGGGAAGAAATAATCTCTTGGGCAACGTGCTCCATTTCTTATGACAGATACAGGACCCGTTCACTTTCTTTTAAAATTTGTTTGTATTGAGATATTTTGTTTTTACATCACCTTCATTTCCAAATATATCCCTCTCCTCTTCCATCCATAAATTCATCCCATACTAAAAAGAATAAGAGAGAAAAAAAACTTTAGAAAATTAACAACTATGGGGTGGCTAGGTGGCACAGTGAGTAGAGTACTGGCCTTGGAGTCAGGAGGACCTGAGTTCAGATCCAGCCTCAGACACTTAACACACACAAACAAAAAACCTAGCCATGTGACCTTGGGTAAGTTACTTAAACCCAATTGCCCTCCAAAAAAAAAAAAAAAGAAAATTAACACCTAATAATCTAGCCAGCATCTACATGAGGTCATAAAATTAGCAAAGCACATGATAACATGTATCCTCACAACAGACACATTGAACAAGCATGATGGGCATAATTTTCCTTTTGCCTACCATGGTAGAATTTGCAGATTGGATTAGAATAAAAGGAATCGTATTCCTGAAAGACATGGTAGAGAGGTGGGGGATGACTGGTGTGTGGTTTGGTATACACTGTCAGAAGTTGACCTTTTATTGGTTGGTTTTACTTAGCTGGTTTTCTTTGTTACAAGAGAGTGTTCAATAGGGATAGGGGTATGTTGGGAAATGACTGTGATGCAAAAACAATGGATATTGGTGACATTTTGAAAACAATAAAAGTAAAATTAATATACACTTCAAAATGAATTATTTTTAAAAAAAGAATAGAAGTCTTTCATGTGCTTCCATGGTTACTGCTTGTGCTTTTCAGGACCAATCTAAGACTACTTAATGAATATATATTATGTGCTAAGTACAGTAGATAAACCCTTTGGTATCACAGTCTCATCTTTTTCCCAGTGTTTATTCATGTCATACACAATTTTTTTAATAGTCATGGAGTTATTCTGAAGAATTAAAATTACTAGTGATCTGAAGGGCAATGGGGAGAGGCAAGGTGATGTGATGCTGCACTTAGAGTCAGGAAGATCTAGGTTCAAATCTCACCTCAAGCATTTACTAACTGTATACCCTGGTCAAGTCATTTATCCTCTCTGCTCTTCGGTTTCCTCATCCATAAATGAGGAGGTTGGACTCAATGGCCTCATAGGTGCTCTTGATCTAAATTCATGATCTTCTGACCCTATGAGTCATCTCTGAATAGATCAGTGAATCCACAGGAACTGATAAGACTCCCAAATGATACGTGTTCCTTTATTAAGCACCTACTACATGCTAAGAACAAACATTTATTAAACACCCACTGTATTCCAGACATTCACCAGTAGTGGATGTAATAAGGTTGCAGCATATTCCCAACAATGACATTGTTGATAGAAGTAATATAAACATATCTTCAATGAAATTTAAATCAAAAAAGGAATTGCCCCAGACATGGAACTATAATGTTTGGGGCAGCCCCAAGTGCTATTTTTGTACATACTTTGTGTAGGTTAAATGGAAGAATATGAATAAGAATCTAACCAGATGGGAAGGTGTGGTTGGGTTGCAATTGGTACTGCTGGAAGGAGGAAATCCACAGTGATCTGTTGAAGTATTGCCATACCTTTAAAAGTTATTAACAGAAAGGCTCCCAGCACTTTGGACAGCTCCTGCAGGAGATTCTTATGGAAAGACTTCAACATACTCCATACAGAAGGATCCCAGGTTCTTAGGACCATAAGATCATAAGTCTTGGAAAAGACTTCAGAGGTCATGTAGCCCAATTACCTTACCTTATAGATGAGGCAGGTAAAGTCTATAGATATAAAGTGACTTGTCCAAAGGTATTCAGGTACTTATTGGCAGAGCCAGGATCCAACCTCAGGTCTTGTCCTGGTAGAGGGTATTAATGCACGTCAGTGAGGTCTTAGGTTCATCCAAGTAGTGAGTAGTGGAAATGAGGGAGAGACATTTCCTCTCTCCTCTTCCCTCCCATCTTTCACTAATAATTAAGCAAGGGGGGATAACCTGGCGCCCTGTTGTCTCACCCCATTAGTGAGGAAGCATCTCCCCCTCCTCCCATCCTTTGTTGCTTTGGTCATCTCCTCAAGATTTCACCTGAGGGACCACAGCCAGGAGCATCCTTCTGTCCTTCCATCTCTCAGTCCTAATTCCTCTCCCCTCCCTAAATGATTCAGGGAAGAGGGAGAGATAAAAACCAGCAGCTTCAATTAAAACGGAGTCGCTTGAACAATAATGGAAAAGTAATTGAGCTAAATTGAAATGTAATTGGAAAAAAAAACACAATCCTAGCTTAACAGGGATTTGGAAACCAGTCTGGTGTCAGGGACCTTCTCCCTAGTGATCCATTCATCTCTTCCCTCTCCCTTTGCATGTTCCCCTCTCTCCAATATGTGTCTTTGCATCCCCCAAATCCCCACTCCTTTCCCCGCAATGTTCCTCCAGTCCCCTTAATACTCCCCTAAAGCCTTTGTCAAAAAAGCTATTTCCTGAAAGGTCTCTAAGGCTGTGATGTTCTTATGGCCCACTTTTGCCCACCCTCCCAGCTTTAGGATGGTTAGGGTAGAAGGGGGGAAGAGCAGGTCCCTCTTGGACTCCCTATAGTCTAATAATCTTCCCTTCCTTCTGAAATGGAAGCCTGGGACATTACTTCTATTTCCAGGTATTGTCAGCCCTAGAGTCCTAACCACAGCAAAGCTTGTGCTCATAGATCCAGAGCTGGGAAAGCCCACAAAACCATTTTGGTCCAAATGTATTCATTTTATAGATAAGACATAGAGGGGTTAAGTGACTTGCCCAGTCACATGGGTAATAAGCATCAAAGGCAGGATTTGAATCCATAGTTTTTAATTCCAAAAACCAAGACTCTTTTCACTGTACCACAATAATGCTTCCTACAGGGGTGGCCAGGTGGCTCAGCGAGTAAGAGCACCGGCTCCAGTGTCGGGATGACCTGGAGATCGAATCCCGGGCTCAGACACTCAGCACCACACCCAGAAATAACTGGCTGTGTAACCTTGAGCAAGTTACTTAACCCCAATTGCTTAGGGGTGGCCAGGTGGCTCAGTGAGTAAGAGCACCGGCTCCAGTGTCGGGATGACCTGGAGATCGAATCCTGGGCTCAGACACTCAGCACCACACCCAGAAATAACTGGCTGTGTAACCTTAACAAGTTACTTAACCCTGATTGCTTTAAAAAAATAAAATAATGCTTCCTATGAATTAGGACCCTGCTTGTACACTGTCACAGACCTATCACCCCTTTGGGGGGAGGAGATAAAGGCCTGATAACTTTACCAACCCTAGCTTTCCATACTGGTTAGCTGACACACACCCCCACCTCTCCTCAGTCATGGGGTCTGTCATATCTGCTTGCCACTGAGAGGATTTAAGGTGGGGAGGGCACATGGACTGAAGATGGGATGTATTGGTTGGGGAGGGCACCCGGTTATCACTTGGTGTCTGTTTGGGTTCCTGATAAACTCAGGAGTGCATTGGGCGTGAAATGAAGAAATATGGCTCCTGGTAAATATTTATTTTCTATCAGAAATTAGCAAACCAAATGTAATTAAAAACAACTCCGTGTGCGCCTTCTCCACGCTTGTCCCCCATCCCTCTCACTCCCCCAACCCCAAGTCTGTCAAATGACATCCGAGAATAGTGAGTCATAAAGAATGTGTCCTAATTAGCAGGCCAGCCACCGCCTGCTAGCCTGTGATAATTATGCAGGATTGGGCATCCATGGCTGCAGCAACTGGGGTCCCTGAGGTAGGAGCTGTAGGTATGGAGCTTGGGAGTATAGCCTTCTTCTCGTACTCACCCCCAACCTAACACACAGAAACACCTGTACATACACATACACACAACCTTTGGCTTTCTCTTTCTGGTTCTAAAGGCAACATGATCTGAGATGGTTTGGTGGTGCTGGAGGGTGGGAAGGGGAATGAAATACAAATATCTTAGACTGGCATTCAATAACCTCACTCTCCCTCACCTTACATATCCAGTTGGTTGCTAAGGTCACCAAGGCTGCCCAGTTACTTTTAGCACTTCAGTATCTCTTATAGCCATCCACCTCTCTACTCACATGGCCACTATGCTAGTTCAGGTTCTCATCTACCTTGGACTGTTGCAATAGTCTCATAATTAATCACTGTTTCCAACCTTTTTCCTCTCTAATCCATACTCCACATGGCTGCAAAGAAGCAGGCCTGACCATGCCATCCCTTTTCCCAGTAAACTCCTATGGCTTCCTCTTGCCTCTAGAAAAAAATAAAATCTCCTCTACCTAGTTTTCAAAGCCCTTCACAACCCAGCCCCAGACCTACTTTTCCAGTATTATTCCATATTATTCTTCTCCCTGGACTCTACAATTTAATCAGACTGGCTTTCTTACATTTCTTTACACAATAAGTTACATTTCCCATCTCCATACATCACTGGCTGTCCCAAATGCCTGGAATGCTCTCCCTTACCACCTCTGTCTCCTAGAATCTTTGGTTTCCTTCAAGTCTCTGAGCAAGTGACACCTTCCACATACAACCTTTTCTGATCTGGAGGAATAATCTCCTAGTGCTTCCAATCCTGCAAATTTGCCCCATATTTATTTAGTATATACTTCAAATTTTTTTAAATTTTTTTTTTTGCTTTTTGGAGGGCAATCAGGGTTGTAACTTGCTCAAGGTCACATGGCTAGTTTTTGGGTTAAGTGTCTGAGGCTGGATTTGAACTCAGGTTCTCCTGACTACAGGGCTGGTGCTCTATTCACTGCGCCACCTAGTATATACTTTTTAAAGAATGTGTTGTATGGAAATAGGTTTAACTTATATCAGATTGCTTGCTATCTTGGGGAGGGGGGAGGGAAAGGAAGGAGGGAGAAAATTTGGAACTCAAAATCTTATTAAAAATGAATATCGAGAATTATCTTTGCATGTAATTGGAAAAAATAAAATACTTTTTGCATAAAAAAAATAAAGTCTGTGTTGTCTCCCCAGTTAGAATATTAACTTTGTGAAAACAGGAACTGCCTCATCTTTGTATCTCTAGCACTGAGCACTATGCCTAGAATGTAGGTGCTTAATAAATGCCTATTGATTAATCAATTGAGCAATAAATATTTATTAAGTACCTACTATGTACTAGACACTATGCTACACACTGATTGATAGATGAATAGAGCCTCCACAATTGATCTCAGATTTGAAGTCAGAGGGGCCTGGGTTAGAATCCTGGCAGTTATTTCCAACCTGTATTAACTTGGGGTAAAGTCAATTCCCCTCTTTAGATTTCAGTTTCCTCATTGGTAAAATTAAGGGCTTAGATAACATGATGCCTTCTAAATCAAATCCTAGGATCTTGCCTTCCTTTCTTGATCTGAAGTTTCCTTCCTGTACCCTGCAGTTTAGCCAAACTGGGCTACTCTCCACCTCCCAATCTCATCCTGCATGTCTCTGCGACAGCCTGTGTTCACGCTGTCCTCCTGGCTTACGATGAACATTCTGCCACCCTTCAACTCTTCCCACATCTACTTGATAGCATCTTCCCTAACTCCAGGCCCACCTCTGCCTTGAAGACTTCTCTGTTCTCCCCCCATTCTTCCCCCAACCCCTTCTTGTTGTTGAATCATTTCAGTCGTGTCTGACTCTTCATGACACCATTTGGAGTTTTCTTGGCAAAGATACTGGAGTGCTTTGCTATTTCCTTCTCCAGCTCCTTTGACAAATGAGGAAATTGAGGCAAACAGGGTTAAGTGACTTGGTAAAGGTCACACAGCTAGTAAATGTCTGAGGCCAGATTTGAACTCACAAAGATGAGGCTTCCTGACTCCAGGTCCTGTACCCTATCCACTATGCCACTTACCTGCCCTTCCCAAACCTCTAAGTGAAAATAATCTCTCACAGCACTTTGCTGACTTCTTCTTTAGCACATATTCTAATTTGTATTATTGATGTGTCTTTTATACAGACATGCTATATCTCCTTTATTAGGCTATTTTAAAAATAGCACAAGTTTTATTTAACTCAACCAAAAAAAATGGTGCAGTAAGGCTTGTATCAAAGCCTGTGGACAATTGTTAGAATTTTCTCTCCTTTCCAAAGAGCATCAAGTAATTCTCCACTCTGGTAGGTTCCGCCTCTCCTTGGGACCTATACAGTCCACATAATCCACATTATCAACAAAGTGAAAATAATTCTGTTTCTCTGTGGATGTATTATGCAAAACTTTCTTTGCCATTGGGTCTATGAAGCCTTTAAGCATTTCTTGAGTCTAAGTGAGGCTGAATATTTCTATATCCTCTCCTACCTTCTCTCATTCAGGTTCCAAATCCCTCTACTCTCTCTAGTTGACTTCCTATATTCCTTGAAGCTACGCAGTACAGTGGATAGAGTGCTGGTTATAAATACAGGGGTGGGGGACCTTCTAGGTCCTTGGGTGCAGCCTTTTAACTGAATCCCAAGTTTTATAGAACAAATCATCTTATTAAGGGGATTTGTTCTGTGAAGTTTGGATTCAGTCAAAGGGCTACACTTGAAGACCTTGAGGGCCACATGTGTCCTTAAGGCCACAGGTTCCCCAACCCTGGAGAGTCAGGAGGACTCATCTTCGTGAGTTCAAATCTGGCCTCAGACACTTACTAGCTGTGTGGCCCTGGGCAAATCACTTAACCCTATTTTCTTTAGTTTCTCACCTATAAAATGAGCTGGAGAAGGAAATGGCAAGCCACTCCAGTGCTTTTGCCAAGTAAACCCCAAATGAGATCATGAAGAGTTGGACAGAAACCCCTGAACAACAACAAAATCCCCTGCAGCTAGGGTAAGAGTGCTGGACCTGAAGTCAGGATGATCTGAGTTCACAAATCCAGCATCAGATATTTCCTAGCTGTGCAACCTTGGACAAACCATTTAATTTCTGCCAGCCTCAGTTTCCTCATCTGTAAAATGAGGATAATAATAGCACCTACCTCCAGGGTGGTTTGTAAGGCTTGAGTGAGATAATTTAAAGCTTTGCAAATCTAAAGTACTATATAAATGCTAATTATTATTACTGTTAATATTACTATTGTCATTGTTATTGCCTCTTTCTCTCACCAAAGTTCCATGTCTCCTGTGTCAGGCTATGTGGTCCCTCTTCAAGGCTCTGTCTCTCTGTTTACCTACAACTGGTGCATGTGGGTCCCTATAGACAGGGGTATATGGAGCCCCCCTCTAGTTCCATTTGCTACTCAGTGTCATCCCCACTGTCCTTCATAGACAGTGTTCCCTCCTATCCTGGAGTGACCCTAGGAGACTCAAACAGCATCGTGCCATTTAGTCTTTAGTCTTCTTCTGTTGATTCATATGTGTTAGTCCTATTCTCCAAGCACAGAATCAGTTACACCAGCTCAGTGTCTTATCTGTCCTAGTAACCTCATAACCCACTACACACTTTGCCCATTGTTAGCATGGTGGAATGAGCTGAAGGAAGGAGATGAGACTCCTCAATAAACATGTGTTTGGCATCTGATATGAGTAAGGCACTGTGCTAGGGACTGGGGGTGCAAAGCTATATATTATACAAGCCTGCTCTCAGGGAGTCTGCAGTCAAGTGGACGATAGAGACTGGGACTGAACCCATCATATCAATGGCTTGGGGAACTCCCACAGGCAGCCACTCCCTCCACCAATGGGCTAAGCATCAGGAGGTGCCTTATATACTTCTAAAGAATGCCTGGCTTTTCCACAAGAAGAGAAATAGCAGAGTTAAGCCATCTCTTCTACCTTTGGGGTTCAGAGTCACAGCTTCCAGAAGAGTTTCAGGCTCAGGCTTGATTCAATCCAACAAACATTCATTAAGTACTTACTATGTGCTTGCCTTCTCCTGTCTACATGTCTTTCCTTGACTGATCTCTATACCTGGAATGGAGCTCCCTTAAGCTCTGTTCTGGTCAATTCAAATATCATCTCTTCCATGGAGCCTTCCTTGATTCCCTGCTTTAAGTGAAAATGATCTCTAGAAATGTGAGTTATATATGTATATCCACAGATGGATATATACATAATATCTATTTATGGATATATAGATAATATCTATTTATGCACACATTTATGGGTGTTAGATATAGATTTAGGTTATGTGGATGTAGATATAGATATAAATAGAGATAGAGATATAGGTAGAGATGATAGAGAGAGAGATAGAGATGATAGAGAGAGATACAGATCATCTCCTTAGAGTTCTCAAAGCTCTTTGACTAGCCCTCACCTGGGAGGCAGCTGTTGGCACAATGGATAGAGCTCTTGATCTAGAAGCAGGCACACCGGAATTCAAATCTGGCCTCAGACACTTACTAGCTGTGTGGTCCTGGGCAAGTCTCTTAAACTATGACTCAGTTTCTTCAATTGTAAATTGGGGATGATAATAATACCACCTACCTCACAGGATTGTTGTGAGAATCAAATGAAATAAAAAATGATAAATAGTGGGTGCTACACAAATGCTTGTTTCTCTCCCCTCCCCTTTAAATTTGTCTCTCTTTTGCATTGTAGTTATTTTTATAAGTAGTTCTTCCTCACTGAGGGGTGGTGGGTAGAAGGCCTCTGAACCAGGAAGACCTGAGTTCAGTTCTCTCCTCTGATACGTACTGGCTGTCTGATCTTGGACTCTAGGATTATTGATGAAAGAAGTTTCTCAGTTGGTAGTTCCTTATTACTGATGAAATCACAGGTTCTGTCTGATCTTTATTCTTATTCTTATCTCTAGGTTTAACTGAGTTACC
The DNA here is from genome assembly GCF_028583685.1 of Petaurus breviceps papuanus. Lineage (NCBI taxonomy): Eukaryota > Metazoa > Chordata > Mammalia > Diprotodontia > Petauridae > Petaurus > Petaurus breviceps. The sequence goes on from NW_027187367.1 coordinate 13,131,512, forward strand.
TGAAGGCAAGGCCTGTGCAATAGCTATCTTTGTATCTTTAATCCCTAGAATGGTGCCTTGCTCATGAGAAATGCTTAATATATGTTTAATAACAGTTTGAGGTTTTGTTTGTTGGGGGTTTTGTTGTTTGTTTTTTGCTTTGCTTTGCAGACAGACAGGGACATCAATAGTCGAGCTGTAAATTAGTCCAACTGCTCTAGAAAGCAATTTGGCATCATGCTAAGGTTAACATCTGTACTTTTTGCCCCAGAATTCTGACTCCTAGACACATCCCAAGGAGGTCATCGATGAAATGAAGAGTTCCATTTATACCAAAATATTCATAGAAGCACTTTTTTTGAGTAGCAAAGAACTGGAAACAAAGTAGATTACCCATGGATTAGAGAATGACTACACAAATTGTAATACATGAATGTAATGGAATATTACTATTCTGTTTAAGTAAGGATGACTGGGAAGACATATGAAGTTATGAAGAGTTAAGTAAGCAGAACCAGGAAAACAACATCCACAATGACTATAAAAATATAAATGGAAATAATGACATCAGCAAATGATCAAAACAGAATGCAATGGAATCATAATGACCAACAAAGGACATGAACAGGCAGCTTTCAAAGGAAGAAATTCAATATGAATGCACGTTTTAAAAGTTCCAAATCACTAATAAGTAGAAAAATTCAAATTCAAATTATTCTGAAGTTCTACCTCATGCATAACAGATTGGCCAAGATGACAAAAAATGGAAAACTGACAAATATTAGAGGTGCTGTTGAAAATTAAATTAAATTCACATTAAATTATGAATTGGTCTAGCCATTCTGAAAAGTAATTTGGTACTATGCCCCCAGAGTTCTGAAACTGTGCGTAGCCTTTGACCCATTGGTAGCTGTAGTAGACATGCTTCAAAGAGATCAAAGAAAGAGGAAAATGGCCCATATATAAAAAAAATATTTATAGCAACATGTTTTATAGTGGCAAAGAGCTAGAAACAATCTCCCATCAACTGAGGAATGACTGAATAAATTATAGTATATGAATGTAATGGAGTTCTTTTGTGCCATAAGAAATGATAAAAGGGATGGGTCTAGAGAAACCAGAGGGGCAGGTAGATGGAGCAGTGAATAGAGCACCAGTCCTGGATTCAGGAGGACCTGAGTTCAAATTTGACCTCAGACACTTGACACTTAACTGTGTGACTTTGGGCATGTCACTTAACCCCAATTGCCTTGCCTTCTCCCCTCCAAAAAGAAAGAAAAGAAAAAAAAGAGAAACCAGAAAAGGTTTGTATGAACAGATGTGGAATTAAGTGAACAGAACTAAAATGAAAACAACTTGGAAAGATTTAAGAACTCTGATCAATGCAATGATCAACCTCAATTTTGGAGGGCTTATAATGAAGGCTACTACCCATCTCCTGATGGAAAAGTAATGGATTTTAAGGTACACAATTGAGATATACTTTTTTTGGACATGCCCAATATCACAATTTGTTTTGTTTGACTTTGCATATTTGGTACAAGGGATTTGCTTTTCTTTTTCTTCCCATGGGGGTTGGGGAAAAGGGAAGGCAAGAGAGAAAATAAATGTTTGCTATTTGAAAAAGTTACATAAAACAAAATTATAATGACCAAGCATGATTCCCAAAGAAGAGATGTGAGAATCCATTTCCCTCCTTCTGCAGAGGGGAAGAAATATGGGTGGGTAGTGTCAGCATTGGTTGATGTATTGATTAGTCTTGTTTAACTTTCTTTTCTTTTTTAAATTTTTTTTTTTGCTTTCTGGAGGGCAATTGGGGTTAAGTAACTTGCCCAAAGTCACACAGCTAGTAAGTGTGTCAAGTGTGTGAGGTTGGATTTGAACTCAGGTCCTCCTGACTCCAGGGCTGGTGCACTATTCACTGTGCCACCTAGCCACCCCTCTTTTCCTTTTTTTTTCTTGTAAGCAATGGCTCTATGCAAGAGTAAGGGAATGGAACTATTGAGAAAAGATATCAATGACAGTTTTGAAAAAATAATGCATGATTATTGAAATTAATTGAATAATAAACAAGCTCAAAATGGGTGACCAGGGCAACTAGTTTAGCCTCCTTCCTTAGATAACTTTGAAAATCAATGAAGTATTTACATGAGATGCTATAGGAATTCAGGGTTTAAGATGATCTCTGAAAATCTAGGCACTTTGGTAGATTCTAAGGTCAATATGAGTCAATATACACCATGAAAGCCAAGAAAGATAAGGCTCTTTGGGATGACATCAAGGAAGACATATTGTTCAGGAGGAAGGAAACAATAGTCCTACTGGACTCTGCCCCAGAAAGACCTCATCTAGAGGGTTCGGTTCCAGGTGACACCTCTTAGGATGGACAATGGCAAGCTGGAGTGTGCCCACACATGTGAGGTGATGAGGATGGGAAGAAGACTAGAGAACGTGCTACTTAAGGACTGAATAAAGGATCTGGAGATATTTAGTCTAAAGAGGGGACATGATACTTCTCTTCAGTACTTGAGGAGCTATCACTTTTCAGCTATCTCCATTCCATGCAGTGTTCTCCACTCAGGCCATCCTAACTATCTCTGCTCTGTGGGAGCTTGGAATATCCCCCTTCCCAGACATTCAAGTGCTAATAGATGAGCGCTTGCCCTGAACCAGAGCTCCCTTTTATCTGTTGTCTTCCTCCATTAGAACGTAAGCTCTTGGAGGATCGAATCTGTCTGTCTTACTTATATTTTTTTATGTCCAGAACTTAACACAGTGCTTGGCATATTGGTCATTTTCAGTTATGCCAAATTCTTCATGACCCCACTTGGATTTTTTTGGTAGGGATACTGGAGTGGCTCACCATTTACTTTTTCCAGCTCATTTTACAGATAAGAAAACTGAGGCAAGCAGGATGAGGTGTCTTGCCCACAGTCAGTCACATAGCTAGAAAGTGTTTGAGGCCAGATTTGAACTTGGGAAGATGAGTCTTCCTGACTCCAGGCCATGTGCTCTACCCACTGCACCAACTAACTGTCCTTATCTGGCACATAGTAAGCACTTAATAAATATTCAATCTACCTATCTACCTCCATCTCTCTATTCATCCACCTTCTATCCATTTATCTAAATCTATCTATATCTGTCTACCAACCTACCTATCATCTATATATCGATCTATCGATCTATCCATCCATCTATCCATCTATCTACCTATCTATCTATCTATCTATCTATCTATCTATCTATCTATCTATCTA
>NW_027187367.1:13134760-13161160 GCF_028583685.1 Petaurus breviceps papuanus
ATCTATCTATCTATCTATCTATCTATCTATCTATCTATCTATCTATCTAGCAAAAGAGGGATTAGATTGGTTCTGCTTGGTCCCAAAGAACTGAACTAGAAACAACATAGCTGGATGTAGTTGAAGAATGGTAGATCTCAGCTTGATGCATGGAAAAGCTTGATGACATTTGCAGCTGTCCAAACACATAATGGGTGTCCCTGGAAGCCCTGGCCTCCTCATCACTGGCAGTCTCCAAGCAGAAGCTGGAGAAGTGTTTGCTGAGGTTGTTGGGAGAGGGCTTCTTGGCTATGTACAGGTTTGAGCTAAACAGGCTTCTGAGCTTTTTCCAGGTCTGAGATCCTGTGATTCTGAGCCCTCCAGGTGACGATTCTGTAGCAGAGAGACAAACACCTGCTGACTCAATGTCTTAGGTAGGGAACATCAGCTCTCCTCTCTCCATGCCACTGTCCCTCTGCATGGCAGAGCCCAGTAGGGAAACAGGGTGGGCTGAAGGCCCTGCTCAGCAGTGGGTGGGCGAGATGCTGGTTTCCTGTCTGATTGTCTGTTGTTCAGCTCCATTCTCCAGAAGGCTGAGGGAAAATTGCTTCCTTAATTGGCTCTTCTCTCTAACGAGCTGTAATGAGGCCGAGCTGCATCCCGAGGGTACTTAGCCACCGAAGCAGCATCAGAGACCATCTGCAGCCTTGTACACACTCTACCCCCACGTTGCAGGTGTGCATGGGTGCCTGCTATGGGCCTGTTTGGGCTCTGGAGTTGGGGCAACAGACTGTTTTTGAGCCAGTCTCATACCGAGAACTGCTTGGGGATTGAGCTTTGGAGCAGGTAATGGGAAATAGATGTGGACCAGGAGACATAGCCCTTTCCCTCAGGGAGCTCCCAATCTGATGGGTGAGATTTAGCCCTTGTCCTCAGGGAGACCCTATTATGATGGTGGAGAAATAGCCTCTACCCTTTGCAAAAAATCTGGTCTGTTACTAGAGTCTCAGTCCTTGCCTTCAGGCAACTCCTGTTTTCTGAGGGAACCTGGTCCAGGAAGGAGACCACATTCTGATGGAAATAAGGACATTGTCCCTGTCTTCATAGATCTCCCAGTCTGGTAATCATATCTCTAGGGCTGAAAAAGGATAGGGAAATCCCAACATACATTCAATAAATGTTGAATTAAATGGAATGGATTTCTTAATTGTAGAATTATTTTTAGTCTGTAAGGTCCCTGACTATAGGAACTACATCATATAAAAACTCTGTATCTCCCCTCCACCCTCCATTCCCAACAACCTAACATCTACATCTGCATTGTAACATTCAAGATAAACTCTTACAGAACTGTTCTTCTAAGACAATGTCCTGCTTGAGTCTGGGAGATGAAGAGTCTGGGCAAATGATCATCGCCCCATCGAGTGTAAGCTGCCAGGAAGAAGACAGCAAGCTATAGTGGAAAGAAGGCTGCATCTGGCCTCTAAGGACCTGTGTTCAAATCCTGACTCTACTACTTACTGATCACTATGTGACCATGAACAAGTAATTTTCCCTCTCTGGGCCTCAGTTTCCTACTTTGTAAAATAAGGAGGTTAGATCTTGATGCTTCCAACCAGCTCTAAATCTATGTATGATTTGTGAAAGATGGATTGGGAAGGAGGTGGGCCCAGATTAGAAAGGAAGAAAGTCAGAATCCATAAAGTGGTGGTGGGTGGTCACCATAAGCTAGGAATAAGGACAGACTTCAGGGTCAGTAGCATGACGGGATGATCAGAAAACCAAAGAGACTCAATCCAGGGCTCTTTCTATTAAATCTGGTAACAAAACATAAAAAACACTGTAGCCACCTGTGTTTGTTTTGTGCCTAGAGAGCATGGGACAATGGAAAAAGTACTAGAGTTGGAGTCAGGGAACCTAGGTTCAAATCCTAACTTTTCCATTTACTACCTGTGTGACAATTTGCAAGTGACAACCTCTCTGTGCTTCAGATTTCTCAACTGGAAGGACCCCTCCAGCTCCAAATCTATGTTACTATGAGCCTAAGACAAAGGGGAACAGAGCTGGACACCAGAGTCCAAGTGGATGCTCTAAAGTGATAGGTGATTTAAGGAATCTGAAGGTTATACAGAAGGGTCTGGGCGATCCAGAACAGTGGCCCCGCCCCCTTTGTCCATAAAAACCTCTCACTGCCCAACTCCATGCTGTGGGGCTCCAAAAGAATAGATGGGATCACAACCATCCAAAACTGAGGTAGTGAATGCCCTGTAAGTGGAAGTATACAAGCAGAAGCTGAATGATAGCCTAGTTGAAATAATATGGAAGAGATTTCAGAATCAGAGAAAGGACTGGACTAGATGACTGAGATGGTCCCAACTTGTGTGGTGACACCGTTAAGTCCCCTGCATGTTTCCCCTTTCCCAGACTCACTCCCAAGACCCTGTGCCCTTGGGTAAAAGTCTTGCAAGCCACATTCATTTGTCATTGCGACTAGCTCCTGCATTTACCTAATGGAAACTGTTCTCTAGTTTATGAAGTCAGAGAGAGGGACAAGACACATATTGACACCCGGCTAGTTCTCCCACTTGTGATGCCTGAGGCAAGAAGGGAAGTTGAATTGATTTCCTATCTCTATAAAAAGCCCTACCCAATAGAGAGGGATGAGAGCTTTCCTAGTGTGGAAACCAAGAACCCAGGCATCCCAACATAGCAGGAGGAAGGCCATAGAAAGAGAGGATAGAAACAACCCTTTATTAAGTGCCTACTGTGTGCAAGGTATTGTGCCAAGTGCTTTACAACTATCATCTCATTTGATCCTCACAACAACCCTGGGAAATGGGTGCTATTATTATCCCCATTTTAAAGATGAGGAAACTGAGGCAAAGAGAGGTTAAATTACTTTCCCAGGGCCACACAGATGGTAAGTGTCTGAGATTGGATTTAAACTCCAGTCTTCCCAACTCCAGGACAAGCACATGTCCATACAGAGTCATGGGTTCAGAGAATCTTAGATCTTGTGATGGAAGGGACTTGAGCACATGAAGTTCATTCCCCTAATTTTATAGTAGAGGAAACTGAGGCCCAGAAGAGAAGTAGAGAGCCTCCCTCCCTCTTCCTGTTGCAGTGTGAAAAGCACCCAAGGCTTCTCAATAGTGTACTATAATAGATAAAGGCCTTTGATGTTAGGGAGACCTGTATTCAAATCCTGATTCAGAGACTTACCAGCTACATGACTCCAGGCAAGTCATTTCCTCATCTATAAAATGAGAGCAAGTAGATTTGATGGACTCTAGGCTCCTCCATTCTTGCTCTAGTTCTTTGATCCCCTAATCCTATGTTCTAGAGACCCAATTGTAGAGGTACCAAGGAATCTAGATGACATCAGAAATAGAGAGCTGGCCTTGGAATCAGGAAGACCCCTATTATATTCCTGGCTCAGACAGTTACTAGTTATTTGATCCCAGGTAAGTCACTTCAGGCTCAGTTTTCTCATCTGTAAAATAGGGATAATAAAAGCACTTACTTCATAGGATTTTGTGAGAATCAAATGAGATCATACATAAAAAGCACTTTGAAAACTTAAAAGAACTATACTGAGCTATTAAGTATCCTCATGTTCTTTTCTGAAACAGTATTTCCCCTTACCCACTCCACCTCACACCCTTGACCTTTCTGTTTTGGCCAAGCAGAGAACAAGGAGATGCGATGAAGTGGGCATTTGGAATGTGCCCAGGAAAAGGTCAAGCACAGACATGACGGGCCTCACAAATCTCCTGTCCCTGTATAAACTCTGTACAACTCATTTGAAAATTATCACATAGAATTTCCTGTTGTAGTCACTGGTGTAAGGGTCTTGTTAGTCACTCAATAAGCATTTATTAAGCACTTACTGTATAACAGGTAATGTGAGAAGTTCTGTGTTTGTCCTTCCTTTTCGAAGAGTACTATGGCATCAGGGAGATGGTGACATGACTTGCAGTTGAATTGTATATAAGTGAGGAAGCACCGTGCAAGGTCACCAGCCTCACTTTCTCCTCCAGAGCTGTCTGGGTCCAGTGGCCAGATATTCATCAGGATGACTGCAGATGACTCAGTGTGAGAAGTGCTAGGGATACAAGAAAGACAAAGATAGTCCCTGCCCTCAAGAAGCTCACATAATGGGGGAGATGACATATAAATCACTATGTGCATACAAGATATATGCAGTGTAAATGGAAAGTAATCTCAGAGGCAAGGTACTAATTAGCAATGAGGGGAACTCAGAAAGGCCTCCTGCAGAATGTGGGATTTGGCTTAAGTTTCAAAAGAACTCAAGCAATGGAGAGGTAGGAGGGAGATAGAGTGAAGGTGTGGGAGGCAGCTGGTGGCTCAGTGGAGAGACTACTGGGCCTGGAGTCAGGAAGACCTGAGTTCAGATCTTGCATCAGACACTTACTAGCCCTGTGACCCTAGGCAAGTCACTTAACTCTGTTTGCCTCAGTTTTCCCATCTGTAAGATGAGTTGCAGAAGGAAATTGCAAACCACTCTAGTATCTTTGCCAAGAAAACCCCAAAGGGGGTCACGGAGGATCATATGTGACTGGAACAACTACAAGAGGGTAAAGGTATGGAGTTGGGGAAATTGGGTGTTGAGCTTGAAAAAGAAGCTCATTGTAGTTTATGGAGTATTTGAAAGGTAGTAAAGAAAACTGAAAATGTAGGAAGGGACCAGGTTGTAAAGGCCTTTAAATGATGAACAGAAGAGACTTGATCCTGTGGGTAATAGGGAGCCAATGGAGTTTATGGGGGAGGAAAATTACTTTGGTATCACAGTGGACCATAAGCTCTTAGAGGGCATAGTGAACAACATACCTTTTCGTATAAAGGCGACTAATATAGTAGATAGAATGCCAGATTTGGAGTCAAGAAGGACCTACTATTTACTAGTCGTGTGACTACAAGTCAATAATTTCATTGTGAAGTACCTCAGTTTCCTTATCTGTAAAATGGGGATAATAATAGCTGTATTTCCTTTTTCACAGGGTTGTTATGAGCCTTAATTAAGCTAATGGATGTAAATCACTTTGCAAACTTTAAAAGTTGTTTCAGGTCCAGTCCCTATCATCATCATCATCATCATCTTTACCTTTCTCAGTCCCTGGGCCATCAGGAAATAGCTGTTGAAGGATTAATTGGCTTCACCACGTTAAAGGTCAAACCCTGCTCCCGGGCAAAACTCCTCAGTTACAGGGTCATCAACTGAGAACTAGAAAATAATGTGGAAATCATCTCATCCTTTGAGATGAGTTTAAAAGAAAAATCGGAAGCTGAACCAGAGAGGGCTGAAGTGAGTTGCACGTGATTATAGTGACCATAGCTGATCTTGGAGAAAAGATGAGAAAACTGCACCTGCCACCCTTCTTTTCAGAGATGGGGAGCCACAGGTGTGGAACCTGCTTATGCTGTCAGGTGTAGCTGGTGTTTATGCCAAGCTGCCTCTCACCTGTCCTTTTCATTCTTCCCAAGTTCAAACTAGTAGAGAGAGAGATGAAATTGAAGTCAGAGAGAAAGTGTGGGGGAAGGAAATGAACACTTATTAAACTCTGGGGATACAAAGATAAGGAAAGAAGTAGTCTAATACGGAAATTTTTGTTGTTTTCAAAGAGGACCAGTGACATCATGGGGTGCCATCTTGACTCAAGTGTGAATTGGATTTAAGTGAGGCACAGTGACACAAAGTTGTCATCAGCCTCACTCTCTCTTACAGAGTTTTCAGAGTTCAGTGGCAAGACAATCAGGTTGACTGGAGATGCCTTGGGATAGGATGGATAATCCTGGGGGCTTCCACATGTGACCAAGCTGTAAGTGCCACCCAGCACCTACTGCAGGTGCCTTCATGGCTGTTGGAACAAATTGTTCTTTTCTGTCCATTCTACCAGGGAAAGTCTTGGGGTAGAAACCCCACTAACTTATCAATGAGTTTGAGGCCAATCAGTTACTCTCACTTGGTTTAGCCCATCTGCCGAGGGTGTGGCCATTGGCCATGCTACAGCTTCTTGGAGCCACAGGTGAGAGCTGAATGCCAGGTAGGGACCAAAGGTTGCTGAGCAGCTCTGAAAAGGGCTTGGCAAGCCTCACACCAGAGGTGCTAATAATTCTCCTTGAACACTCCTAATATGGAATATGTTTGGCATGACTGTACATATATAATCTATGTCAAAGTGCTTGCCTTCTCAAGGAGGGGTGAAGGGAGAGAGGGAGGGAATTTGGAACTCAAAAATTATAAAAAAAGAATGTTAAAAATTGTTTCTGTATGTAATTGAGAAAAAATAAAATAAAAACACTCTTTAAAAAACAAATACAAGAAAAAAAGAAAGACAGTCCCTACCCTCAAGGCATTTACATTTTAATTTTTATTACACACAAAAAGGAGCTAAAAGAGGGGTGGAAGGGTCATAGTTTGGAGTTCAGAACCAGGGGAGGAATAAAACCTGGTTTGGGTCCATCCACAAAAATGGAGCCTCTGGGAAGGATTCACCAAGAGGAAAAAAGGGAAGGCTTTACAGAAGGATGTTACAGACAGAGAAGGATCAAGATAGATGCTGGGGCAGAGGTGGCATAGTGAATAGAGCACCAGCCCTGGAGTCAGGAGGACCTGAATTCAAATCTGGCCTCAGACACTTAACACAAAAACTAGCCGTGTGACCTTGGGCTCACTTAACCCCACTTGCCCTCCAAAGAGCAAAACAAAAAAAAGATAGATGCTGAGGGACATTCTGGGATAAAGCAGCATGATTTGGAAGAACAGGACCGGTGAGGGACCTGGGTTCAAAGCTGGAATCTGACTCTTTCTTACACAGCCCATCTTTTTCAATAAAATAAAAAATAAAGTATTACTCATGTGTTATAAGCATTTGTGAAGAAACTACCAGACACAGACTCAAGAGACTCAACTAGAGTCATATCCCAGCATTCATGGGGTGAGAGTGGACAAGTCCCTTCATCCTGTTGAGTCTTTTTCCTCATCTGTAAAAGGGAGATAATGATGCCTAAGGAGATTGTCATAATATAGGTGCTTTGCAAACATTAAATACAACATCAGTATGAATTGTTATTGTTACTATTACCCCAGGCAATTGGAGAAAAAGGTAGTGAAACTTGAGGCAGAGAAGGTTAGAGACAGAAAGCCAAGGGGACTGATGTAGACCCAAAGACAGAAAAAGGGGAGAGAGAGAGAGAAACAGATAGAAAGTGCAAGACAGTGCAAGACAGAAACAGAGAGGCTACCCCTCTGTAAAAAAAAAAAAGGATTCCTTCCAGCTCTGACATTGTGTTCTGTGTGTCTATGGCTTGCTAAGTCGATCTGGGATGCAAGCTGAGCTGGAGGTTTGTCTCAGCTGTGGCGAAGCCTCCCACTGTCAGCATCCTGTGCTGAGCTCTGGGGAGTTGGAGGTATAGATGACTGGATTCCTGTGAAAGAGGAAACTCTCAGCAACTTCTGGCCCTGAACTCAGGCTAATTCAGTGGGGGCTGGGTCTTCAAGGAAGAAAGGGGATGAGAGCAAGACCTCGTCAAAACAGGGGCAGCCATTCCTCGATTCCAGGACAGGCCACAGAGTCTGAACATTAACAGGCTCATAAACAGTTGCTTATCCTAAGGTTAAATGTTGTTCAGTTAACTCTTCACAGCTCCATTTGGGGTTTTCTTGGCAAAGATACTGGAGTGGTTTGCTATTTCCTCTTCCAGCTCATTTGACAGATGAAACTGAGGCAAACAGGGTGAAGTGACTTGCCCAGGGTCACACAGCTAGTAAGTGTCTGAGACCAGATTTAAATTCAAGAAGATGAGCCTTCCAGACTCCAGGTTCAGCACTCTATCCACTGTGCCACACAGCAACCCTGAAGTTAAGTAAGGAAAGTAGTAATCCCAGTCTAATCAGGAAGGGAAGATGTTTTTTCTCATCATGGCCAATAAGGGAAAGAATAAGTTGGTACTACTGCCCTACTCCTGGGGCAAGCCTTATCTGTTCCACCATTTCAGCTGCTGTTTGTAATTATCTTCCTGCTTACTAAATGTCCCATCCCTTCTCTCCTATCATCCTTCCCAGTTAACCTCTATGGCCCATATGGATGTCTGAGGGGGAGAATTAAGTTATGGGTCTGCTAGGTTGTGCAATGGATAAAGTGCCTGTCATGATGTCAGGAAGACTCATCTTCCTGAGTTCAAATGTGACCTCAGACACTTCCCAGCTGTGTGACCCTGGGCAAGTCACTTCACAGTGCTTGCCTCAGTTTTCTCATCTGTAAAATGATCTGGAGAAGGAAATGGAAAACCACTCTACTGTCTTTGCCAAGAAAACTCCATGTAGGGTCATAGAGAATCAGACATGACTAATCTACAACAAAAAAAACTACCATGAGGAATTCTTGTTTTTCTCCTCCCCAACCCAGACTCACCCATTGGCACATGATCCAAGAGTCAGGGAATGGTCCAGATGATCCCTGGAGGCCGTTTCTAGAGTCCCTTCCTCCCTGAAGGGGGTCTGCTAGAAGGTAAGGAGCGGGATGTGATGAAGTCTCTGATACTCTAATAGTATGAGTAATGTTCTTGGCTGCCATCCCTTCCTCTTGTCCTCCCCATTTCCCCTCATTCATTTTCCAAGTCCTTCATATCCCTTCCTATCTCTCCCAGCTAAGAGATATGATGAAATCTCCCCCTACCCCAACCAATACAGCCGTCCTATTTAATTCTCAGTCTCACATGATGTGATTTCTCTGTCGCCCTCATTTTTTTGTTTCTGTCTCCTTTTATAATAATAATAATAATAATAATGATAATAGTAGCTAACATTTATATAGAGCTTTACATATGCTAACTCATTTGGTCTCCACAACCCTCAGCAGTTAAGTGCTATTATTATACCCATTTTACAGATGGGGAAAATAAAGCTGGGAGATTTACTGGAGTTACACAAGTAGTAAAAGTCTGAGGTAGGAATCAAGCTCATGTTTTCAGTACAATTAACTACCTTTTCTCTCTGACTTTCTCTCTCTCTCTCTCTCTCTCTCTCTCTCTCTCTCTCTCTCTCTCTCTCTCTCTCTCTCTCTCTCTCTCTCTCTCTCTCTCTCTCTCTCTCTCTCTCTCTCTCTCTCTCTCTCTCTCTCTCTCTCTCTCTCTCTCTCTCTCTCTCTCTCTCTCTCTCTCTCTATGTCTCTTTGTCTGTCTTTGTGTCTCTATATCTTTTTGTCTCCCTCCCTTCCCGCTCTCTCTTTTTCTCCCCCCTCCCCATTCTAAGACCCACCAGGAGACAGGCACAAAGGGCTCATTGGCCTGTGATTCTGCCTGATTTTTTCCATTTCTGTCCATCTCTGCATGTTTCTGTCCCACCCCCACTCCTTCCCTGCCCTCTATTTTCTTTTTCTGAGTCTTCAGATTCTTTTAGAAAATTTAAATTTCTAGTGAGATCTTTTGTTTTTATATCAGCTTCATTTCCAGATATAGCTCTCTTGCTCTGTCTCATTCTCCATCTCTTTTCCTCTTTTTGTCTCTTTCTACCCCTGTAGCTGTCCCTTTTCCTTTGTTTTACTGTCTGTGTCTCTTTGTGCCTTTCCTTTTATTCTGTCTTTCTGACTGGCTCTGCTTCTGCTTCTTTTCTTGTCTCTTTCTCAGTTCTTCTTTCTCTGAATCTCTCCCTCTTTCCACTGCTCATCATGTCATGGATTCTTTTCTCTCACTATGCCTGGCTCCCGTATATCTGTCTGCCAATCTGTCTGTCTGCCTGCCTGTCTCTCTTCTTGTCTCTCTCTTTTGTCCCCTCATTTTCTGTAAGTCTTTCATTCTATTTCTTTCTCTTTGTCCCTATCCCGCTCTTGCAGTCTGTCTGGCCTCATTCCTAGCCTCCCAGGGAGTGGGGGAGAAGGTGCTGAAGATTGGGAGGCACCTTTCCCAGAGATCTCTTCTCCTTGCTGCTGTTGGAACCAGTCAAACCTCCCACTTTCCTCCCCGCTGCTGGCCGGGCCAGGAGCCAGGCGCCGAGCTTGGCCCTGCCCCTCCCTGGCGCATTGCCTGCCATGCACACTCTGCTACTCAATGCATTGGCAGGCACGGGTTTCATTCCCACATCTGACACCCTGAGCAAGAGAGCTGCAGCCTGTGTGCTGGCCCCTGCCCACCTGCCCACCCCACTCCCAAGCTTCATTGCCAAATATCTTGCCTCCTTGCCCTGGCTGCCCACCTTAGTACTCCCCCTGTCTGACTGGGGACAGACAGAGACCCCTCTCCCTGTCATCCGACTCAGCCTATCATCCTGCCATCAGATTAGGTCAAATCTTCTGTGCCCCCTCTCTGCCTTTCCACCTCCAAGAGACTCCCAGCCCTGGGCTGGTCTGCCCATTGCCTGCCTTGCCTGACCATCTGTTTGGTTGTCTAACTAGCTATTTGTTTCTCTCTCTCTCTCTAGGGAGGAGTAGCTTACATTATTTTACATGTATTTTCCCATTTGAAAGAGCTGGTGCAAATATAGATCCTTATTTTACATGAGGAAAGAGGCTCAGGGAGTCACTTGCCCCTGACTCCCTAGTCAGAGGGAAAGAGCTGTCTGTCCCTCAGACCTGTGATAAAATCCACCAACACTTCACTAGGTGGGTGAGCAACATTGTTCGATCACATCACTTTGAGTTCCTTCCCTCTAGTGAAATCAAATCCCACTCCTCAGACCATCCACCTCTTAGAATATCTAATTTCCTTCCTAATTACCTCCTACAAGAAGCCTTTCCCAATCCCCCCAACTAATCTTCCCAAGACAGCTTTTATCTGTTTTGTATGTCGATCTATGATTTATCATCCATGTTCTCTCCCCTGATAGAATCTCCCATGCCTAGAAACAAAGCTTGGCACAATGTAGGCACTTGATAAATGTTTGTTGGTTGATTGATTGGTGAGAGGGAGCTAGGTATGCTAAGCCTAGAGTCAGGAATACCTGAGACCTGAATTCAAATCCAATCTCAGAAATTTATTAGCTATGTGCAAGCCACTTACCCTGTCTGCCTCGGTTTCCTCAACTGTAAAATGAGAATAATAACACTTATCTTTCAGAATTGTGATATTTGTTGAATGCCTGGCACATAGCAGGTGCTTAATAAATGCTTGTAATGGTTATTTTTCTCCCTTCCTCCAAACACGTGGGAGATAAACCAAGCTGTGGCAAGAGGGAGCTAGGTTAGACCTAAAGGATTCCCTGCTGATGAAAGAGGCAATTGAGACATTGGTTTGGGGAAGTAAGGGAGACTGTGAAAGTCTCCTTCCATTTTTCCCTGAAGAACTTTAAGAATAGGAAGAATTCCAAACTCTCCATCACTTTTCCCTCAAGGATGCTTTGGGCCAGATGTAGGGAATTAGACTCAGTGAGTTCTGGAGGAGCTATTAAGAAACTGTTTCTTTAAGATCATTGCTGATAGAGTAGGGCTGTCTGAATCCCCAAAGTGTGTGTGTGTGTGTGTGTGTGTGTGTGTGTGTGTGTGAGTCTTAGGACCCAAAGGGCAAGGTTTCCCTCAATTTCTTCCTCTCATCTGGGCCCAGTAAGGAACATCATCATTTATGCCTGGCAACAGAGGGGAGAAAATATAAGCTGAACTAGGAGATTTGCCTGAGAGCTCAACAGACCCGGAGTCCTCCCTAGCTCTCCTTTCCCACTCCCTCCCCCTGTCCTGAGATGGGGAAGATGTTTGTTTCACATACTTGGAGTTTATTAAATGCAACGCCTAATTAAAAGTGCCTTTTCCTTAATGAGAGAGAGGCAAAGAGCTGGGAGTGCTTGAGTGGGGGCCGAGGGGCTGCGGCTAATGAGGTGAGCCTAGCTAACAAGGTTGAAGAAGCAGGATCTCTAAGCTGTTCTTATCACTCGTGTCCCTTTTCTGAAATCCAAGACCCTATTTCTCCCCTTTGCTCACTCGCCCCCTCCCCTTTCCTGTTCTCTCCCCTCTCCCTCTCCCTCTGTAACCTCACTGCTAGTCCCTTCCCTATGCAACTCTGACCATGTCATCTAACTCCTCAGGCCTCAGTTTCCTCATCTGTAAAGTGAGATCTGAAACACTAAACTCCTAGAAAAGTTTTAAATGGGAGATACTTCCCTAGGTGGCCAAAATTTAGACTTTGAAAGTTCAAAATATGGCCTTTTAAAGAACTGACATGGAAAATCTGGGGCTGAACAGAATCGGCCAGGGCAACGAGAGCTGAGTTGGAAGGCTCGCTTGGGCCTCAGGAAGTGACAGGTGCTGTGTCTGCTTCTACCACCTGTGAGGATTCAGAACCACGAAAATGGAAAGGAATAAGTTATAATATGGGGCAGCTAGGTGGATAGAGTGCCAGGCCTAGAGTCAGGAAGACTCACATTCCTAAGTTCAAATCAGGCCTCAGACACTAGATCCTGGGCAAATCATTTCACCTTGTTTGTCTCAGCCCCTCATCCGTAAAATGACTAGAGAAGGAAAAGGTAAAACACTCCAGTATCTTTGGCAAGAAAATCCCAAATGGGCTCACAAAGAGTCAGACACAACTGAGAATGATTCAACAGCAAAACAAACAACTTTGAAAGGTATATGACCTATGATCAATGTGAAAACTATGCATGAATGATGAATGAATGATGAAACAACTTAACCATGAGCCAGAGGTGAGGGATTTAGGTGTAGAACACACACACACACATACAGACACACACATACATACATATATACACATATATGTTCACCATGTATGTGTATACACATAGATGTGTATATTCATGTACATGCGTATATGATACATATATGTGTATAAAATTAAATGTGTGTATGCAATTAATATTTGTGTACAAATTTATATACAAATATATACATATATAGTAATTTGTTTACAAATATATGTATATAACCATTGATAAAATTTGTTTTACTTGACTTTGCATATTTGTCAGAAGAAAATTACTCTTCTTTTCTCTTCCAAGGTGGGGGTAGGTGGTAGGTGGAGAAAAAATATTTCTGGTTTTTTTAAAATAAAGAAATTTTAAAATAAGTGTGTGTGCGGGAGGGGGGTTTGCTACAGATGAGGAAGGCACCTTCAGATGAGGTTAATGTATTAGCAGTTTTACTAAACTAAACTTTGTTACAAACACTCTCATAGGGTGGGAGTGATATGTAAAAACAAAATACAACAATAAAACCTCTTTTAAAAGAAAGGAAAATGGAAAGGAAGAATTAACTGCATTTGAAATGGGGGCGTATTTTGTTTATAGATTCCTAATTTGGCTTGGCAGGAAGGTAAGGGCCATATCCCAAGCTCAATTGATTTTGTAAACCCCTGAGGTGTTTCTTGGTCAAGGATGAGTTGGTCTAGATGGTTTTTTTAGTCCCCCTGGCTGAGATTCTGCCATACTGTGAAATCTTCTATGCCTTCTTTATGTGGTCTTCATGAATTGCTGTGACCAAAAGAAGGTCTTCACCTGGTAGTACAGGCAGTCAGAGATGCATCCAAGTGATCCATCAATCAAGAAGCTTTTATCTGGTCCAGATAGAGATTGAACCAATCATTTCACTGATACAGGGAACTCTGTACCAATCAACGAAGACCAACCCTTTCTCTGCAATTTATAGCCTTGAGAGTTGCTGAGAGCAGTGGTATCAAACTGAAAAAGAAATGAGCCACCAGACGGGACATAAGGATCCCAGTGACTTAGAAAACCACATATTAAAATTGCCTGAAGTCTATTGTTCTATTTTTGGGCAGCTAGGTGGTTCCACAGTGCATAGATTGCTAGGCCTGTGGGCAGAAAGACCCATCTTACTGAGTTCAAATCCAACCTCATACAGTTACTAACTCTGTGACCCTGGGCAAATTACTCAACCCTGTTTGCTTCAGTTTCCTCATCTGTAAAATAAGCTGGAGAAGCGAATGGCAAACCACTCTAGTATCTTTGCAAAAAGCAAACGACCAAACAAAGGAAAAAAAACCTCCAAATGGTGTCACGGAAGAGTTGGACTTGACTGAGCAACATTGTATTTTACTTTATTGTGTTACAATTACATTTTAATCTGATTCCTCAGTGCTGGAGAAGTTGTGACTTGCCTGGGGTTATTTTTGCCAATCAGGAAATAAATTTTATTTTCAGTTTGTTTTGTTTTTATTTTATTTTGGAGACTGGATGTCCCTGTCTCCCCCAGGCTGTAAGTGCATCAGCCCCTGGTGGGTAGATCCCAGTATGGATCAGAATGAAAACTTTAACCTGCCCTATTTTTCTGTCTGGGCCAGGCCACCCCTCCTTAGGCACCCTCTACCCCCACCCCCACATCCCAGGAGGTCAGCATACTGATGTTATACTTCACAGGGACACTTAGTGGACTTTTAACCCTATTTTAGCTCAGAACTCTTGAACCCAAGCAATCCACCAGCCTCAGCCATTCCCAGTAGCTAAGATTGTCAACATTCAACACCATGCCTGCTGGAAAAAAAATTATTTTCAATCACAAGTTCCTATCTACAACCTTTAAAAGTATAAATTGTATGTAACTTGAAAATACAGGTAAGATTTTATAATGATAGACTACAATTTCACAAAGAATTGTAAACGTTTTGCACACTTGTGAGTCTTTTTTTATTTTTGGCAAAGTGCTCTTCTGATGATATATAAATTAAGAAATAGAAGACCAGAGTAAACAACTTCCAAATAATACATGAAGGGTTTGGATTTTTCTTCTCATAAACATGTTAAAAGGAAAAAAAGAAGAATCAATAAAAATGTCTTTGCAGGTCAGCTCTGCACATATACCTGGGTGTCAGGATAATCTTGAAGATTCTTGAAATGTCAAATATAAAATATAGGTTCCTTAAGAGTTCATAGCCCTCCTAAAAATGAATTAAGGGTGACTTATGGGGTAGGAGGGACTGGAACACAAGACCTACTGTTAATGGAGTAGTTCATATAATTAGGGAATAAAGTTGACATGGACAGCTGGGTGGCACAGTGGTAGAGTGGCAGGCTGGAGTTAGGAAAACTCATCTTGCTGAGTTTAAATCTAGACAAGTGACTTCACTCTTTTTGCCTCAGTTTCCTTATCCGTTAAATGAGCTGGAGAAGGAAATGACAAACCACTGCAGTATCTTTGCCAAGAAAACCCCAAATGAGATCATAAGGAGTTGCACACAAGTCAACAACAACAAAAACAGTTGACGTCCCACCTTGGGGTTCATATACATTTCTTCTAAGCATTCGATAAGTGCCAGTTACTGTTCTAGGCACTGGGGGTACAAAGACAAAATGGATATTTTCCTGCCCTTAAGGAACTCATGGTCTAGCATGATATTCCAAATTAGATTCCAAATGGAAAGAAACCTGTTTCTAGACTATTAAAAGAACTATGCTTCACAAGGGTCTTTTGAGAAAGCAGACATCTGACTAGCACCCAGAGTGAACAACTTAATGATGTTAGAGCACATAGGTAAGAATTAGAAAATTTCCTGCAGAGATTAGCTTGAATACATCTAAAACACAGGATGTATGTATGATATACCACAAAACTACTCGGATCCAGCCAACATTGTTTGGAGAATACTATTTGCCTCTTTCTCTGCACTTGTAAAATGCTTAGTAAATACTTTTAGTTCTTTTCCACATTGCTCCATTAGTCTCAAAATGTGCCATTGTCTTCTCTAAGACATTATCTCTTTCTCTTCTCCCATCATCACACTGTCCTGTGTCAGGCAGACCCAGCCTAACCTGGGAAAACTTCCCCCTAAGTTCTACCAAGGTGTCCCAGAACCTATCTTACAACTTAGAATATTCTTCTCTGTAACTCTAACCTATTATGCCCAAGACAAGTAGCAATTGCTGTCCTGTGACAGCAGAAGTCAGTGGCATGGATGATTAATTGGGCTACCTGGTCTTCTTTAGGTCTGGACCTTTTGACTTGAGCTAAAGAGAAGAACGAAGGAGAAGAGACAGCCCTGTGTAGCAGCAAGCACCCAAGCGCGTCCCCAGGGTGTCTGCCAATACAGGTTCTTGGATCTGCTTTGTTAAAGGAAAGCAACTCAAAGTGGGTTAACAAGCTTACTTAATTAGTCAGACATATATCGTTTACCTTGTTCAGGGGAAAAAGGTCAGCACCTCAAACTTCAAAATATACAGACAGAATTATCAAAACAGAGACAGATCAAGTAGACAGATTTCCAAACTGTCCAACCATTACATCCATACCCAGTCAACATCTGGGTTTCAACATCTGGGTTTTTTCAAAGCCGGGGGACTCTCAACAACGGCTTCCCAGAATTCAGATCAAATCACAGAACACTTCTCAAAGTGAGTCCCAAAACAAAGCTACACATCAGGGCTTATATAGCCTTCTCCTGGCTCAGAGAATGTAACAACCTTTTGGACCCACTGGCCAATCAAAAAGTATCTACTGAAAAACAAGCCTCCCACCCCAGGCTCCAGGTGCACGTTAGCCTAGGGGCAGGGAAGATCTTTAAAATTTACACTCTCATTACACCCTGTTATAGTGACAAGAGGACTAGACTTAGTGTCAGGTGACTGGTGTTGAAATCCTAGCTTTGCCTTTTCCTACCCTTGTGACCCAGTCTAAGTCACTTAACTTCTATGGTTCTCAGTTTCATCATCTGTAAAGTGAGGGGCTTGGGTCAGATAATCATTAAGGTCTTTCTAATTCCAGATCTAATGATCCTAAAGCATCCTTAATTCAAGGTTGGGAATGAAGAGTAGAGAGCCTGTGAAGGGAATTCAAGGTTTCTTTTTTTTATGTTATCAATACATTTTGGTTTTACATAACTTTCATTTTGGGATGTATCCCCACCCAGTGAAATATTGCTTGTAACAAAGAATTTTTAAAGCAAACAAAAAATAGCTCTGCAAAACCAGTCAACACATCAACAATCTGACTGTAAATACAATGTTCCACAGCCATAGTCCCCCACCTTTGACAAGAAGAGGAGGTATATTTTCTCTTCTTTGAGATCAAACTTGATCATTATAATTACACAGCATTCAGTTTCTATTTTTTATTGTTGTTATTCATTGCAATTGCATTATCATAAGAACTTATGAGTTTGACCAACCAGGACTCCAGTAGCTGCCAAGGTCTTTTTATTTTTCTTCTCTTATTCATGGATTGGAACAGAAAACATTTATCACACAAAAATTGAGAATTTTTTTTGCTTTTTGGAGAGCAATTGGGGGTTAAGTGACTTGCCCAAAGTCACATGCCTAGTAAGTGTGTCAAGTGTCTGAGGCCGGATCTGAACTCAGGTCCCCCTGACTACAGGGCCAGTGCTCTATTCACTGAGCCACCTAGCCACCCCCCAAATTGAGAACTTTTTGCACAAACAAAACCAATGAAGATAAAATTTGAAGGGAAACAATTAATTGGGAAAGCTCTATACATGTTTCTCTGATGAAGGTCTATTTTCCAAGATATACAAGAAATTGGTTAAAATTTGTGAGAAAAAAAGTCATCCCCCAATTGATAATCAAAGGATATGAATGGAAAGCTTTCAAAGAAAGAAATCTAAGTTATCAACAACTATATTTTTAAAAAATGATAAAATCTTTAAATAATTAGAGAAATGTAAATTAAAGTAACTCTGTGGTTCCACTTCATATACATCAAATTGGCAAAGATGACAGAGAGGAAAATAACAAAAAGAGGGGAGCAAAACCAGGGGAAACAGGCACAGTAATGCATTATTGGTAGAGCTCTAAAATGGTCCAGTCATTCAGAAAAGCAATTTGGACTTGGCCCAAAATATCACTAGACTGGGCATTGTCTTTGACCCAGCAATAACTCTACTAGGCCTATATCCCCAGAGATCAAAAAAAGAGGAAAAGGACCCAAGTGTAAAAAATGTCTAGAGCACCTCTTTTCATAGAGGCAAAGAACTAGAAACTAAGGAGGTATCAAATTATGCTATAATAGAACACAATTGTGCTGTAAGAAATAATAGTATGGATGGGTTCAGAGAAACCTGGGAAGATCTACATGAACTGATGGAAAGTGAAGTGAGCAGAACCATGGGAACAATTTATGCAATAACCATTTTGTAAAGGTAAACAGCTTTGAAAGACTTAAGAACTCTGATAAATGAATGCAATGACCAGTCAAGAATCCTGATGACCCGAGGATTAACTAACTACCTACTTCCTGACAAGAGTTAATAGATTCAAGAAGAATGAAACATACATTTTTGGACATGGCCACTGTGGGAATTTGTTTTGTTTGACCATGAATACCTGTTACAAGGGTTCTGTTTTTCTCTTAAATTGGAGAGAGGAGCAGGACCAGAAGAACATTTGTGCACAGTAACAGCAACATTGTGCAATCATCAACTATGATTGACTTAGCTCTTCTCAGCAATGCAATGATCCAAGACAGTTCCAAAAGACTCATGATGGAAAATGCTATCCATATCCAGAGAAAGAAATGATGGAGTCTGAATGCAGATTGAAGCACCCTATTGTCACTTTCTTTATTTTTTCTTAGTTTTTTCCTTTCATTCTATTTCTTCTTTCATAGCATGACTAATGTGGAAATATGCTTAAAAAATAAATTGGACATTGGAGGTAGAAAGGAGAAAAAATAAATGCTTGTTAATTTAAAAAAAGAAAATATATAGAAAAAAATCTATTAAGTGCTTACTATATGCCAAGTATATAAGAGAAAGCATGGCATAGTGTATAGAGAACTGGCCTTAAAAATCAGGAACACCCGTTCTGTCTCTGATGGCTATATGACCTTGGTGAAGTCACTTTAATTTTCAGTACTTTAGGCAACTAGAAAAGGTGTCAACCTGAGTTGATAGGAGTTTCCTCACCTAAGAATTCCCTATACCAGTGAAATCAAAGTTCTAGCCTTTATCCCTTACACAAAGCCTTTAAGAACTATGCCAAGTGCTAGGAATACAAATAGAAATTTCAAAAAAGCAATCCCAGCCTTCAAAGAGCTCAAGTTCTGTTTTGGACTGACCCCTACCTGCTCCCTGCCCAGATAGGAGAGTCCAGCTACAGGGCAGATGGAAAGGGTCAGTGATCTGTAGGGTGTATTTTAGGGAAAGGAGATCCTGGGGCTTAGGTATAGGGTGATTCAAAGTCAAAGGGGTACCATATACCTTAGTTTCTTACTGGGTCCTAAATCTGAAGAGAGATTAGAAAGTGACCAAGAAGAAATGTATTGGAATATGGATGGGGGAAAGGCAGAAGGAACCTGAGTCCTTCATAGCCTAATTGACCAGGTCTTCTCTTCAGCTCCTCAGCTCCCCCTAGAGGGTGACCTGTATCAATGAAGAATCCACAATGCCACAATTGACCAATTTCTTAATGAGTCAATGAAACAGTAAGTCATAAAGGGTTTGTGAATATATACTCTCATGGGCACACACATCTGTGTTCTCATCCTAGTTAAGAATGTCGTCTACAAATGCCTCCACATGCATCCCTCTCCACCACCAAAGAGGAGAGACATAGCTCTCCCTAGGAGGCACTCCTTCCCCAGTAGTCAAAGAGTGCAGTGGGTAATATTGGCATGTAGGTGCTGTGTGTGTATGTTCCTACATCGTATTATATAAAAGCCGGAAGAGATCTCAGAGGTTATCGAGTTCCACCACCGTATTTTACATAGGAAGAAATTAAAACACAGACAGAGTGGGGAGATGACTTATATCATCTTGACCCCTCTGTCAAAGAAAGGAATTGTATTAGAGGTCTCCTTTGGGGGTGGCTAGGTGGTGCAGTGAATAGAGCACTGGTCCTGGAGTCAGAAGGACCTGAATTCAAATCCGGCCTTAGAAACTTAACACTTACTAGCTGTGTGACCTTGGGCAAGTCACTTAACCCCATTGCCCTGCCTTCCCCCTCAAAAAAGCCCCCCCCAAAAAATTAAAAGTCCCCTTTGCCTCTGATTTTGTGGCTTCAAAATTTTTTTATGTGAGTTTTAAAGATACCTCTATACTTTCCCAAGCTCTCTGGTCTTCTGGTTATCCTGATATGGCTAGCAGTTGGGATCCTGAGATTACCAGCTGCCACGTAGGAAGAATCAAACTCTTTGCCTTAAGTTTCACTGAAACTCCAGGAATTCCATCTTCTCTCCTTGGAACCCACCCCTCAATCAATTGCTCAAAAAGCATTTCTTGAGCATTTACCATATGTAAGGCACTGTTCTAAACATTAGAGATACAATTGAAAAAGAAAAAACAGCATCTGCCTTCAAGGAGTTAACATTCTAATAGGCAAGACAACATATACATACATAGGCAGATACAAGATATAGAGTAGATGAAATGTAACCTTAGAAAGGAAGGCATCCGAAGATTGGAAGGACAGCAAAAGCCTCCTGCAGAAGTTGGGAGTTTGAACCGATTCTTTAATGAAGTAAAAGATTCTAATGGGAAAGGTGAGTCAAGAAAACATCCAGGCATGAAAGAGAGCCAATGCAGAGGTATGGAGACTGGAGATAGAGAATTGTGTGTGAAGAATAGTGAGGAGCGAAGGTAAGTCAGAATGCTGGACCATGGAATGCATAAAGAGAGTAATATGTAAAACTGGAAAGCTAGGAGAGGATGAGGTTTTAAAGGAAGCTTTAATAGTCCAAGAGTTTATATTTGATCCTAGAATTAATAGGGAGCCACTGGCTAGAAGTAATAGGGAGCCACTGGAGTTTATTGAGGGAGGGCAGTGGGTGTGCCCTGTTACACCTTAGTATTATGGAGGATGGATCCAGAGTGGGGAGATATGAGTCAAGGAAACCAATTAGAAGGCTTTTGAAATACTCCAGGTAATATATCAGATTGCTTGCCATCTTCCGGAGTGGGGAAGACAGGGAAGGAGGGAGAAAAATTTGGAATTCAAAATCTTATAAAAAATGAATGTTGAAAATTATCTGTATATAAAATTGGAAAAAAATAAAATACTATTTACATTTTTTAAAAATTGTCTAGGTATGTGTGAGTAGAGAAAAGAGTATGTCTAGGAGAAACATTAGAGAGTTAGAAACGGCAAGTTTTGGCAGTCGGTTGGATCCATGGGATAAATGAGAGTGAGGACCTTTATGACTGGGAGGATGGAGATTCCCTTCACCTTGACAGGGGAGTTTGGAAGAGGGTGGATTTGGGGAGGAAAGATCATGCGGGTTTCAGAATATTGACCTACTGTCCTGGACCCCAGAAGCCCCAACCAGAGGCTTGAGCCTTTTGGGCCATCCTGGCCTCTGAAATCGATTGCCTCTTTAGTCTCAGAAAACAACTGCACTCTCCCTGCTGCCACCCCATCTGGTTGTCCTAATTTGGCATCTGTTTCTCCTTTCCTCTCTTACTCCTGACTCCACACACTTCAAATCACAGGAGTGTATTTTCTAGAATTTATTTAGAAGGGGAAAGAGAAAATACAAATTAAAAAACACACCAGGGTAAGGTAATTTTAAATGTATGTAAAAGAAAACCAGTCTCCAGTGAGATGACTTTTAAACTTCAATTTAGGAGGCTTATGCTCTCTTTCTGGGCTGGGAGTTCTGTAACAAGGTGTCCAGAAACCTAAAATCTTTGAAATGATGTCTCCCATCCCAAACCCCTGAGAGATTTAGGGATTTTCCCACATGGGTGGATACCAGATCAAGCTCATTGTCCATTTCACAAACCCAGACCTATCCTCATCCAATCAGGAAGCTTCCTGTTCCCATGGTGGGGCCTTAATTCTTTTTTATGTAAATAGTATTTTACTTTTTCCAATTACGTTTAAAGATAGTTTTTAACACACATTTTTAAATAAGGTTTTGAGTCCCAATTTCTCTTCCTCTCTCCTCCCCCCCACAACACCACAAGCAATCTGATATAGATTATACATGTGCAATCATGTTAAACATATTTATGAGGACTTAGTTCTTACATTTTCATTCATTCATTCCACAACATTTATTAAGCACCTACCCTATAACAGGCACTATGCTAAGTATTTAGGGATGTAATGATAAAAAATGAAATATTATATGCTATTGGGGAAGAGGGAGAAACGTGAACACAGATGAGTTAGTAAAAATATATACAAAATAATATTGGGGGAAGACACTAACCACTACAGACATCAGGGAGGACTTCCTGTTGGAAACAACATTGGAGATGAGCCTTGAAATTCCAAGAGTCAGAGTCTAGGATGGAGTTCATTCTATACATGAGACAGAATGATATCATTTTACAGAGGAGACTGAGGCAAAAAGAATGGTATACCAAGATGGAGGAGTTTTCATGCAGCAGAGCTGGATTTCAAACCCAGGTTCCATCATCTACATAGTCATAGACGTAGATATAGTGTTCTTGCCACTGTATTATGCACTTACAAAAAAAGCAGGTAGAGTAGAAATTATTCTCTACTTTACGGATTTGGAAACTGACTTTCTCTACTCTATACATCTGGTAAGTGTTGGAGCCTGGATTTGAACCCAGGTCTCATCCAAATCTGGTATTTAATCCTGATACACCCTCACATTGCATCATGTGACTCTGCCTGGCTCTTATGTTACAATCATAGATCTAGACCCTTAAGGGCTATTGTATCTAACTCTCTAGTTTTACAGATAAAGTGACTTGCCCATGGCCACACATTTAGTGAGTGTGGCTTCAGGGTTCAAATACTAGGTTCATCTACTACACTATTTTGTTCCCAATCCCTCTGCTAACTAGATTCTTCCTTAATCAAAGGGCAAGAATGAGCATTGTAGAAAGTGTTCCCATCATCTCAAAAATCAGAATAATCTAAGTACAAAAGTCACCCCCTGAAGTTTGAAGAAAAAAAAATCCCACTCTTTCCATAAGGACACAAATACTACTCCACATGTCAGTGTTTTTCATAATCCTCCATCCCCTTCATCATCCCAGAGAGAAATGTCCTCATGCCTGCTTCTGGGAGAAGAGGGAGGAGGGCAGAAGAAGACTATTAGCGCTGTTTATAGAGAACCCTGAGACAGAGTGACTACTGGGGAAGGCAGGACTAGAATCTAATCACCTATTAGGAGAGGAGAAGATCTCCTGCCTTTCTAATGGAAGTTGATACACCACATTTCCTCCTTCCCTCCAGAGTCTTCCTCCTATCCATTTACTTTCTCTCCTACCCATTCACCTCCCTCCATGGCTGGGCCCTTCCTTCCCTCAGCTTTTTCAGCAATAAATCCTGGTTTAGTGCTGACACAGCCTCCTCCATCCATCTGGTAACTCAATTTGTGGGATTAACCCCAAGCCCCAAAGCCTGGTACACACGTGGCTTGTGGGAAACAAGACCAGGGCTGCCAGGAACTGACCACACAATCATCTGTGACACCACCAGCACACTGCTGTCCCCTCCAACCTCCCATCGAACATAGCACCCCATCCCACTCTCACATTGCCCACACTTCCAGGTATCCATAGTGGGTTAGGTTACCTACAAGGAGGAGAAATTTAAGGGGCAGTAGCTATACTGACTGGGAAGTAGGAGAGCTTTGAAATTGTAAATATGGCTTAGTTTCCATGTTCTGGTATGATAGAATGGAAAGAGACATGGATTTTTAGTCAGAGGACCTGGTTTTGAGTCCCAGTTCTGACTCTTGCTTTTGTCTAACCTTGGGCAAATTATTTTTCCTCGATGGGCCTCAGTTTCCTTGTATGCAAAATCAAAGGAGTTGAACTAGATAACTTGGTTCCTTCTAGGCTTTATATTAGTGATGCTGATTAGTTGTCAAATATCATCAACCTTTTAAAATCATTGGAATATCTGAGCTAGAACATGGAAGATTACCAAATTCAACCCTTTCATTTGACAGATGTGGAAACTGAGTACCAGAAAAAGGAAATGATTTAATCTTAGTCACAAAGCTAGTTAGTGGCAGAGTCAGGAATAAAATTCAGGTATCCTGACCTTCAGGGAGAACTCATCTCAGGACAACTCCCCATTTTCTATTCTCTTAGTTCTCCATTTAGTATTCTATCTCACCCTCTTCTCCCTTCTTCCTCTCTGTCTGCCTTGCCTCATCCTTCACTCCACAACCCCCACCCCAACCACCCCAACGCATATTACGAGGACTCCCACCTTCTTGCTGATGATCTAAGAACCTTTCCTTCTTTTAAAATTTAAGTCCATTTTTTCTCAGTAGGTTGGTTACCCACACCCACTCACCCAACTCCTTTCCTCTCCTTCCCTCCCCTTCCCTCTCCTCTCCTCTTCTTTCCCCCAGCTCCATTGAATTCAGCTTCCCTTCGGTTTCTAATAGTGTCTGGTAATAGGCTAGACCTGACTCCTCCAGTGTTTTAGGCATGAGATTAAGATGAAATTAAAACCTCAGAATACTTCCAACAGTTATTAAGAAGAATTTACTTAGCAATGTCAGAGAAAGGATGTTCATAGAAGGGATGTGATGCTCATTTAGAACAAAGCATTGATTCAGTAGAGTACAGCTTTCCAGTCTTGTTCTTGCTGCTGGTCTATGGCATAACTGCCAGCTAGGTGGCACAGTAGATAGAGTGCTGAGTCTGGAGCCAGGAAGACCCGAGTTCAAATTTGACCTCAGACACTTACTAAACATGTGACCTTGGCAAGTCACTTGACCTCGTTTGCCTCAGTTTCCTCATCTGAAAAATGAGCTGGAGAAGGAAATGACACACCACTACACACCACTCCAGTATCTTTGTCAAGAAAGCCCCAAATGGGGTTCCAAAGAGTCAGACATGACTGGAAAATGATATGACTATAGTATGACCCCTTAAGGAGAAGCTTCAGCAACCCTTGCGTTGTTGTGTACTTAAATGACCAGAAAGCAATGTTAACATTCTGACTCAGTCCCCTGAGACCATCTCAAAGACAATTTCAGTACCTTTTAATGAAAAATTAGCCTAACTTGCCCAGGGTATTTTTCCCATCGCACCTTCCTAATGGAGAGGTTAAACCCAAAAGACAGTCCCAAACAGTGAATAATCCAAGAACCATTTCTGCAAAGTAGTAGAATGGGTCTATGCACTTCTATTTGGGTGTAGATTTGCTTGGTATGTGGGGATTCTCTTTGCTACAAATATTAAAGCTGACCAGTGAAACCCTGGCTCAGGAGAGACTGGGAGCCAGTTCAATTTCTACCTTCTGGCCCTGCTCCAACTCTCCTAGATAATCATGTCCTTCTGGGAATAAAAGACCTCACCTCTAAGAAAATACAAGCTTTGCTGTCTCTTACACCTTCCCTTGGGGCAGAAGGTTCTAGAGGATTTCTCTGCTTGCTCAATTAACAGATGGAATTGATATGTCAACAAATTGTTTGCATTTTACATAAATACATTTTTATGTATTCAAGCATAGATTCTTATATGTCAAGAGGGTTTGAAGGCAAGATTTGCCTTGGATACACAAGTGTTAACTATATCACTTAGTACTTACCTGTTAGCCTGTTTCTTTCTGTGATTACTAATACATGTTTAACTCCTCACTGGAAATCCCCTAAGGGCTGGGCCTGTGAATCCTGTTTTGACAACCCTTCCTTCAATACTTATTTTATTGACCCTTGACCTTATTGATGTAGGTATACATTCCCCTGGAGCTGAATGCAAGCCTTCATTCTTCCCTTAAGTGATTTTGGTTGAAGTTTTTCTGTAAACCTTTCATAGAAGTTGTATCCAACATGTAGAGGGGTTTCTTTTTATCATTTTGTGAATAACAATGTAACACATGGCCTGTCTGTCTGTTATCCCTCCAAATGGCTGTGTGACTGACTGGCCCACATCCTTTTCCAGTCATACATGACTCTGATTGTATTTTTAGGACAATAGACGCAGATAAATTGTTGTTGGTAATGTATTACAGCCCATTCATCCCTACCATACACCAGCCCATCCTCTGCTCTCTGAATGGATATGCATTAAAGTGGGGGGGGGGGAAGGGACAGGAAGATGGTTACCAGGCTTCTGGTATAGAGATAACTTTAACATCTGTGTGGGATTCTGAGAATGCTGATCTGCTAGAGAGGAAACCACACTAGGAATGATTTGTAGGGTTGAACAAGGACTTCTGAAAGGTCAATGTGTACTTAGGCGAGCTCCTTCTCTGCCTCCCAGGAGAGAGGTAAAGGTGGGAATGGAAATAGAGAGGAAATTTAAGGGTTTTTAGTTCAGCACAAAGAAATACAGATTAAGAGCTGAAAAGGACCTTCCAGGTCACCCAGTCTGACTCTGCTGAGAAAATTTAGGTCCAGGGAAGTTAAGTTGCTTGTCCAAGTTCATATAGGTAGCATATGGTAGAATCAGTTTTCAATCCTTCCCCCTCCCTGATCTTACCCTCTCTCAAACTCCTGGAGGGTCTTTGTATTTTAATCATCTAGCACAGTGCCTGACATGTAATAATACTTAATAAATGCTATTGGGATGGATGGATGGATGGATGGATGGATGGATGGATGGATGGATGGA
>NW_027187367.1:13161170-13168217 GCF_028583685.1 Petaurus breviceps papuanus
GGATGGAT
The DNA here is from genome assembly GCF_028583685.1 of Petaurus breviceps papuanus. Taxonomy (NCBI): domain Eukaryota; kingdom Metazoa; phylum Chordata; class Mammalia; order Diprotodontia; family Petauridae; genus Petaurus; species Petaurus breviceps. The sequence goes on from NW_027187367.1 coordinate 13,161,179, forward strand.
GGATGGATGGATGGATGGATGGATGGATGGATGGATGGAATGAAGTCCTCTGACTTCAATCTAGGGCTCTCTCCCTTGAACCATGCTGGCTTAAGAAAATTTGGGAGACAAAGAAAGATGCTGGATCTGCATGATGAGGCCTATTGAGAAGGCTCTAAAGCAAGGACTACTCAAGAGAGAGCTAACTCCAAGATCTGGGGATTCTGGAAAGGAGCCGTTTGCTGCAGAGAAATTCTGTGAGGATACAGGCATAGCTGTGGGATTGCTGTCAGGATTCAGAGGGTTTGAAGAGAGCAGGTCTGGACTGAAACTGAGGGGTGGACCTGGGATCCAGCCAGAGAAGAGCCCAACTTCTGCATGGACCAAAGGAGTGGAAAGAAACAGTTATGCTTTGGATTAGGGGTGAGAGCAAAGGAGAGGGAAGGGACAAAGGGACCTGATTGGAACTATAGAAGGAACTGGCTGTACTGAAGGGGATGGAACCAGGAGTGCCTGGAAGGGACCCTGATCAGTGTTTGAAGCCAAATCTGGCTTATTAAGTAATGTTAATTTGTCTGATCTGCATATGGAACACCATGATCTCAAAAGATTCAGAATGTCAGGTGACCCACAAAGCAATAGAAAGATACATTGGTGGGCTTAAGTAGGGTGCACAATGTTCCAGCTGATGAAAAAAATATCATTTAGGGTGGTCATGTATTGGAAGGTGGGTCAGTGTAGCAAGAGCAATGGATCAATCAATCAACAAGCATTGATTAAGCACCCACTATGAACTAAGCTCTGTGCTCATCTTGAGGATAATTTAAGCTCTCTTTGTGCCTCAATGAATATTATAAAATATATAATATTATATATAATGTATATATAAATATAGTATAATATATAAAATATATAATATCATATATATTCTATAAAATGAAGGATTTGGACTCAAAGGTCCCTTCCAACTCTAAAATGATGATACTATGATCATTCTAAGTTGCAGAAAAGGTACTGATCTATACTATTGGAGGAAGTTTTCTCACCCAGGAGTCCCTTATATCAATGAAATGATGGGTATTTCTCTCCCTATTTGGGGCAGTAAGGTGGTGAAGTAGATAGATAGGGCCTGGAGTCAGGAAGACATCTTCCTGAGTTGAAATCCAGCCTCAGACACTTACTAGCTGTTTGACCCTGGACAAGTCACTTTAACCTATTTGCCTCAGATTCCTCATCTGTCAAATGAGCTAGAGAAGGTAATGGCAAACCAGTCTGGTACTGTTCCCAAGAAAATCCCAAATGGAGTCACAAAGAGTCATATGTGACTGAAATGACTGAACCATAACAAAATCCCCCCCAAACCTGGGTACTGTCCCAGGTGCTGAAGACTCAGAGAAAAGAATAAGCTCTGGAGCAGCTTATGTTATATTGGAGTAAGACAGTATTGTCAACCAGCCCCATCCATCCTCTAACCTGTAGATGGCCAGCACTGAACAAAGCAGGCTAGAGACAAGAGAGTCAGGAATCAAACAGAAGTTTAATTTCAAAGTAAAGGAAATGGCTTGCAAGCAAGGACATGTGGGGGGGGGGGGGGCACACCTAGTGAATGGACCCAAGGCAGTGGGATTGAACCTTGATTTATATACTTGTGGCTAGACAAAGAGTCAAACAGTTTAATGTAGCAACAGTAGTGAGGCACACCAGCAACAGTGAGGCAAGGTCATCTAGTGACAAAAAGTCTGTTCATAGCAGGGCTTCATGTCTGGAGAATGTTGGTGCTTGTCCAAGCTCAGGGGCCATCAGTTCCAGACAGTAAGCCAACACAAAAGATTGTTGTCACTCCAAACTCAGGGTGAAGCTTGCTTACTGGACCTCAGCTCTGAAAAACAGGGTATCTCCTAATAACTTGATAGATTATATACACATATAAGTATAGGTAAAATAATGATCAGTTTATCTTTTTTTTTTTTTTGCTTTTTGGAGGGCAGTTGGGGTTAAGTGACTTGCCCAAGGTCACACAGCTAGTTTTGTGTTAAGTGTCTGAGGTCGGATTTGAACTCAGGTCCTCCTGACTTCAGGGCCGGTGCTCTATTCACTGTGCCTCCTAGCCACCCCCTCAGTTTATCTTTTACAAGGTTATTTCAAGGAGGGGGGCAGTAGGCACTGAACAAGAGGTTTTATGAATAACAAAAATAAGACCAACACAGGATGAGAAGGTATGGGCCAATTGAACTCTGTAACCAGCCTGAATGAGATCACAGGGCCATGGAAATAGGAATTAAATATAGGGTTTGCAAACCCAAGCTTTCCTCACTTTTGTTGTTGTTCAGTCATTTTTTCACATTCACTTCCAGCTCTTCATGTCAAGAGTATGTGTCCAACTCCTTGTGACCCCATATGGGGTTTTCTTGGCAAAGATATTGGAGTGGTTTGCCATTTCTTTTTCAACTCATTTTGAAAATGAAGAGGAGTGGCTAGGTGGTGAAGTAGATAGACCACCAGCCCTGGAGTCAGAAGGATCTGAGTTCAAATATGACCTCAGACACTTAACACTTACTAGCCATGTGACCTTGGGCAAGTCACTTAACCCCAACTGCCCTGCCTACCCCCCTCCAAAAAGCAAAAAAGAATCAGGAGGACCTGAGTTCAAACCCAGCCTTCAACACTTACTAGATGTGTGATCTTGGGCAAGTCATTTAACCTTGATTGCTTTGCACCCTTCTCCAAAAGAAAAAAAAAAGAAATGAGGAAACCGAGGCCAACAAGGTTAAAGTGACTTGTCCAGGGTGACACAGCTAGTAAGTGTCTGAGGTCAGATTTGAACTCAGATCTTCCTTACTCCAAGTTGTGTTCTACGCATTGTCACATTGCTTTGCCTAATGTCATATTCTTCTTGCTAAACCGTACTTCTCAAGGACAGATGTTGGATCATGTCTTTTATAATTATTTTTTTCTAGATTGAGTCTAAGTTTAAGATTAATGAAAATGCAAGTACAGTGGCTACTCATGGGCCCAATCCTTACTGCTAATTGGTACGGGAGCTTTGATCTGCTCTGCCTGGCCTGAGTGGGTTGACCTCCCCTTAGGCAACTTGGTATTACAGGTGTTGGACCCAATGGCTGCTGAGTCTTCTCTTGTCTTTGTATTCCCAGCACCTAGTACAATGTCTCCTTAGCAATAGGAGTAAATGTTTACTGAATTGAAAAGGGAATCAAAGGCCTTGAGTTCAAATGTTGCTTCTTAGGCTAACTACCTGCATGACAATGGGCCGTTCACTTAATCTGTTTGTCTCTCTCCTTTTTCTTTTGTGTTGGACTTTATGGTCTCCCTTTCATGTTCTATATCAATGATCCTATAACATTGTTGGGGAGAGACCCGGGGGAGGAGGAAAGAGGCAGATAATTAATGACTATTGAGGCATAGACTGAGGTGGGCATGCAGAGAAGCTGATCTGGGAAGGTAGAGTTTGTGAGGAAATGGAGTCTGAGCTGTGTCAGGAATGGGCAGGGAGGGTTTGTTGGGTGGGGCTTGTAAACTTGTTGAGTGTCCTTAGACTAGGAGTTTTCCCTTTCTTGTGTTTTCTTTTCCGTAAGATGAGAGGATTTGATTGCGTGATGTATAAAAAGTTTGAGAGACATTGCTTCTGGTTTTGATTGTTTTATTAATCATGCAAGCAATAATGAATAAAAGAGGTCAGTGACACTCTTGAATGTCAAAGACCCCTCATGGAACCCATGCAATACTCTTGGAAGAGTGGGTGTCCTTGGGGGTGGCAATCAACTTTGATTGGTTGCCAATTAATGAAAAGAATGAATATTATAATGAGAGGCAGGCTTATTCTAATGAGGGTCTGAGGGACTTGACTCTGATCACTCAGTCTTGGTCAAAGAGACTTATCTATACTCATTTTGCCCTGTCTAGGGTAATCTGAACAAAAGGAGGGAATCCACTTTTACCTAGAACTACCTGAGTAAAACACAGTGGGCCAGAAGCCGTCAATCCACCTAAACTAGTTTTCCCAGTGGTGTAGGGTCTGAACAGAATTGCATCTCTCTATCAGTCCTGCCCTTCAAAGGCTGACGGGATAACCTACAGAGATTGAGTTCTAAATGAGAAAAGGGGGACACCTTAGTCCTAATTCAATAATTGGCTATTAATGCAAGAGAAAAAGAATTGGCCTTCTAGGGTCCTAGAATGTGTGATAGTCCAAGAATGAAGCCCATCCATGAGCTAAAGGGTTTATTTGTCCAGATTCTTCTCTGGCCTTAAAAATATCAATAACACTCATAGGTTCACAGTTGGAAGATACATCAGATATCATCATTTCTAGGCCAACCAACTTTATAGATGAAAAAACTGAGACATAAAGAGTTGAGTGACTTTTCCAAGGTCACATATGTCATAGTCCAAAATCAAGCTGCCTGGGTACTTCCTCCCTTGATCCAAAGTCACTTTAATGCTGATTTCCCTTCATTCAGACCTTCACAGGTTAGACAGAAAAAAAAAAAGACTTAACAAAAAAAAAAGAGTCCAGAGCAGGGCAACAACCTCTCTGAAGACACACAGGTATGGGAGGAGCCCAGTTTTCTGGACAGCCAAGTCTCAGGCTCTATATGATTGATGTGAAGGATTATAGACAGGGAGAGGTAAAGGGAGAGAGAGCACCAATCTATGTCCATCAGCTCATGTCCTCACAAGATGCACTGCATCCACTCATCCTTCTCAACACAAACAGATTCCTGACAGATTAGAATACTGCAGCTTTATTGAGTGAAACAAACTTTATTCTCAAGTAGAGATTACACTGGGGAGATAGGGATGGGTAAAGAGTGAAGGGGTAAAAAGAGATGGGAGACAGGGAGAGGGGCAGAGAGGGAGGGGGAAATGGGTGGTTTATTTAAAAAAACACCAACATGTTTCACCCTGTTAATAAGGGGGCTCCAATTTTGTTGTGCTTTGTACCTATTGAGAGGGGAAGGTGGGGTAGAGACATTGGAGCTTGTGGTGGGAGTTGTCTTTTCTCCTAGGTCTCCTGGTCTTAGCTGAAGTAGTAGCTCTCTCTGAGTCAGCCTTCCTTCATTGATTTTCTCCATGTCCCCTTTCCTCCAGCCCCATTTCATTGGATCGTTTGGGGGTAGCTAAGGATAAAGGCTGCTGGAGAGATGAATGTTTAGTGATTCCCAGGTGGAGGAGAAGGAATGTAAAAAATAATTAAACAAGGTGCAGGGGAGGAAGGGGCATGTTTGTGGTTTGACTAGTGGGAGGAATAGTAAGAAATTTTTATTTCTCCCAGAGTTTCCAAGGGCCTTAGTGCAGGAGGTGGGAAGAGAGAGAGGATCTCCTAAAAGGGGCTCCCAGTAAGTAGCTCCCCTGCCTGACCCCCTTCCCCAAAACCCAGACCTCCTAACCTTGAGAACTGGAGAGGGGCAGCCCTGCCAAGTCCTCCAGACTCAGAGCTTCCTATCCTTCCTCCCACAATCTAAAGAGGCCAACCTCAGCATTCTTACCTAGGATTCCCAATACGATTTACTTCTCAGCAGACTACAATGCCCCTCCCTAACAACCTACATCTAATATACACATTAGCTATAGCCCAAGAGGAAGATTTACCTAGACATGCTTCATCCCATGGCAACACAGACATGGCTCCCCACTAGAGACCCTGTTCAAAAGGGAAAGAATCTAGGGTATAGGATAGGGAAGGGCTGACCTGCAACCCCTAGTCCAACTTAAATTCCAGTGATGATAGGGGAGGAGGGAGAGGGGATAGCACTATCTCTGCTATCAGGGGACCACTGAGAGGGAGGATCGGGGGTCCTGGACTAGAGGAGTCTGACAGATATGGGTAGTGACTGGACAGCTACTAAATCCAGGTCATATCCCTATAGTATTGAGTATTTCCGAGGAAGCCTCTCACTTTATACCTGTTCCAGTGAGCCCTAGTAGCTGAGAGATGGGCTAGGAATAGGCGGGAGTAAGAAGGGCTAAATTGGATGGCAGTGGGAGATAGGAAAGCAGCAGTCCCCCAACAGTCATTACCACCAGAGCCTACCAGCACCAGGAGAAAATAACTGAAGAGAGATCACTGGCCCCAGCAGACTACACGGTGGGGACCCAAGGCCTTCACCCTGAGCTAAAGGAAAAGAATCTTAATCCTGGTACTGTCATTAACTCATTGTGTAACCTGAGCAAATCATTTCCCCCTTTAGGTCCTCAGTTTCCCCCGTGTAAAATCGAAGGTAGGATTAGAGCTCTAAAGGTCCTTTCCAGTTTTTACTTTCTAGGGTTGTATGTGTCCTGAGGTCCCCACAGTGCAATAGGGCTAGAGAAGAAACTTGGGTCCTCTCCTCTACTGAGTCGATGCTGAGACCCAAGAAAGGGACATAGGTTTTCAGACCCAAGTTTTATCCTCCTCCCTGGTGGGATAGTAGTAGCTCCTAAAGTTTGGGGTACTCTCCCCCTGCCAAGCTTTTCCCAGCTGCCCAGTCAGTGGAGAGGGGGAGGGTTTGGGGTGATATACCCCTGGAATCTGACCTGGAATAATCCCCATTTTAAGGCCACAAAATGCCCCAGGTCCTGCCAGCCTGGAGGAAGGGACTGCCTTGGGTCCAGCCATGGCAACATTGGCTTGGGTACACACTCACATAACACACAGGCACATGAATATACACACGATGTCACACGTATAGACACACACAGATTCTGGAGTCTGTTTTGTTACATTCATTTTCTCCCCAACATCTTCATTAACCTCATCAACTCCCAGGAATCTCTCTCTCTTCCATGAACTCCAAAGTATCCTTTATAATACCCTGTGAAGCTCATCTTTTTGCATATGTGTGTATTCCTTTCAATTACATTTTAAGTTCCTGGAGGGCAGCAGGGCTTGTTTCTATTTTCTCCAAAGGCCTAGTACAGTTTGGGGGCATGCATAAGGGTGTTGATAAATATGTATTCAATTCAGAGTGTCGGTCTGTCATGTGCCTAGACCCAGTGCTGGTGGAGGGAGGGTGAGAGACACATAGAGAGAGGGAAGGGAAGGGAAGGGAAGGGAAGGGAA
>NW_027187367.1:13168617-13231144 GCF_028583685.1 Petaurus breviceps papuanus
GGGAGGGGAGGGAGGGGATATATAGAAAGACAGAGACAGAGACACAGAGAGAGACAGAGACAGAGACACAGAGACAGAGAGACAGATGCACAGACCCACAGAGAGAAATAGAAGACCCAGACTGTGCCGCCGAGATGCAGATAGTTTGACAGAATACTTAGACTGCAGTGCAGGACACAAAAGGGTGACGAGATTTCTAGGAACGTATCCACACAGCCATACAGCCGGAGCAGCAGAAAGTGAAGAAAGGAGTTCATTTAGAACAAAGGGCTTGAGAAAAGTTCTGAGAAGAAAGGGCTAGTCATCCAATGAGCTGCTAAAGAAATTAGCTGACGATGATAGGATAGGATCAACCCTAGATCAAATCTGTTCCTGCCTCCCATTTCAGCCACTGTAGGCTGGGTCCTGCCCCTCCCTGCCATCTCTCTTGTGCATCTTTTCCCCAGGCTCTTGCAGGAGGGAAAGTGTGAGAGGAAAACTGAAGGGAGTTTCACTTAGAACCAAGTCTCCTCAGCCAGGTGTTAGCTGATAAGTAAGGCAGACATTAGCTGGAGGCTCCGGTAACTACCTGATGAATGAGGTGATTAGCTAATAACCAATTAGCTGATAAGTGAGATTTGCTGATGAACTTAGGTTAGCTGATGGGGACTTAACTGAGGGACTTCAGAGTTGGTAATCCATTGACTGATAACTAAGGTTAGCCGATAGCAATAAGTTGATTAGTAACTAAAGTGTTGAGTGGTATCAGGGATATGACCTCTTCTCCCAAGCATTTTACTTCTAATAGGATCATAGATCTAGAGCAGGGAGAGATCTCAGGAGTCATAAAGTCCAACTGCCTCATTTTTTCAGATGAGGAAATTGAGACTCATGGATATCAAATTCAAAATAATTTGCTGAACCCCAGTCCTCTGACTTCAGAGCCAGTGTGCTTTCTATTGTACCCTGTAAAACTGGAAGAGAGAATGCTTCAGCACCCCATGGAATGAATCACTCGTGGTAGCTCTTCAGAACAATATGGATAGGTATGTTGGGGTAGTGGGGCCCGCCCAACACCCCTCAAGTCATATCAGAAGCCTATTCAACTAGGGATACATATATGTGGTATAGTCACAAACATATAGAGACAGATGCATGCTGAATCACACACAGAGATAGATACATACATATGATCACCTGTGTTCGAGCTCGCACGCACACAACACACACACACACACACCCAGTCCCACTTACTCAGAAGCCCACAGAGATGGCATGTCATTAAAGCTTCCTCTCTCTGCCCCCAGAGTGTTGGAGGAGAGGAAAAGGAGGATTGGGTTGGAAAGCATTTGGTTCCTGACCTGCAGGCCCCACTTATTTCTCTAAGACCAAGGAAAGGACTTTGAAGGAAAGATCCCCACAAACCAGGAGACAAGCCAAAGGTTTGTCCTCCTACCTCCCACCCCTGCCACAGCCACTGACTGAAGGGCAGCCACTGAGCCAATCCCTGCATCAGCACAAATCTGGGGAGTGTTCTGGTGTGAGGTCTGGGAGGATCAGACAGAGACTGGGGGAGTTGGGGGCAGGCTATTGGAATCACAATGGATATTACTTTCCATTAACGGAGCAGGAAATTACAGGAGCTGGAGGGGGGAGGGAGAGAGAGCAGCATCCCTCCTACACACACCTCCCATGTCGTATTTCATGCTATTAAGAAATGGGGGAGGGGTCTTAAACATAACTCCCTTCCCCCATCTCTTAGTGTCCAGTCTAGAGAAGATGGGTTCAGAGTTCCTTGTTACACAATTTATTCCCTCCCTTCTCTCCACTCACATCCCATTTGACCCCCTCTCAGATTCCACCAAAGTCCAGGCCAGTCCAAGGTACTATGTATAGATGTGTTTAAGGAGGGAAAGAAAAGGAGGCTTCCTCTGGTTGGTGCCAGGGTGGGGGCTCTATACAGTTACCTCAGTTGTGACTACCAAGGCATTCTGTGGATTTCTCAGGTCTGGGACAGGGAGGGAAAGGAAAAATTCCAGTCCTTGTTGGGTAACTCCAGGGAAGAAGCCAGAGAGCCCCAGGCTGAGATGAGGGATTTGGGGTTATTTGTGGATTTCTACACTCCAGCCCTCCCTCCCCGAAATACTCTTATAACCCTTGAAAACTGAGAGTTGTTGGAACAAGGGCCCCCTAGATAAAGCAAATACAGTTGAACCCTCTCTTGCCCAAGGGCACAGGGGTAGATGAATTGAGGCGAACCCAGGTAGGGCCCAGGTACTTGCTTCTATCCAGGTTAGGCAGCTGCCTTTGTGCCACACCTGGTGCTGCCAAGCTTCTGTTTAACCGTTAGGGAGAGCAGTAGGTAGCAGGAGGAGAGCAGGGAGACACACAGGGCAATGTGAAAAGAAAAGAAGGAAGAAGAGGATACTGCAAAAGGCCTCTGGGGAACACGGTCCAGCTGTCCTGCCACCAAAGTCCCTGGGGGTGGCTGTGCTGTGCCAACCAATAACAATAGGGCAAGTCCCCTGGGTTTCCATGTTAAAGAAAGTTCTGGTAGCTTAGATAGAAACTTGTGCTTTAATATATATATATATATATATGTATATATATAATGTGTGTGTAAGTGTGTGTGTGTATGTGTGTTTGTGTATGCATGTGTGCATCAAACCAGTGTCTCCAGGATCTCAGGAGATGGGCCTCACCCATACTCTCTTCCTTTGTTTGACCACCACGAGCCCCCCTCGATGGCACTATGGCCCTGTCCCCCTGGGCACCCCGGCTGTGGGGGGGTCAGTCTTTGGTACGATGTAGACACTTTGGTGTGCCGGGGGTCTGGGGAGGGGCATAGGAGAGGGTCGCAGCGCTCATCATCTCAGCATTGCCAAGAGGAAGACAGCAAGGGGCCCAAAGAGCAAGGGGCCAGGTAGGCAGGAGGCACTGCTGCCAGGCATCACCACCACTAGGAAGGAGAGAGAAAGGAGACACAATGAGCACGGGGAAGAGAATTCACGATTGATGAGCAAAGTGTCTGTGTAGCCTAGAGAGCATGATGCCCAAGGATTAGGCGGCCTAAGCAGCCTCCTTGGCCTCCAGCCCCCCACACCCAACTCCTGACCCTTCTCTCTAGTGACTCTGATCAGACCCCCTGCTTGCCTTTACTCAGACAAATATATAAACACACACGCACGCAAGCACGCATGCACATGCACATAGCTACACTCATAAAGCTAGAGGCAAGAACTGAGTGATTTATTCCTCTTTCTCTGCCCCTGTGCCCAGATTAGGGCCAGGCACACAGTAGCTACCCTACTCTGATAGCTACCCTAGAGAAATTTCTATTCTTAGGCCCTCCTCTCATGTTTCGTGACTACCTCTCCAGGATCACCATTTTAGGAAGGATCCCCGCCATCATTCACTGGCCTCATGCCATTCTCTAGACTTCTCCTCAATGGCCAGTCAGACAAACTGAGACCTGGGAAAGACCTTAACTTAAAAAGGCCAACATCCTCACTGTATTCAGGACCATTTCCACTTGTCCAGATCTACATCTTGTCACTGGTGGAGAGTGTCACATGGTTCTGGTGGAGAGAGTGAGGCCAGTGACCTTGCTCAGTCCTCCCTCATTTAAATCCAATTCACTTGCAAGTCATGACATAACCTTCCTGGTGTCCTGGTCCTCTTCCAGAACAAAGGACAAACAACAACAGCAACCATTCAAGGACGTTTCCCCCTCCCCATTTTCCAGCTTCCCTTTGTATTGTCTTCTATTTTAATGTAAAGTCCTTGAGGGAAGGGACTGACTTGTTTATTTGTTTGTGCATCCCCAAAGTTTAGCAGACTGGCCCATAAAAAAAGCACTTAATAAATTTCCTTCCTTCCTTCCTTCCTTCCTTCCTTCCTTCCTTCCTTCCTTCCTTCCTTCCTTCCTTCCTTCCTTCCTTCCTTCTTTCCTTCCTTCCTTCCTTTCTTTTTTTAATCTAATAAAGACAGTTGATTGAGTGATACAAATATGAATACAAATTCATCAGACTTTCATAACTTCCCCTTAATTCTCCTCCACCTCCAAGCCCCAAACCTTTGTTGGGGTCCACTTGCTTCCTAGGACACTCTCCCTTCTTCAGGCTGACGTCATCAATGGCAATGTCCCCCAAATAACCTGAGCCTCGAACCCCTTCAAAGATAATCTGGTGGGAAATGGGATCAGAGAAAAAAAAGAAGGGGAGGTTGAGGAAGATATTGCCAGGGCAGAGGCTGGTTTTCCATCAAAGCCCCCTTCAGCAGCCACTCCTCCTATTGTGTTCAGAAGAAGCCTATCAAAATAACAAGCAGTCACAGAGAGGAAGGACTCCTCCAGTATAGAAATACCTTGAGTCATTTCAGTCAGTCCCCTGCCTTAGGACATGGCTCCTCCCTATATCTTGCCCTGGTAACCAGTATGTGGGGAGAATGCCCTTGCTGAATGTGAGGCAGGAGGATGAACCAGGACAGAATCATCCTAGGACAGGGTTTTAATATACAGTGACTGTAGGAGTGAAGGAATGACATATTGTTGAGCCCCCAAAAGTCATGCAGAAAAATCATCCCTCACTCACCTGGAAAGGCCCACTGGGGTTAATGGGCACATGAGCCTGCTGCCAAGAGTTGCCTCTATTACCACTCAGGGACCATGCATGGGTCTCCAGGGCCCCTTTGTTCCGTGATCGCACCAGAAGATTGAGGGAACCTAGTTGAGAGATGGAAGGGGAAGGAGGGATGGCCACTGAGGGACAATCTTGGGGGAAGAGGGGGGGTCCACATCCACACCCCTTTTCCTCCTACTCCCTGACCATGGGCACACCTGGTAGATGGAAGGAGTGGGGATGCCCTATGTTCTCATACTGACCCAGAAGAGAAGGTGCAAACAGGGCAGAAAGGATGTGGGGAAGAAGCTCTTTCCCCTTGATAGAAGGAAACAGACATGGGGGTGACTAGGCAGCAAAGTGAATAGAGTACCTGCCCTGGGGTCAGGAGGACCTGAGTTCAAGGCTGGCCTCGGACACTTAACACACACACACACACACACACACACACACACACACACACACAAACTAGCTGTGTGACTTTGGGCAAGTCACTTAACCCCAATTGCCCCCCAAAAAAGGCAAAAAAAAAAAAAAGAAGGAAACAGATTTGTTAGTGTTTGAAAATTTGATTGACCTCTGGACGTTTACCCTCCACCTGGGTTTATAGAGAAGAGACTGAGCTGGAAAGGACCTCAGAGTTCATTAAGTTGACCCCTATCATTTTAGGGATAAGTAAATTAGGGCATAGAGAAGTTAGGGTCACATGGCCAGGTGGTAAAGTGGATAGGATGCTGGATGTGGAGTCAGGAACACTTTGAATCTAAATTCAGCCTCAGATACCAGCTGTGTGACACTGGGCAAGTTACTTACCTTCTCTCTTCCTCAGTTTCCTCATATGTAGAGTGGGAATAATGATAGCACCTACCTCTCAGGGTCGTTGTGAGAATAAAATGAGATGTTTGTAAAGGGCTTTGCAAAGGTACTGTATGCATGTTAGCTCTTATTATTATTAGTAGTAAATTTCTGAAAGAGGATTCAAACCCAGGTCTTCTCCATCTAATCCAATAAGTTAGAATGTGAATTTTATTTTAACCTTATATAGGAAGAGACCAAAGGAAAGAGAAGTAAAGGGAAATGATTCACAAATGAAAAGTAGGGTATGAGGTGAAGCTCCCCAAACAAAATTTAGTTAAGGAAAAAGAATATGCCTGCTCCCCTCAACTTATGCACAGTTACAATCAGTGTGCTGCTTAACATAAAGGAGTTTATCCTCTAGACTTGCTTGCTTCTATACTACTAGATCCCAGTTACTGAGATTAATGAATCCCTTGAAATGGTTGTATGTATCCAAATTTGCACTATTTGAAGTTATGTGTGTTTTATTTTTCTACTTTGGGAAAGAAACAAGCATTTATTAAGTACCTACTACATGTCAGGAACGATGTTAACTGAGCCCTTTTTATAAATATTATACTATTTGATCCTTACGACAACTCTTTGAGTTGGCACTATTATGATTCCTATTTTACAGGTGAGGAAACTGAGGCAACTCAGTGGCTTGCCCAGGGTCATACAGAAAGTGCCTGAGATTCAACCTTAGACACTTAACACAAAAAAAAAACTAGCTGTGTGACCTTGGGCAAGTCACTTAACCCCAATTGCCCTCCAAAAAGCAAAAATTTTAAATTAAAAAATAAACAAATGAGAATATTGGACTATATATTTAAAGAAAGAAACAAAGTGTCTGAGACCATATTTTAAAGGGGTAGCTAGGTGGCGCAGTGAATACAGCACCAGTCGTGGAGTCAGGAGGACCTGAGTTCAAATTTGACTTCAGACACTTGGTCATATTTACTAGCTGTGTGACCTTGGGCAAGTCACTTAACCCCGATTGCCCTGCCTTCCCCCTCCAAAAAGCAAAAGGAAGAAAAAGTGTGTGAGGCCATATTTTTTAAAAAACCTTTTTTTTTCTATGACAATATTTAAACTGAGGTCTGCCTAACTCCAGGTTCTATCCACTGTGCTACCTAGCTACCTCAGCACTAGGAGTGGAGCCCAGAGACCATCTGGTCTATTTTACAGATGAGGAAACAGACCAGCTAGGTGGCACAGTCAAATTGGAGCCGAAATACTTCATTGTCATAGCAAACTCCCACTACTAATGTAGATGTTCTCTAATTTATAGTCTTAGAGAGAGTAGGACACTAAGGAGTTAAGTGACTTGCCCCAGGTCACACAGGTAGTATGTCTCCAAAGCCAGCTTGCTGGCTCTGTTGCCAGCTCTCTCTCTGCTTTGCCAATCTAGCCTTTAATAGCTTAGCAAAAGTTCCTCTGAGAAAATTCTAACCTTGTCTACAAAGGAAAGTCGTGGGGATGACCAGAAAAGCACTGGGTTGGGGATCACAGCTTTAGAGTGGGGGGGACCTCAGAAATCATCTAATTCAATCCCCTCATTTAATAGATGAGTGATTTGCCTGAGGTCACACAGGCAAATAAAATTTCGACCCAAACCATCTGAGGGTGCCTCATTCCCTTTGGCTAGGGGACCATGGGTAAGTCTGAGTTTCAGCTTTCCAATCTGTAAAATTAGGGAGTAGAATAATAGTGCTTGCCCTTTCTACCTCACAGGGTCATGGGAGGAACTTGTTTTGTGAGATGCTATAGAAATATGGGTTGCTATTATTAGCGGAAAGAAAACACTATACCCCTAGGTTTGGGAAGAAAGCTCCCAGCCCAGCTTTAAAGGACTCTGCCCCTTAGTGTGAGTGAAAAGAGAATGACCCCTGATGACCTAGAACAGACTGTCCCTTGTCATGTCCTTCCTGATTGTCAGAGCCCAATCATTACCTCCCTTTTCTGTCCCCTTTCCCTTGGAATCACAGCATATTATAAAAAGCTGTAAGAAACCTCAGAAATTAGGTGGTCTGACCTCACATTCAACCTATGGGAACACAGGCTCAGAGAGGAGGAAACAACTTGTCTAGAGTTACCCAGCAAGTTCGTAGTGGAGCCAGGAATTAAAGTCAGTGTTTCTTTGAACCCTCAAGTCCAGGATTCTATCCACTGCCTACTTCCAGATGGCAGAGAAGATATATCTGGGGGCAACAGAGCCCAGGTCTCACACGAAGGGGAAGGACACTTCCTGCTTCTCCTTTCTTGGGGTAGCTCAGCCACCTGAACCCTCAGACCCAAGCTGCTGTCTTGTGGGGGTAGGGACAGAGGGCTCAAACCCCAATCTGGCTCTATCTAATGGTGGCACAAGGAAGAGGTTTGAAGCAGGGCCACTGTCCAACTGGTGTCTCTCTCCAGTCTTTTTAGCATCAACCCTCCTTTGTAATGTTCCCCAGGAGCTCTTTCCACTCCCAGCTCCCCCTCCCATCATCTAAGATTGAAGAAGAAAGAGCTGGCGCTGAGGGACGGGAAATCAATCATCTATCGGAGAGGGGCTGGCTCTGGTGCCCGAGCACTGGGGCTGGCATTTACATGGCGCTGCCCACAGACAAAGCCGCACCAGCTGGGATGCCAGATAGGCCCCCTCGGGGAGGAGGGGGCCCGCCAAATGTTACCTGCCTGGGGATGAAAGCAGTTGGCTTTAATCTGGCTGGGGTAGGGAGGGAGGGATGTTAGCTGTGGAAAGACACACAAAGACCAAAGACAGCTGGTGCCCTGAAGCTGCCAGGCCGGATAGGGCATGAGTGGATGGCAGGCTTAGGGGGACAGGGGAAATAGCTAGGGACTTGGAAAATGGGAACTTTATGGAGATTGAGGGCAGGGTAAGAGCTCTGCAGACTTTTAGGGAGGGAGAAGATACTTCCCCTCACTCTGGACTGGTAGACACAAAAGATAACATTGCAAGAAGTGAGGGTACCATGGTGTGATGAAAAAGAACATGGGTTTTGGAATCAGGTCCTAAGGTCAAATCTCTTCTCTATTACTTGTTAAAATCCTAACTGTGCTACCTGTCTGTGTGACCTTGGGTAAAACTATTAACTTCTCTGTTCCTCAGTTTTCTCATGTGTAAAAACCAGAAGTTTGTATGATAACTTTGAGGGTCCCTTTCTTCCAGCTCTAACTTTCATATTTGGGAACCAAGGGAAGAAGAGCCCCCTCCTAATAATGTATCCATAACTTTAGGGATTTGTCCTGTTCCAGTCCCTATAGAGGGTCCCTCCTGACAACGAGAGACAACCCCAAATTATAGTTTCCCTTCTCATATGTAGAAATATATGTGTGTAGATATTTATACACACACACACACACACACACACACACACACACTTCTCCCCTTCATCATCTTCCCTCTGATCCAACCTCAGTCTTCACTTGCTCGGCTCCAGGTTGGGAAATTAGTCTCTCTTTCCCTAGATAACGATGGAATTCCCACCCTGGGTTATTGACCCTATGGTTCTATCTCTGACCCGTGCCCCCACGGTTTAGATTTTGGAGAGTGTGGGTAGCTTATCAATACCCCTAGCTCCTCTGAATAACTAATTTTAGATCTGTTACCTAGATATTTATTACACCCAGACCCAAATCTCCTGTTATTCTTGGTTCCTGGAGTTAATGAACTATGCCATTAGGGAGAATAAATTTTCCCCCAATATAAGAAGTAGGGTGGTCTTTTATTTTCCCTGAAATAATTTCCTTTAATATTTGCCTCCCAGGCTTGGCATTCCTGGATTTGGGGGCTATGGTATTGCTTCATCCATCTCAGACCCCAATGGGAGCACCTAGAGAACCCCAGAAAGAGCTATTGCCCAGTGGGACATCACTTCCACCTCCTCCTGCCCCAGAGTCAACCTCAACTTTCTTGCTAAGGCCTCCTTCCCCTTTCCTCTCCTAGAGACACTGAACCTTTATCTCCACCCTACCAGAGGTAACGCAGAATTCCCTCTCCTCCCTGATCCTTAGACTCCCTTCTCACTTCCCAATGATGGTGGACTGTCCCTGTGGAGCTGATACATCCTAAGGACTCCAGGGACTTTCCATCTGCCCTGTAGCTGCACCTTTGGGATCTCCTCATCTTTTCATCAGCCACCTGAACCTGCTATATATTAACTGCATTATTTACTCTGATTAAAGCATAGGCTTCATGAAAGCAGGGATTTTCTTTTTTTTCTGTATCCCCAGAATTTCACACTGGGCTTGGCACATAGTAAGCACTTAATAAATGCTTTTTTTTACTCATTCATTCATCTCTTGTCATTACATGGCCATTAATGTTATACCTACCTTCATCCTGCTAACCTGAACAGACTTCAACAATCTTTAGATCAGTACTTTCTCATCCAGCTCCTGGCTGTGCTATTCACTACCTGTGTGACATTGACCAAGTAATTTCCCCTAATCTGTCCCTCAGTTTCCTTTTATAAATGAGAGTTTTATACTAGATAATGTCAAAGGTCCCTTGAAGCTCCAAAATACCCTAGTCTATGATCCCAAGGAGGACTATGGCATAGTGAATGCTGGAACTGAAGTTGGCATCCTAGGATAAAATCCCTTCTCTGGCATTAGCTGTGCTGAAATGAAATAGTGTATGTAAAGCACTATCCATATTTTAATCATTATTATTCTATGAAGCAATGAATTTAGCAGATAAACAAACTATATTAATGTTTTGCATGAATTTTTCTTCCAGCTCCTGGAGCCCAAGCCAGAAAGAAAGAAAGAAAGAAAGAAAGAAAGAAAGAAAGAAAGAAAGAAAGAAGCAAAGAAAGAAAGAAAGAAAGAAAAGAAGGAAGGAAGAAAGGAAGGAAGGAAGAAAAAGAAAGAAAGAAAGAAAGAAAGAAAGAAAGAAAGAAAGAAAGAAAGAAAGAAAGAAAGAAAGAAAGAAAGAAAGAAAGAAAAGAAAGAGAGAGAGAGAGGGAGGGAGGAAGGAAGGAAGGAAGGAAGGGAAAGAGAGAGGAAGAAAGAGAGAGGAAGGAAGGAAGGAAGGAAGGAAGGAAGGAAGGAAGGAAGGAAGGAAGGAAGGAAGGAAGGAAGGAAAGAAGGAAGGAAGGAAGGAAGGAAGGAAGGAAGGAAGGAAGGAAGGAAGGAAGGAAGGAAGGAAGGAAGGAAGGAAAGAAGGAAGGAAGGGAGGGAGGGAGGGAGGGAGGAAGGAAGGACCAGTATTTAAAGTTTAAGAGACAACTAGGAAGGCTCAATGGCTAGAGCACTGGACCTGGAGTCAAGAAGACCTGAGTTCAAATTCAGCTTCATAATTTAATACCTGTGTAACTCTGGGAAAATCATTTAACCTGTCTGCCTCAGTTTCCTCATCTGTAAAATGGAGATAATAATAGACCCATGAGGATCAAATGAAATATTTTTAAAGTGCTTTTTTGGACCTTAAACCACTACATAATATATATTTTTGGACCTTAGACCACTATATAATATATATGTTTTTAGAACTATATGTAGTTCTAAAAAAAAAAAAAAGGACATCTGGTAGGTAAAGCTTTGTGGATTTCATAAAACTTTTTAAACCGATGACTGGAAAATACTGCTCTAGACAAATCCTGATTCTGTTGCTTACTACGGGTGTGACCTTGGGCAATTCCAGCCTTGGTTTCCTCATCTGTAAAATGAGAGGATTTGATTAGGTGACCCCTCAGATTCCTTCCATTTCTAGTGCTATGATCCTATGTTTAGAAGGTTTCCAGCTCCAGATTTATGATCCTATCTATGATATTACAACTCTGACCTTGTGCCTTCCTATGTCCTTTGCCCTCTCAGATTTCTAATCTTCCTCTCAACCAGGGCTGAATCCCAGCCCCTACCACTCAAGACAGCCACTTGTAGCCCTCTGAGGGAAGGCCATGTGCCTACTTTCTCGGTCATCCCTCCCTCCTCCGGCTCCTGCCCCAGACTCACCAATGTGCTTCCCGTACATGTGGTAGAAGAAGGAGACACAGTAGAGTTTAGCACTGATGTTATACAATGGGCTCACGAGCCTTGCCCGGTCCCCCAACTCCCGGGGCCTGGATGTCTCAATAAACATGTAATAACCTTGAGAGGAGAGGGAAGAGATTGCTCACCACCACCTCACAATCCTCCTTCAGAACTTTCCCAAGATCATCCCCCAATCTGAGATCTCTTCTTACTTTTTTCTTTTTTTTAAGAAGTGTAAAATATTGTTTAATTTAAGAAATTTTTTTAATACAATTGGTGATTTTAATTTACTTTTCAGTGCAAAGTGACTAAATTTGAAGAAAAAAAAAACAATTGATGAAACAGAACCTAATACTTTAAAAAGATATTCTTGTACCTATAATGTGTTGTACAGGGTCTCAATTTTCCCCAAGGTTATGTTGTAAAATTCCTTCTTTCTTTCTGTCTCTTCCCCTTCTACTTAGAGTTCCCTCCTCCAGGAAGACTCCTCAGCCTGTATCCACCCCAAAGACCATGCCTCTCAGCATCAGTTGGAGAGCTCCCAGAAGGCTGAACAGTGCTTCCTCTCTCCATGCCTGTCCCCCTTCTCCCTAGCAGTATCAAGACAGCATGGTACAGCGGAAAGAGAACATTCTATGGAGTCAGAGAACCTTGGTTCAAATCTCCCTCTGAAACTTGTTACCTTGTAACCTTGGCAAGTCATTTAACCTTGCTGGGCCTCAGTTTCCTTAACTACAAAATATGGAGACTGGACTAGACAGGTTCTGAGGTCTCCAGCTCTATGATCCTATATCCTCTGAACTCTCTATCCCTGCTTCTTCCCTCACTCACCCTCTGGAGTCCCACTTATATCAGTGGGGGGGCCAGTGTTGGGGGAGCGTTTGGGGTTCTGAGTGAGGGCATTCTGGCGAGTCCAGTCAAAGTTGTCTGCCCGGTCCTGGGTGTAGCCACAGATCTTCTCATCCTCAAAGTGGCAGGTATTATCTAGGGGGAAAGAGAAAAGAAAGAAAGAGGGGGAAGATGTACATAGAAGAGGAGGAGGGAGACTGTAGAAGGTCAGCCACTGCCATTGTCCCTTCTCAGTTCCCAATCCAATCACCCACTCTCCCATCCTATTTGATCTATAGCTGAAGTAAGCATGCAAATGAACATGTTTCTACATTTTTAGGGGGGCTAAAGAAAACCAGGCAATAGCACCTAAAGGAAATGGGACCACATACCTAAAGGAAATTGAGTCAGCTGTTGAGGACGAGAGAGTACAAGTCAATGGCAGGGAAAGGTAGGGCAAACATAAAGCCATACCTTTAGATTATAGGGCCCAATGCCAATGTAAGAAGAGATGAGACTCTCCCATTAATGAAGTAGTACTCAGTTCTAACCTTAGTGCCCTGGGTCTCTTCTTCCCAATTGCTTTCTGGATATCTCCTCTTCTCTTCACCCAGCCCTAAACCCTTCTTCAATCTCTTGGAGACAGAGAGAAAATCCATTCTCCCTTTCTTCCCAGACAAATTTTCCTGCTTCTAATGAGAATCCGAATCCAATGCCATCCTGACCTGGGAGAACTACCACCACCAGGGAGATGTCAGAAATGTGCTCATGAAAGAAAATGAAAGAACCCTCACCTGATAGGTTCGGAGAGTTGGTTGCTGGGAAAACAAAGCAGAAACACAAAGTTAGAGCCTTGTGTTGTTGCCATTGTAAAGGTTGCTGGGTGGGGATAATGGGGTACTTAGAAACTAAACACAAGGTTGGGCTAGAACCGGTGCCTGAGGGGAGAGAGGGCAGGACTGGAAAGGTTTCAATACATTTTGACAAGAAATAAATAGCATGCAAATCAAATGAGATTTGAAATATTATGCAAATCCACATTGCCTGCATGTGTGAGCAAATAAGTTCATAGCTCAAACATTGTACGTATCTGAACTGCAAAGCTGATCAAAAAGACCCAGCTAGACTGATTCTATTCCTGTTCCCAGAGAAAAGCAGCCTGGAAACAGGTTTGGGAGGGGTCTGCCCTGGGGAAGATGCTACTCTGGAGAGAAAGGGACTCTCCCGGGGGAGCTGGGAGTGTTTTCAAACAGAGCAGGAGAAATGGAATAGCCTCTAGTCTTCCATAAAGCTGAAGGGCAGCAGTGCTTTGGGACAAAAGAAGGGGATCTCCTCCTACCCCCTTCCCCCCATGCTCAGTCCCCCAGCCACCTACGCTCCATGTATCGGATAATGCGGGCAGCCATGTCTCCAGCCCCAAAGGTGGTGATGGGTGTGAGGCGGACCTCATAGCTATGAGGCACCTTCAGGTCAGTCAGTATGTATTCAAGCAACTGCCCCTTCTCCACTCGGCGAACTGGGATTGGCTTCGTTACAGACGTCCGAAGGCTTAGCTGGGGACATAGGCATTAGGGCCCATCAATTATAGGCTCTTGAGTCCCTTCTCCCCTTCCTTCCCCCACCATCGGCCCCCACTCTCCAAGAATGCCCTCAGTGGCATGGTGTAATGGAGAGAGCCCACAGTTTCATATACTACCTTTATTTGTTATTGTATATTGAAATGTCTATTGATGAATAAATTCATAATAAAAATATAAAAATTAAAATGAACAAGGAATGGAGAAATTAACTTTCATAGAAATGAAATGAAATAAAGTAAAATAAAACCTAAAACCACAGAACCCACTGAGCATGGCTATCAGTAACTATGGGGAAAAAGGGAGTCCTGACTTGGAAATCTTGAGAACTGAGTTTGAATCCAAGCTCTACAACAAACAAGCTATGTGACGTTAGGCAAAACACTTCCCATCTTTGGGACTCCATTTCCTCCTCCGTCCAAAGGGTATTATTATAAGCCCCGACTCAGACTACTTCATTGAACTGTCATAAGAACTAATGAGACAGTGGATTCACTCAGTTCTACAGAAACAAAATATTCATCTTCTAACCTGATTTTGATTCCCTTGTAACCCTAAAGCCCAAGAGGTTAAGAGCTGGAAGGGACCAAGACCACTCCTCATTTCATAAATTAGGAAACTGAGTCATGGAGAAATTAAGTGACTTTCCCAGGATCATACAATTAGTAAATATTGGAGGCAAGACAGTTCTTTCTGACTCTAAGTCCAGTGTCCTATCCACTATGCCATAGTAGGAGAGAGAGCTTAGTGTGTCTGAGTCCCTATCACCAAAATCTCAAAGACTAAAGACAGGCTCTCCCTTCATTGTCTCTCTTCTTATTCTCTTTTTAAAAATTATTTATTTTATTCTGAACTTAAGAAATAAAACAAGCATTTCCATAACATAGTAGAATAGGGGAAAAAAAGATGATTTGTATGGCCATAAGCTCTTTGCCCTATGGGGAAAACTGGTATACTCTCACATACACACATTGCTGATATTTCCAAGTTCTTATATTAATGACCTGCCCAGGCCAGAATGTATCATTTCTGTTAGTCACAATTGAGGGAGTATGGGGTGAGATGAGACAGGGTACCCAGAGTTTATGCAGTTTTGGGGACTCTGAAAGGGCAGAAGCCAATGTCAGGAGATACTTGTTGGTTTAGCTCACTGCTTTTTGGTCAGTGTTTCCTATCCCTCCCATACCCCCAACCCCATAAACTCAGATATCCTTCAACACCCCAAGAATTATGGGACACAGCCACCTTCCTCACTCAACCTCTTTTTAAAATTAAGGTAGGACCTATGATTTTATTGATATAGAGAACTTCCCATGAGAAAACTCCCCATACCAATAGAGATCAGCACTCCATCTGTAACTGGAGAGTCAGTGTATTGCTATGCAGTGCATAGCATTCAGGAAGACCCAGGTTCAAATCCTACCTCTGATAATATCTCTATGACCTTGGGCAAGTAACTTCCCTCTAAGCCTCAGTTTCTTCATCTGTGAATGCAAGTGTTAGATCTGTTCTAAATCTGTTATCTTATGATCATAAACCTTAAAGAGTTTCCTGGGAACATTGCCCAGCGTCACACAAGCCAGTATGTGTCAGAGGTGGGACTCTACCAACTTCTTAATGAGCATTCTGGGGAGCATAGCTCCACTCTCCAGTCCCATATCCTTATGGGGATGAGGACATTCTTTCCCATTCTCATTACACCCCTTGCCTCCTCCTCTGCTAGCCTGTATGTCTCCAGCCCACCTGGCGGACGTCCAGCCGGTAGCTGAGGACAGGATCTACGGCGTCAGGCTCCTTCTGTGTCCACTGAAGCACGTAGGAGTAGTTCTTGGACAGCTTGTGGCTGCGGGTGGGGTTTGGGGTGTCGTAGTAAAACTCCGGGCTGTAGGCTTTGGCTGAGAGGGTGGGTGTGTGGAAGGGGGTTTGGGGCCATGGGGGACAGGGAAGGACAAGGTAGAGACAGAGGAGGAGAGGGAGGAGTTTGGGGTGAGACAGAGAGGGAAGAGAGGGGATAGTTGGGGGATACAGAATGAAAAGAGAAGATAGTTGGGGAAACAAAGAAGGAAGAGAAGGGATAGTTGCAGAGGGATCCAGGAGAGTGAGGAGAAAGGAAAGAAAGGACATAGTAAGGAGAATCAAGAGGGTAGAAGGGGAAATGGTTAAGAGTAATCAAGAGAAGGAGGAAGAATAGAGGAGACAGAAATGAGGGGGAAGATTTGTGGGGAAACAGAGATGGGATATTAGGTAGAAACAGGGAATGGAAAGAGGGAGGGAGAGACAGAAAGGGAATAAGGAAGATAGGGAGGAGTATAGGGAGAAGAGGGGAGAGGGGAGGGAGGTGGGAAATGTCACAGGGGCCCTCTGGCTGGTGAAGGGTAGGGAGGGGAAGGGATGAGGAAGGTGACCAGTGATCTGAGGCCCCAGTCTCTCAACCACTCAGGGTGTTGGACACCCTGGAAGGTGTGTGTGTGGGTAAGGGTGAAGGAGAATATTCCCACAACTGCTGGAGGTGGTGACCAGACAAGGGGATGGGGATGGGGAGAGGCTGGAGGTTGGAGGGGTGGGAGTGGGCACACTAGGTGCCTTTCCACAGAGTTTAATGCCATTTGAGCATGATGTCATTATAATGCATTGAATCTCCTTGAACAGAAGATATAATGGAGGAGTCTGGGATGCCCCCCAAAACCCTGTAATTCTCAATTCTTACAATCCCAAGGATATCCTTCCCTCCCTCCCCAGTCCCTCTATGCTTCCCCCAACCCACCAACCCATAGGCCCCCAGTTCTGTTGAAGCCCAGGCCAGCAGCCCAGAGACAGCACCCAACCATTCCAACCTGGCTTGGCAGGGATTGGATGAGAAGATTGAGAAGAGAAAAAGAAATAGGGATCAGGGCTGCAAGAAGAGAG
This sequence comes from Petaurus breviceps papuanus, assembly GCF_028583685.1. NCBI lineage: Eukaryota > Metazoa > Chordata > Mammalia > Diprotodontia > Petauridae > Petaurus > Petaurus breviceps. Next base: position 13,185,344 of record NW_027187367.1, read on the forward strand.
GGAAGGGAGAAAGGGGAAGACTAGGTGAGAAAGGAAGGGAACAGTGGGGAAAAGGCAGGAGAGGGAAAGGGGCTGTGGAGATAATGTAGGAGAGACAGGAAGAGGCTGGAGGGACACTTGGGTAGAGGAATAGGGATGAGGTAACCCTAGGGAGGATAGGATAGAGATGAAGGAACACCGGATAGAGAAGGGAAAGGGCTATGAGGGAACGCCGAGGGATAGGGAGGAGGTAAGAACGCTAGGGAGAATGGGGGGGGGAGAGAATTGGGGGAAAGAAGGAGGCTGGGTTCACTGTGGAGAGAGGAGAGGGACCCGGGAAACACGAGGGAAGAAGGAAGAGGGAAGACAGCTATGGGAGAGGGTAGGGAATTGGGAATTGGAGGGCACTTGGAAGGGGCTGAAAAGGAAGTACTGGAGGACATTGAAGGAAAGGGAAAGGACAGAAGAGGGAAAGGGTTGGGCGTACTGGGGAAGGGCTCGGACATATAGGGGAGAGGGGAGGAGACTGGAGATACTAGGGAAGGGGCTGGGGCACATTGCGGGGAGAAGGGAGATGGGGAACACCTGAGGGGACTAGAGAGATTTCGTGAATAAAGTGTCCTTTATAACGAAGTAATACAAGTACAAGCTAAAGCATCTGTTCACTGACGGACCAGTGAAGCGTCCACGTTTTATTGTGGAGAATAACCTGCTAGGAATTACTTTTGTGGCTCAGGTCTGGAGCTCAGACCCTCAGTATTTGACCTGCAGCTTCCATGTAGAGAAACAAAAAGAGGAAGGGGTGACCGGAGATGAGCACTAAACTCTCCTCTTCTGGTCAACAGGTGCGAGGAGGAAGGTGCTGATGGAAGGGGAGGGGCTGAGATGAGCAAAGGACCGCTTAGCGGAATCGGACTGAGATTAAACTGGAAAGGACAATGTGTAGTGAGTGACAGGGAGAGATAAATTTGAGATTATAGGGACCATGGCTGGGAGATAAGAACTGGGCTTAGACATGGGGGGCTGAGAGGCTGAGGGATAGAGATTGGGCTTTCGAGACCAGGCCTAGTGGCAGCCCTTTGCCAGGAAGAGAGCCCAGGCTGAGAGAAGGGAGAACCAGAGATGAGGACATCGTTTGGGGAAGGGGGACAGGTGAGGGCCACTCACCGGAAACCTGGAAGAGGCAGGAGGCGGCGCCCACATCGTTGGAGATGGTGCACTCATAGCTGCCGCTGCTGTCGCGGGTGAGAGGGTCAAGGCGCAGCTCCGCGTGGTCTGGGGCTTCGTTGTGGGGAGCGGGCGGCGTGGGCAGGAGGTGCCCATTGAAGCGCCACACAGCGGACGCGATGCGCAGGGGGCTACCTCGAAGCAAGGTGCAGCGCAGCAGTATGGGTCGGCCCAGGGCCTGGCGCACGTCCTGGTTGGTTGGTTCCACGACTGGAGGGACTAGGGGGAGACCAGGTAGGAGGGGATACACCACAGGGTCAGCAGGAGTCCCCCTCCGCTCCTCCTCTCCTCCCTCTCCCCAAGCCAGTAGACAGGAGGGGATTGGCATAGGATATGGGGGTTGGAGTTTCCTCTAGGAGGATATACACTGGCTTCAGAGTAGAATCTGGGGTTCCCTGAGGGGAAGTGACAGCCTATATATCCAGGGCACAGGAATATACACTCGGGCACTCATATACACAAATGCATATATACAGATACACACACACATCAGCAGCAGCAAAAAGAGATACAGATAGAAAAACTTTCAATAAACATACAGGCAGCAGAACACCCTCAGAATTACAGAACCTTGGGGCTGGGGGAGAGGCGGGGAGGCTTGAAGTTCGTTGTACCTCAATATCTATTACATTCCTAGCAAGTAGTCATTGAGCCTTCTCTCGAAGTTTAACGGTTAGATGGTGACTTTATTGCATATAGTACTCAAAGAAAAAGTATCTGTACTCAATGGAGGTTCCCAGTTTCCTGTACAATCCTGTCCTTCTGACCCATTATGCATATGGAAGTACTCATTTTAGCTGGAGTTTGTTGAATTAAGAATAAAAAGAAAATGAAATGAAAATAAAGACAAGAACAACAAAAAGATTGCTATTAAGAAGGAATCTGCTATCTCTTGGGTTGGATAGCTCCATTTTTGTGGAAGTTTTTCCATAAATGGAGCCTAAAACTGCCTTTCTGCAATATTCACTCATTTTGTCTAATTCAGACCAAGCAGAAATAAGTGTTATCCTCATCCACAAAACAGTCCTTCATATACAGAAGATGCAACTGTTACCCCAACAAGTTTTCTCCTATTCAAGCCTCTTTTGAATTCTCTCTAGTTTATTAGTGTCTGTCCTCAGCAGTACCCAAAAATGAATGAAATACTTTCGATGTGGGCTGACCAGGGCAGAGTATACTGGGACTGGCTGCCTCCCTTATTCTGTATACTGTTCCTCTTAACACAGTATAAAATTACAGCAGGTTTTTTTTTGAGGGGGGGAAACCATGTGATATTGTTCACTTTTATTAACCTTTGTCAAAAACCCAGATCTTTTTTCAGATGAACTGTTTCACTCATCAAATCTCCTCAATTTTGTAATTGTGAAGTTGATTTTTTGAACCCAAGCATAAGAATTTACATTTACTTATGTTAGATTTTCTTAAAAGATTTGGCCCACTTATAAATGTATCCTGCTATGCACTTGTACACACATGTCATAAGCATACACAGATGCTCATGTGCACTACACACACCTCACACCTCACACTTCTCCCCCTTCACATTCACCAACACTTTCCTAGGATTCAGGATGACTTCCCACACTGTAGTTGATACTCTTGACTGACTGACAAGCCTCCAAGGACATATATACTCCTTTCCAACCATTCCCACTTAGTAGGAGACCTCTTCCCATAGCTCTGCCCCAGGATCCATGCTGAGTTTCCTAAGAATGCCATGTGTGCATGAGGATTTTAGACAGAGGAGATGATAGTTTCAAGACATCTTGGGCTGTGAGGTTCTTGATGCCAAGAACTCATTGACCTTTATGTTTGTATGTAGTGCTTGGCACATAGTAGATGCTTAGAAGCCAGTTAACAAACTTTTATTAAGCCATTACTGTGTGCCAGACACTGTGCTAAGCTTGATTGATTGATTGTGGATAGAGGTATATGGACTTGGATCATCAGGGAGGGGATGTCTCAGGGAGTTGTGGTTGGGCTACAAGTAGTGGAGATTCTTTATCGAACCGGGTTGTTGGCTGAAAAGTGGAGGGGAGGTCATGGAAAAGCTATTGAGGGAGAGGTGTTGGGAGTAGAGTTCTAAGAGCTGAGGAGGTTGACAGCAGCACTCTCCTGGTAAGACAGTTGAGCCAGTTGTTGGGTAGGAGAGTTTAGGGTGGGGGACAGTGGAGGTATGTTCAATGGGTGGTTTGAAGATGCTTCCAGGAGACACTCACACTGCACATTAAGCTGCACCTGCGCCTCCCGGGACCTAACATTGAAGCCATTGTACCGAGCAGTCTGACAGCGGTAGGTCCCACTCATCTCCCGGCTCACTCGTTCCACCCGTAGCTTCCCGTCTGGCGTCTCCTCCATGGTAGCTCCAGAGGGCAGCAGGCCAGCTTCCTTGTCCACTCGGGACCACAGCACGGGAGGCCTTGGCTTCCCCCGAACTTCACACTGTAGCTCCACGGAGGACCCCTCACGAACCATCACCACTGACCTGCCCTTGGGGACACTGATTGTGGGGGGCACTGCAAAGGGGGATGAGGAAGATCAGAGGGAGAACTGCCTTTTCCTTATTGCCCAAGACTCATCCTCTGCCCAATAGCTAACATTTACATAGTGCTTTAAGACTTTCAAAATGCTTTACATGACTTATCTCACTTGATTTTCACAATAACCCTGAGAAGGAGGTGGTGTTATTGTCATTATCTTTCTTCCTATTTTACAGATGAGGAAACTGAAGCTGAGAGATTATTGTCATTTGCCCTATCTAGATAATTCATGCCCAAAATTTAGTCTTCCTGCCCCCAAGTCCAGTGCCTTATCCATTCCACCAAGTTGATTTTCTTGTTGTCCCCTAATGATGGAGGACTCATGACATAATGTTGTGCCTGGACACTGTCTGGAATATGCTTCACACTGCACTCCATCACCAAGGGTGGGGGACCTTTGACCTCAAGGCCACATGTGGCCTTCTAGGTCCTTGGGTGTGGTCTTTGACTGAGTCCAAGTTTTACAGATTCAGTCCAAGGGTGGCACTTGAGGACCTAGAGGGCTCCATGTTGCCTTGAGGCCACAGGTTCCCCACTCCTGAATCCAAATCATACCTGTTTCTCAAGGCCCAAATCAAATCCTTCCTCATTCAAAGAGCTAACCCTGACTATATCAGAACACAAGCATTTCTTCTTAGGTGCAGGTTTGTGCTGTGTAAATCCTTTCCAAGAAGTAATGTGGCATAGTGGATAGAGAGCTGACCTTGAAGACAGTGAGACACTGGTTTGAGTCCTGCCCCTGACATGTTGTCTGTGTGACCCTGGGAAAGTCACTTAACATCTCAATTCTCTAGGTAACTCTTCGAGACTAAATTGCAGAGAAGGTGCCTACTGCAATTATAGGAAGTTCTGTGCCCACTGAGAATTCCCTATATCAGTGAAATCACGAGTCCTGTTCTTATTCCTATCATTTCCATAGGCTGAAATGCTCGTTCATTGGATCAAAGAATTTAGAGACAAAAGACACCTTTGACATCCTGTAGTCCAACCCTTCAGAGAAGGAAATTGAGACTCAAAGGGATATATTGTGTTGCAATGGAAAGAACATTGGATTTGCAGTCAAAAGACCTGTGTTCCGGGGCAGCTAGGTGGCTCAGTGACTAGACCACCGGCCCTGGAGTCAGGAGGACCTGAGTTCAAATCCGACCTTAGACACTTGACACACTTACTAGCCATGTGACTTTGGTTAAGTCACTTAACCCCAATTACCTTCAAAAAAAAATACCTGTATTCCGATTCTGGTGGTGGTTAAAGTTGACCTTTGAACAAGGAAGACTTGACTTCGAATGCTATTTCTGACACACACACCTGTCACTGTAAGACCCTGAGCAAGTCATCTAACCCTTTCTGTCTCAAGATAACTAAGGTGATAAATTGCAAAAAAGATGATGACCTGCATGGTTAGAGGAAGTTTCCCAAATAGAAAGTTTCCTATATCGATACCTATGGGATCTCATAAAAATTATGTAGCCTCCTTGGGCCTCAGTTTCTCCATCTGCAAATAGGAGGTTAGACTAAATGACCTCTAAGGTTCTTTCCAGCCCTAAATCTATGAAGTGAAATGACTTGTCCAAGGTCACACAGAGATAGGAGGTAGTAGAATACAGATTAAAACCCTGGCACAATTCTTTTCCTTGAGCAAATTAATTCAGGTTAGAGTGGGAAATAAGAGTTTCCATTATACTTTTCCTCTCCTCCCTCTCCTCATCCCCCCCAAACACACACACACACCTTGAATCTGAGAGGAATCAGATGATGCCTCTGGAGAGATTGATAGGGAAATTTCTTTACCCAGGCTCATGATAGGCAGATCTGGTCAAGGGGGACTTAAATGATTCTTCCTCCCTCAAGTCCTTCCCTTGAGTGACCCCTCATTCTCCTTTCTCTAGGGTGACCTTCCTCTCTTCCATTGTGTGATCCTTCCTCCCTTGCACTGTTGTACCCCAATTTTCTTTCTTCAAGGTAACTCCCCATCCTCTTTTTCCTTGAGTAATCTCCTCATTTCCCCAGTCACCCTCTCATCCTTCCTTCCCTTGGGTGAGCTCTTTCCTCATCCTTCCTTCCCCTGGTGCCTCCAATTTCACCTGCAGGCATTTTCTGCAGGATGCTAACCTGTCTCAGAAGAGATGTTGACCTCCACACTAAGGTCTGGCACAGGTGCACCCTGAAAGGAGGCGACACAGAGATAGGTGCCATAGTCACTGAAGCGCAAGTCAATGAGCTCCAAGCTGCTAGTGACAGCAGGAAGCTCAGGGTCATTGCGAGTCACCAGCAATCGGTCAGATATCCGGGCAAGCTTGCCGTTCTTGTACCACTGGTACGACACCTTCTCCTGAGGAACAGCATCCACATGGCACGAGAGTTTCAGGTCCTGACCCAGCTGAATACTCTCACTCTCCTTGATCACATCTGGCGTGATTTGGAAGGTGGCGTTCCTCATTGCTGTAAAGACAACAGAGGTGTGCATGGGAAAAATACCAGAGAAATTGCATTTCCTGAAAGGTCAGAGATCCTGTAAGCAGGGACTGTGCTATCATATTAAAAAAATATAGGTGTTCTCCCTGGAGGGCGGGAACTGGGTTTCTTTTAACAGACCAGAAACTGAGTACAGAGAATGTCTCTTTCATCAGAATGTTAACTCACTGACTGACAAAAAGGATTGTAAATGTTCTATTAGACAAGGAATTTAGCCCCTGGAAGCAGTCTTGTGCTGTGGAGAGACTACTGGCTCCAAGGGTTCAAGGACCTGGATTCAAATTCCCCTTCTAATACTCACTGTCTTCGTGATCTATCTTGGGCCTCAGTTTCCTCATCTGTAAAAATGAGGGGGTTGGAATATATAACCTCTGAGGTCTCTTCCTGGGCTATCTCTGTGATGCCATGGCCATTTTCTAGTACAGAAACCACTACATAACTTCTTTTGAAAACTGTTCTGCTTTAAAAAAAAAATTCTCTGAAACAAAAGGATCTGCCTCTTTAAAACATTAAAAGCATGTTTGAAGGATGCTGGGAGTCTGCTTAGAGTTGTTAATGGATGACCTTAAGTATTTGATGTAAATTAAGATTTTAAACCAACCCAGGCTTCAAAGAGAAAGAGAAATGAGCCAGGTGGAAGAAAAAAAGAACTCTTCCCATTGGAAATATACAATCACAGGGAAGTCATGGGGAAATGTGGCATGTTCCTAACTGTGATCATCCTATCTGTTTCTGATCCTGAAAGGGCCAGCTTCTTTAGAGATAGGGAGGGACTGTGTGGCTGATCAGAGCTGATCCCCATCTAGTAGAAGGAGAAAGCCTTTGCCATCAGGATCTTCTTAGTTAAAACTGACTGCAGAAGAGAGACCGCAGCAGCAATTTATTACCAAGGGTCAGGAAACTGTCTCCAAGCCCCAAACCCAAGGTACTGCAAGTGAGAAGAAAAGTAAAAGTTTGGTCTTTACAGCAGAGTAGGAAAAATTAGGATTAGATGAAGCAATTGTTGATAAAAAATAAACTTAGCAGGGAACATCCATGAGTGCTTAATAGCATCTGGATGTTTGTATCGTTAGATTCTGCTCTCTCTCTATGATGATAATGATTACCTATTTATATGATGATCTAGGTTTACAAAGTACTTTCCTCACAGTCATTCATTCTAATGCTTTGTTATAGAGTTATGTACTCTCATGAGAGGCATCCTGACAGTAGTGGTTAGAGAGCTGGCTGCCTTTTGAGTCAAGAAGACCCGAGTTCAAATGCTACCTTTGACACATATCTGGCTCTAGAACTCTGTGCAAGACACAATCTCTAGTCCAGTGATATCCAACTCATATAGAAACATACCCCTGTGACTGCATATTGACTTAGAAAAGCCACAAATTAATATTATCTATGCATTATTGTGGGGCAGCTAGATGGTTCAGTAGATAGACCACCAAGTCTGGAGTCAGGAAAACCTGAGTTCACTTATTAGTTGTGTGACCTTGAGCAAGTCACTTAACCTCTGTTTGCTTTAATCCTTTGGAGAAGGAAATGGCCAACCACTTCAATATCTTTGCCAAGAAAACCCCATGGATAGTATTGGTATACTATGGTCCACAGGGTGACAAAGAGTTGGACACACTTGATCAACAACATGTTGTATTTTAATTTTATTAAACATTTCTCAATTACATTTTAATCAGATTTCAGCAGCACTCAGAGCTTTAAGGCTGATGGCTTTGTGCAACTCTGCCTCACTTAAATCCAGTTCACACATGAGTCAAGACATCACCCAGTGATATCATTGGTTCTCTTCAAAGGACAGACTATAGCAACAACAGTCAGTATTGGGCTCTGAGTTTGACACATCCGGCTCTAGGTATCTCTCTAACGTGATAAGTTGCAAAAAAAAGGTGCTGACCCGCATAGTTAGAGGTTTCCATATAAGGTATTTGGGGAGATAGGAGCACTAGCAGCTGGTGCTGGTGGAAGGAATCAATACAACTGATAACTACCCAGATTGCAGGTAGATCACTGCAAGGGAGGAGGGGGGATTTTGTTGATATTTAGTAGACATATCTTTAAACGCTCTTGACGGGAAGGCAAGAAGCATGGGAGTGGAGCCAATTTTACTTTTCTTTTTTTTGGGGGGGGGGGAGGGAAATTGGGGTTAAGTGACTTGCCCAAGGTCACATGACTAATTTTTGTGTTGTGTCTGAGTCTGGATTTGAACTCAGGTCCTCCTGACTCCAAGGCCGGTTCTCTTCACTGAGCCACGTAGCCGCCCTGTGGAGCCAATTTTAAAGAAACAAGGAAGTGAGAGGGTGGAGACAAAGTCAGGGAAAGGATATGAAAGGCAGGAAGCATGACAGCTGGTCACACTAAGACCAGTTAGATGGGAGCAGAACAAGTTAGACTGGGAAGCTAAGGGTTTCTTAGCTCAAGATAAGAATCCCAAGCTCTGGACATTGTTTTTTCTCTGTTTAAAGGATCATTGGATTTTGAGCTAAAAAGAACCTTCAGAATCAGTCCCTTTATTTTATAGATCATGGGGTCATAGATGGAAAGGTGGAAGAAGGGACCTCAGAGACCATCTAGTTTACTTTACAGATGAGGAAACTGAGACCCAGGGAGGCAGATAGGTGGTACAGTGGGTAAGATCACTGGACCTAGAGACAGAAAGACCTGGGTTCCAACAGATATTTACAATCTGTGTGGCCCTGGGCAAATCATTTAACCTCAGTTTCCTCATCTGTAAATTGATGATGATGATAGTATCTACCTGTCAGGGTTGTTATGAAGATCAAATAGGATAATATTTATAAGGCAAAGTGCAAACCTTAAGGTCTATAGAAATGCTAGCTAATATTATTAAATTATTATTTAATCAATTAAATTAAAATTAATTAATCAAATTAATTAATATTAAAATATTATTAAATTATATTATTAAACTCAAGGTCATACAAGAAGTGGGCATCAGAAAACTAATGTCCAGACTTCTCTGGACTTACCCAATTAAGGAGTATTGGATTTAAGGTCGAAGCCCAGGCCCTCTGACACTCACACACCTTCTCTTTCCACTACCCTGCACTGCCTCCTCTCGGATCGAATCTTTTCTTATCTTCTATCCCTCAATTCATAGGATCACTAGAGCTAAAAGGCACCTGAAAGGCCATCTAGGCCAACTTGATCATTTTACAGTTGAGGAAACTGAGGCCCAGAGAGGTTAAGTGACTCACCCAAGGTCCCAGAGATAGCATCAGAAGTCAAATTTGAACTCAGGTCCTCTAACTCCAGAAAAACTGTTTTTTTTCTACTGTACCACAAGACATCCCTGCTAGGAATGTCTTTTTTGAGAAGCCCAGCCTCTGTATCATGGACACTAAGAGGAATTCTTATGAAGGCCCTGTCACCACCCCAAACAAAATAATTTCTAACAAAGGTTGAGCTAAGCAGAGAAAAGGGGGGGGGGGGGTGGAATCTAGGTGGAGCTAGGTCAAAGACATGACTTTGACGGCAGGTTTCCTCTTTTCCTGGGATTCTTTTCTTTACTCCTCTGACTTGCTGAGAGATGCTTGTGATCAGAGATTGATACTAATCACACTGGGAGCTCTTTGGGGATAGGGTCTGTATGTCCCTCATTAGCCTGAGAGCTCTCAGAATATAGAGACTGTGTGGCCCCCATCAGACGGGTTACTCCCTGAGGACATGGGCTATATGTCCCCATCAGACTGGGAGTCCCTTCCCCCCACCCTGAGGGCAAGGACTGTATGTCCTCCCATGATATTTTTTCCTCCCTAGAGCCCAGTTGGATTCCCTTATCCCCATTCCCCAATAGAAGCAGTCACTTACATCGAACCAGCAGGTTGACTGTCTTCTTGGCTGGGTTGCCCACATTATTAATAGCCGTGCAATTGTAGTAGCCAGAATCCTGGGCTCGAACAGATGGGATGGTGAGGGTACCACCCTGGGCCCTGCTGCCTAGAGGCAGGGGACCTGGACCATGGGACCATAGCACCTGGGGCTGGGGGTCACCCCCAGTCAGGAAACAGTGCACTGTCACATTCTCCCCAGGGTTCACCACCAATGTCTCATTCACTGACAGCTTCAGGGCAGGAGGTGCTAGATAAGGCAGTAGGAAGAAGGTAGTAGAATGGTTATGGGAATTTGGGAAAGGGATGTTAGAGTGGAGGAGAGAAGATTGAGAGACACTAGAGGAGAGAGGAGGGGATTAAAGAATACTGGGAGGAGGAAAAAGGGCTGGGAGACACTGAGAGAGAAGGGAAAGAATTAAGAAACACCTTGAGGAGGAGATGGGGCTGGATCTGGGGAAAGCTAGGCGAGAGGGGAGGGGATTAGAGGATACCTGGGGGAGGAGAAGGGCCTGGAGAGATACCAAAGGGTGGTCAAAAGGTGGGCACTGGGGTGTCTCTACACTAGGGGGACACAGGGAGGGAGCAGTGGTAGAATCATGGTGAAAGTTCAGTCAGGGTAGCTTCTCTGGGGACTGGGGAAGTGCTTTTGGACTGGGGGACTGCGCCACACCTTGATGTCCTACCTGTGGTGTTGGTGAGACGGAAGGTAATGGCCTTGTCAGGAATGCCACACACATTCCGAACAGACACCTGGCAGGTGTAGCTGGCATAATCCTGGGGCCTCAGATTCTTCAGCTTTAGAACCTTTGTCTCCCCCTGGGGAAGGATCATGGAGAGGGTAGAGTGGTACTTATCCATTGATATCCACCAAGGGATCTGGGGCAGACTAGACTGGGCATACAATCTAAGGGATTTTACTGGTCTCTAATTCTAATCCCTACCTTCCACACCTTCCCAGCCACCAGTCATCCACCAGGGGCCCCAGTCTAGCATGAAATGCTATACTCACCACACCTTCTATAGGACTCCTCCTTTCTCACTGCTCTCATTGTACCAACGCTCTATTCCTGGAGCCATCCCCTGTCTCTGAGGTTGCCCTGTTGTACACCCTCCCTCAGTGAATGAATAGATGGACCCCAGTCCCCTGCCTCTCCGTCAGGTCTATAAGCAATATTGGAAGCTAAAGAGAGGTTTGTATTTCTCCATTTCTCCTTCCCTGTCTCTTACCACACTCTGCCTTCCCCAGTATCCACCTCTAACCTCCCCCCTCCAGCATACATGGCTAAACAATCTAAAGGCCAGACCACACTCAGAATTTATTAAGAATCGCCACAGTTCAGAGAGGTTCAAAACCTTAGGTCACTGCTATTCTTCCATCCAACACTGGGCCCTCTTCCAAAGAGAAAATGAGGCAGGACTTTCCCTTCCTCCCCTTGCTCTCCTTTGGTACACTATTTGGAACATCTGTCTTCCATGCTTTTCTCTACAGCACTCTGTCCTAGAGATAGCTGCATGTATGTGATAGAAGGGCAGAAATGGGGAACTATCCCTGCTGACCTGAGTATAGAGAGGTTCATAGATGTCAACTCCATCATCCTGGCTGTGGGATAGGGTGCTGGAGCCCCGCTTCCAGATGAATCGGGCTGGTGGGTTGGAGTTGACAGTGCATCGAAGAAACACGGTCTTCTCCTGGTAGAAGCTACCTCGAACATCACTCACTGTCTGGTGCACTGTTAAGACTGGTTCATCCAGGTCTGGAAGAGCAGGACCCCAAAGGGACTGTCATGCCAGGAGGCTCTGAGGTGAGCTTAAGCACCAGCCACTGCCCCCCTTAAGGAGGAGGGCTGAGCCAACCCTCTGGTCACTTCTGTTAGGGAAGTGGCATTTAATGTATCGTAGGGGAATTGAGACCAACTCCCCACCCCACCCCCCAGCTTCCTTGCTTGGATTCTGATTCTCTGAGCTGAAATCTTCTCTTTCCCCCTTAAATTTTCCTAGAGCATTTTGGATTTCTCCTTTGCCCCTATTATACTCTATCCTGAATTTATTTGTGTATATGTTGTATCCACCCAATTAGTCTGTAACATCCTTGAGGGAAGGGGCTGAATCATTTTTTATTTCTGTATCCCAACATGGTAGGTGCTTAATCAATGCTGAATTTAAATAAACTGAAGGTAGGAGTCTGGATATGGTGAATTTTTTTTTAAAGCAATTGGGGTTAAGTAACTTGCTCAAGGTTACATGGCCAGTTATTATTTCTGGGTGTGATGCTGTGTATCTGAGCCCGGATTTGATCCAGGTCATCCCGACACTGGAGCCGGTGCTCTTACTCACTGAGCCACCTGGCCGCCCCTAGGCAATTGGGGTTAAATAACTTGCTCAAGGTTACACGGCCAGGTGTTTCTGGGTGGGTGCTAAGTGTCTGAGCCCGGGATTCGATCTCCAGGTCTTCTCAACACTGGAGCCGGTGCTCTAACTTGCTGTGCTACCTGGCCGCCCCTGGATATGGTGAATTCTTAAGATTCCCTTGGAATTCTGGACAGTCTTGCCATCCCATGCCTCTCCTATACCTCTTCCATTTATCATTTAGCTTTTCTGCCCAAGGTCCTAAACACCCTATTTCAAAAATCTAGACCCTAATAAGGCAAATGCTCAATGCCACAGCACCCCACAACCCACCCCATCTCGAGGAGGGGCAGTTACCAAGTCCATGAGCAGAGTAGATGTGGGTCACAGTGAGTCCCCAGTTGCTCTGGCCAGGCCCCCCCTCCAGTTCCACCATCATCAAATGGGATCCCCTCAACCTCAGGGACTTGGCAGAGGCCAGAGACTACAAGGTTCTCTCACAGTCCATATTCCCCAGCCTAGGAGTTGGCATGGAGAGGAGCGATGGAGATAGGTGTAGGTTAGCTTTGGGTAGGCAGGCTCCATCCTGTAACTTGTTCCAGCTAGATGAACTTTTACTCTTCTTTCTCCTGAGGTCCTAAACCCTCAGAGAAGAAAACATTTCAACTCATCCTTTTCAACCTGAGCTGGCTTGTTCTCTAGAGCCCTGTGCTAGGTAGGTGTAAGCAGACACAGAACACAGGCATTGACAAGTGGGCAGAGGCAAGCAGGTCCCCGTGGACGTGGAGGTTGGAGGGCTGGAACAACCCATGGAGGGCTGATGCCTGGCAGTAGGAGCAAGCCCAGGACATGGCAAGTGGGTTGGGGTGGGGAGGAGGAGACTTCTAAGCCCTTCCAAAGCAAAACTACCTTTCGTTTTCTTTTCCCTTTCTTTCCTTCCCCTTTCTATTCACTCGCTCCATACTTCCTCTTTCTCTGAGTGATGGTCACCAGGAACCCCGAGGGTGCTACATATCTTGTCTCCGCCTTTTTTGGAGGGGGAGAAGGCAGGGCAATTGGGGTTAAGTGACTTGCCCAAGGTCACACAACTAGTTAAGTGTCAAGTGTCTGAAGCCGGATTTGAACTCTGGTCCTTCTGACTCCAGGGCCGATGCTCTATTCACTGCACCACCTAGCCGCCCAATATCTTGTACCCTTAGCAGAGGAGGTGGAAGGGGGTCAGGATGCAGGCTGCTGCAGAGGACCTGGGATGAGGGTGGCTGGTGGAGCCAGGAGAGGGCAAGTGGGGGCAGGTATCTGCCTCCCAGACTTACACTGCACATCTACCCGGATGGACTTGATCGCAGGGACCCCCACCCCATTCTCGGCTTTACAGTAATAGCGGCCGCCCTGTGTTCGAGCAATGCGCTCGATTCGAAGGGTCTCGTTAAACACTGATGTCTCCTGGAACTTGTCCGAGGCACTCCCAGCTGTCTTTGTCCACCGAACCTGAGGAAGAGAGGAAAAGGGATGGGATCAGATTCAAGGTCAAGTTCAGGCTGTGGGAAGCTCAAATATGGTCAATCAGAAACAGCACTTGCCCCCTCCACCCCCCCCACTCCTCCCAAGTATGCTTTTCACACTGCTTGCGAACATGGGCAGCGACATAGATATATACACATGTTCTTAGGATCGGAAGTTTTGATTTGGAAGGAACCTCAGAGGTGATCTAACCCAACCCCCTAAATTTTATGGATTATTAAACTGAAGTTCAGAGTTGTCCAAAGACTCGTGTGCATTAGGCATACAGACACAGGAACAAAAACGACCTGTATAAGTCAACAGGCTTACCCTGCGCTAGGCTGAGCCAGCCTCAATGGTCACTCCTATCAGGGAAGTGTGCTTTACTGCCCCCCAGGGGAATTGAGACTAACTCCCCACCACCACCAGCAAAGCTGCCCTGCCTAGATTCTGGTCCCCTGAGCTGACATCTCAGACGTATAAAGAAATACAAATATAAAAAGACATATAAAGTCTTTCCCAATCCCCCTACACTTAGTCCCCTGCTACGAACTACCTTATATTTATTTGAATTTGTTCTTTTTTATACTTATATTTATACTTGTTTCCCCATTAGAATGTAGGTTCCTTGTCAGTACAGTTTCAACTTTTTAAAATTTCTGTATCCCTAGCACCTCACATGGAGCCTGAGCCATAGTATATACTTTTTTTTTTGGAGGGGGGAAGGCAAGGCAATTGGGGTTCAGTGACTTGCCCAAGGTCACACAACTAGTTGAGTGTCAAGTGTCTGAGGTCGAATTTGAACTCAGATCCTCCTGACTCCAGGGACAGTGCTCTATTTACTGTACCACCTAGCTGCCCCCATAGTATATACTTAATCAATACTTCTGTATTGATTAATTAATACATATAGATTAACATCCAATCAAATCATTTAAAAGGATTCATGGGGTATTAACTTCGTTCAAGGCACAGTACTGGTACTGTGGACTGTGCAGAGATGTCTAAATCAGTTCCTGCCTTCATGGACTTTACATTTTAAATGGGAAGATCAGACAGAAAGACACACACACAGAGTTGTACTGAGCTTTAAGAATATCACTTTGGCCTCTGTGTAGAGGAGAGATTGGAATGAAGAAAGACTTGGGACAAGAAAATCAGTAAAGAAGTTGTTGGAAGGATTTAGTTCAGAGGAGAAAAGGACATGAGTTGGGTGGTGGCTGAATGAGGAGAAAGAAAGGACAGATTGTAAGATGTACTAGGAAAAATGATCAGATTTGACAGCTAACTAACCACGTGCTGGGAGTGAGAGGTTGAGGATGACACAGACTTTGCTAACCTAGAAGACCAGAATATTATGCCACAGACAAAAAAGGGGAAGTTCAGATGGAAGATGAGTTCAGTGGACAAGACAATATAATGAATTCTGTGAATAAGATTATAATCCATACAAATATGCCTGTGTGTCCTGTGTATCCTCTCGAACCAAATAAAAGGATTTTCTCTCATGTCCACTGCCTCAGGACACAGAACCTGACCTAAGGGATGCATGCAGTAGCCACAGGGTAATCTAGGGAACAGGGTATAGATGTAGGTACCCTAGGAGTGGGGAACTCTCTCAACGGTATCTTTGCAACTACAGATGTGGGTCAAAGCTAAGTGAAAACTGCTCTGAGGGAGCCAGTGCCTAGTTCAGGTACACGGCCTCAGAAGTCAATTGTGGGAAGAGGTTGATTGTCTGATGAGTAAAGGAAATGGAAGGGCCGTGTTCCTTTAGGAGCATGCTATTAACTCCTGGGTTAGGAGCCCACATTTTGGAGACCACTGTAGTTGGCAATGAGGAGCCATTGAAGATTTTTGAAAAGAGGAACAGATAAGATCAAAGTGGCATTTTGGAAAGATTAAAATGAGAGATTAAGGTATTTGGACAAAAGATTAGAGGGAATTAGATTGAATTAGAGGTATTAGGCTGGAGGCTAGGAGACCACTTCAGTAGTCCAGGTCACAGGGGATAAGGGCCACTGGGACTAGAAATGAGCCAAGTGGAAAAAAAAAAGAAATCTTCTATTTGGATCTATATGGTCACAGACAAGGCATGTGGAAAATGTAGCATGTTCAATACTATGGTCTCCTTTCTATATCTGCTCATGAAAGTGAATAGTGGGCAAACTAGAAACATTAGGGAAAAAATGATTATGCTAGAGGTGGGGAGAAGGAAGCGGTGGACAGAATGATGATACCACTGAAAGAAATCCTGAAGTCAGTATACAAACACAGACTAACATGGATGTAGATATGTGCACATATCCATGGACACAGATGTGGGTTCACACCAGTCTGTAGAATTACTGTCATCCTGACCTAAAACTTCCTCCCTGGCACTAGTGAGGGCTCATTCCCCTTTCACAACCAAGGCTTGATCCAAGAGACTTTTTTGACTAGTGACACTGTTTCTAAACAAACCCAAGGGAAAGAGGACACATTAGCAAGGCTCTTCACATACCATTTTATTCAATTCCCTGCCTCAAGGTCAAACTGTTTAAGTTTCTATTCTATTTTCAAAAATCTCCAGAGAAAGGCAGACATCTCCAGACAAAGCCAATGTGTGCCTGGTATCTAGCTAGAGATAAAGATTGAGCCTGTGATTTCTTTAGTATGAGGAACTCCCTCAAACAATATAGGTCCATACCTACTCAACAACTTATAGATTTACAGATAAGGAAATGGAGGTTAAGATGGTTTAAGTGATTTTTACCCAGATTCACAGAGCTAGTAATTGTCAAAGGCAGGATTTGAACTCTAGTCTTCCTGATTCCAAGTCAAGCACTCTATCAACTGCAGAATGTGAGCTCCTTGGAGCAGGGACTGTCTAGATCAGGAGCAACCAACCTTCTAGGTCCTTGGGTGATGCTTTTGACTAAGTCCAAGTTTTACAGAACAAATCTTGTTTATTAAGGGAATTTGTTCCGTGAAGTTTGGATTCAGACTCTAGATTTTCTATGTATATACCCAGGGCTTGACATTCAAAGCCCTTTGTAATGCTACCTTTCCAGTCTCTCTCTCTCTCTCTCTCTCTCTCTCTCTCTCTCTCTCTCTCTCTCTCTTTTTGAGGCACTTGGGGTTAAGTGACTTGTCCAGGGTCCCGCAGCTAGTGTCAAGTGTGTCTGGTCTGAGATCAGGTTTGAACTCAGGTCTTCCTAACTCCAGGGCTGGTGCTCTATCCATTGTACCCCTTTTTCCAGCCCTTTTACACTTTAGTCCCCACCACATATTCTACAATCCAATGACACTGGCCTCCTGGATATTCCACAAACAAGACACTCCATCTCTATGCTCTGGACATTTTCTTAAGCCATCCTCCGTTCCTAGAATGATTTCTCTCCTTCCCTTTGCCTCCTGGATTCTCTGTCTTCTTTTAGGTCTGAATTAAAATCCTTTCTTTTGCTGGAAGCCATTCCTAATCCCTCTTAGTTCTAGTGCCTTCCCTCTCTTAATTAATTCCTATTATGATATCTGGTATATAGCTTGTTCATACATATGTGTTGACTTGTCATCTCTCTGACTAAATTATGAGCTCCTTGAGGGCAAAGACTGTCTTTTGACTCTTTTTGTATATGAAATGCATAACACACACTTAATAAATACTTCTTGACCAATTGACTTAGAAAATACTTTAAAAATATTTTTCCATTTCATTTTCAAATAGGAGTTCACTAAATGTTTATTGTTAATCTACTATGAGAATAATGATTGTCTTTATATTTTGAGTAACTATACTTATTTATTACAAGAGAGGGATCTATTTAGGCCAGAGGGAATCTTTGGGAAGTGACAGTAATATTATTTTTAAAATAGCATCAATAAAATATATAAAAAGAGAAAAGGGGGGGATCTACATTTTTCTGTTCTAGTATCTCATCACCCCATGGTCAGGAAGTCCTACCTAGTGTCCAACTATAATAACTTCTACTACAGCTTAAGACCATTTTCCCAGTGGGAAGGAGAACCGCAGCTGAGTATAGAATTCTTCTCATACTTCTCCAACCTCTCTGAAACTGCAGCTGACAGTGTCCTTTCCCCATCTCATTACTTACAGTCATGGCTGCCCTTTCTTTACATAACACTTTAAGGTTTTTCAGGTATCTCATTTTATCCTTACATCAAGCCTGTGCGGTGGATTTTATGGGTATTGTTCTCACAGGCATTTTTCATTTTAAGTTTTCAAGGTGCCCTAATCAGTCTGATCTAGGGTATAGTTTGATTGCTATGGTCTGAGCTTTGCAAGAACCTCACCAACAGTTTGGGTCTGATCAACACAACTAAAGGTTTACACCCAGTTGGAACTCCTGTGGATAGTTGTTGACCCCAGACTACTGTCAGCCTCTATCAACTAGCTGATTCATAAAAAAGAACTTCAATTCAGTCTTGCTCTTGGTTCCAGTCCCATGTCTCAGCTATAGGCTTGAGCCCAGGTCTGTGTCCTGAGCCCAAGATCCTGCTCTGGTGTTAAAGTGATCCAGCTATGGGCTCACTCTTGCCTTTGAGTCATTAGGAGGAGAAGAGAGAAGGGAGGGTTGTTTAGTACAAAAACATGGAACTAGGAGTCAGAAGATAGGGATTCAAATCCTGATTCTGCCATGAATTCCCTATGTGACTATAAACATCACCCATTTTTTTTTTCTGAGCCTAAGTTTCCTGTTCTATAACATGTGGGAAGTGGACTGGATAATATCTCTAAGTTCTTTTCCACTTCTAGCAATCTATGAATCTATAAGACACAGAAATGGGGAAATAGTTGGACAATTCAGTCTGTTAGAAAAGGCTACAAGCATTAAAGGTGTGGATGATATCATTCATAATACCTGACAGTAATAGGACACTTTACAGTTTATAAAACACTTTACATATATTTTCTCTGTTAAACTTCACAACAGCCCTGATCAAAGGACGAATTGGACCAGAGGTTTCTGACCCCGCCCAGGGTAAGGAGGGGAGCTTTACCTGGGGTCGTGGGTGCCCAGTGACAAGGCACTGCAAAACGAGGGTATCCCCCTCACGAATCGTGTAGACCCGCTCACTGATGTTGTCTTCTTTCACTACACATGCCTGGCCTGCATGGACAATCTGAGCCTGAGCTGGAGCTGAGGAAAGAGAAGGAAGGGAGTATTAGAGAAAGGAAGGAGGGTACAGGGGGGAAGTGAGTGAGTCAGGGAAGAAGGAGATGTCTAAGGATAAATCCAAGTCCCAGGATGACAGGTAGACCATAGAGAGATAACCTGATGTGATAGTAATGGCAATTAAAGATTCCCCTGTATTGGCTTGGTTTTCAAATTGATTGTGTTAAAACCCAGAGCTTGTTAATCCCACCTGTGGGATGGACTTGTTGATGTGAAAAGAAAGTCCTGAACTGGGAGGAGCTGGTGACGTAGATTTGGAGAGACAAGAGAGAGGCAGAAGAACTTTTTGGAAGCCCCACCTCGTGGAGGCAGAGAGAGAGACTGAGAAGGATTGTTGAGGGCCACTTTGAATTGCCCTGGACTTTTGAGACCTGCCCCTGGAGCTGCCAAGGACTGAGGAGATATGGCTGTTTTGCTGGTACTTTGTCTGTTTTGATGTTGTTTTGCCAGATTTGTCCACTGGTGAAAGACAGTCCTTTTGTTGAAGAAGTCCTGGAACCTGGCTTTTGGTTAAGAAGCACTGAGACTGTCCTGCAGACAGAGAGTGAATACTGTCCACTGGTGAAGTACAGTGCTGTTGTTGCAGGGGTCTGGAGACTGTCCGGCAGACAGAATGAATACTGTCCACTGGTGAAGGACAGTGCTGTTGTTGCAGGGGTCTGGGAACCTTTCTGTTGGTTCAGAAGCCCTGAAGAAGGATTTTCTTGTTGTATGTTTACAGAAATCTTGGGAGAGGGTTTTGCTAATGTTTTCAGGGGTTCTAGGACTGTTCTACAGACAGAGGATGAATTCATGAAGGGACTGGCAATGTATCTTATGGCCTTGCTAAGCCTTGTCTCCCCAGGAACTAAGATTGCTGAGAACTTGCCTGGTGTCAAGATGAAGAAAAGACCTCCATTTGGGTATTAAGTGCTGTGCTTAAACTTGATGTAACTCTGGGGTAGATTCAATTGTGATCCAGGGGTGGGGAACTTTTGACCTTTTTGTGTTCTATGGTTGAACAAGTGAATGTACTTTACTTATGTTTGGAAACTAATCTCCATTTGAGAAGAGGGGCTTTGTGGTGGACTAAATGAAGGTACAGCCTAGGGGTGGAGTAGTATTTAGAATAGGGACTTTGTAATTGATTGAATGATTGGAAGGTCCTGGGGTGGGGTAGTACTTGGAGATTATTTAATCACACTTAGTAAATGCTGTATTTTGAATGATGTCATGTTTTGATCTTCTCTGTTCTTGGTTTGTCACTGAATAAAATGGAGAGCACCTATGCTGGTATTTTGAACCCTGGGAAGTTGCCTTTCCTTGGCATTACAGTACACCTGAATCATGGCACTCTCCTACCTCAAACTCTCCCAGGGTCCTGGGTTCCAAGAAAAAAAAAGGATATTTTTTAAAACTCTTCTACGTGACCCAATCCAGAGAAGGTATGGGAAATGAGGTTAGGATTAGACTGTCCCCTTTCCCTATAACAAATCAAGCCAAATTAAGTCAACAAGAATTTACTAAGGCTCACTATTGGTCAGGTACTGCGCTAAACACTGGGGATATAAAGAAAGGAAAAATAATAGTTCCTGCCCTCAAGGAGCTTACATTCCAGTGGGGGAAGATACATAAAAGGGAGATGGAAAGAGTAGAAGGAAGGTACCCTAGCAGTGGCATGATGGCAAAATTCAGAGAATGAAAAAAATGGTCGATCTGGGCACTCCCTCAAAAGCAGAGGTTCTAGGAAAAACTTACCAATGAGAGAAGTGGAACACAGCAGTGGTAGGAGAAGGCAGCTGAGTCACTATGTCAAAGTCTGGAGAATGGAGAATGGCTGGTCTGAACCCTTCCTCAAAAGTGGAGGTTTTGAAAACTCTCTTATCCTACATCTCTGCTACCCCTATAGACTCAGTCTGAAGTATACCCATTTGCATTTGGATTCATCACTATAGTAGGACCCCCCCCCCCATTCCTTGTAGATGTGGGAGGGAGGAAGAATGGGACAGTGGATATTCTATATTCCCTGAAGGCAGGGTCTATGTCTCCTCCACTCAACAAAGAGCATCTGAAGGCAGGAGTTGTACTTCCTCCACTAGATTGAGAGTTTCCTAAGGGCAGGATTCACAAATCAATCAACAAACCTTTATTAAGTACCTACTATGTGTTAGGCACTGTGCTACAAGTTAGGACTATAATTATAAAGAATGAAACAATCCCTACACATAAGTAGCTTACTTTTAAATGGAGGAGACTATGTATTTGAATATAAGCATACAGAATAGATGCTATATATACACAGCACAAATATAAAATAAATAAACACAACAATATTAAGCGCAAGGTAGTTTGGGATAGAGAACATTACAAAGAAATTGGTTCCATTTCCCAAGAATTCCTCCTTTTCCCCTCTTCCTTATCTCACACCATTGAGACATCTTTCCCAGTATCTCCTTCACACTGGCCTCATTTAAAGAGGCAGTCTTTCTCCTTGCCAAAACCAACCTCTTCACACATCCTTGATTCCATCCTCTTTGATTCCATCCTCTTCCAAGATCTCTAACAATTTCCTCCCCCTGTCTTCCCCACTCTCTTTTATCTTTATTCTCTCTCTAACTACTGACTCTTTCATAGATGTCTACAAAACAGGCCTATCCTTTAAAAAAATCCACACTTGATCCTATAGATGGCTATTATCCTTTGTCTTTTTTTCCTTTTCTAAATAAATTACTCGTGAAAGCAATCCCCACTAAATGCCTCTACTTCCTCTCCTCTCACTCCTAACTCTCTATAGTCTGAACTGACTTGTTGAAACTACTCTTTTCAAAGTTACCCATGATCTCTTTTTCTGTTGTTGTTATTGGGGTTTTTTTGCTTTTTTTTTTTTTGGAGGAGAAAGGTAGGGCAATTGGGGTTAAGTGACTTGCCCAAGATCACACAGCTAGTAAGTGTTAAGTTCTGAGGCCAGATTTGAATTCAGGTCCTCCTGACTCCAGGGCCAGTGCTCTACTCACTGTACCACCTAGCCACCCGCAATGATCTCTTGATTGCAGAATCTAGTGGATGTTTCTCAATTCATACCTTTCTTGGCTGTTGCATTTAACTCAGTTGATCACCTTCTCTCTTCTCAAGGTCTTCATGACACTGTTCTCTTCTGGTCCTATCTGCTTCTCAACCTCCTTTGTTGGTTCTTCATCCATATCCAATTCATTGTCTTAGCATTTCTCCCTTCAACACTGACATCCCATTCTCTCCATTCATATTGCCACTACTCTGGTGCAAGGCCTTATCACCTCTCACCTGGACTTATCTCTTCCTCAAGTCTCTCTCTACTCCAATCCATTCTCCACTCCACTGACAAAGTATTGGTCTTCCCATGTAACGCCCTGCTCAAAAAACTCCAGTAACTCTCTATTACCTCCAGAATCAAATATAAACTCCTCTGTTTAATATGTAAAACTCTTCATAAACTTCCCCTTTCCTATCTTTTCAGTGTTCTTACACTTTACAATACCTTACCATCCAAATTGACTAACCCACTTTCATTCATCATACACAATATCTCATATGCTATCTCCCATCTCTGTGCTTTTGCAATGACTGTCTCCCATGCCTAAAATGGTCTGCCCTCCACTCTCTGCCCCTCAGTTTCCTTGGCTTTTTTCTATACTCAGATCAAAGCCCAAAGCTCTTTTCCAATACCTTCCCCCGCCCCCAGTTACTAATGTCTTACAGTCTCAGATTGCCTTCCTTCCATTCTGTATAGATTGTTGAGGTCAGGCACTGGGTTTTTTTTCTTTCTTTGAATCCTCAGTGTTTCACACAGAACATGACTAATAACAAGTCCTTAATAAATGTTTGTTGACTGATGACTGACTTCAGGGATCAAGAATGGATGACTTTTTGTAGAAGAGTGTGGGAGAGGAGTAATGTCTAAGAGGCTGGGCAGATATGTAGGCTGCAGATTACAAAAAGCTTTAAACAATAAATAGAAGGGGTTTAATTTTATCTCAGAGGCCATAGGAAGCCACTGGAGTTGATTGAGTTGAGTCATATGGTGGCTGCAGTGTGGGGATGAACTGGAATGGGGAAGAGACTTGAGGCAAGGAAGTCAATTAAGCAAGAAGAGATGAAGGTCCGAACTAAAGTGATAGTTATATGAGAGGAGAGAAGCGATTGGATGCTGGAGATGTTGTAAAGGTAGAAATTGCAAAATTTGGCAACTGATTTAATATGCGAAATGAGAGTGGGGAGTTGAGGATAATGTCACCATTTTGAACCTGGGAGGTTGGAAGGATGGTGATACATCCATAGAAAGAGGGGAATCTGGAAAAGTGAAGAGGAAGATCAGGGGAAAGACAAGGAGTATAGGTTTATATATGTTGACTCTGAGATGCTTCAAGGGCATCCAGTTTGAAATGTCCAATAGGCAAATGGTGATGTGGGACGAAAAAGCCATCTGCATAGAGAAGACACAGGAGCTAAAGAAGTTATCAAGAAAAAGAATGCAGAGGAAGAAGAGAAGAAAGCATAGGACAGAACTTCAGGAACATCCACAGTCAGGGGTATGATATGATGATGTCCTTCCATCAGTCTAGGATGGCAGGAACCGTGTCTTCTCTCATCAGTGTAAGAGATCCCTAAGAGTAGGATGTATGTCTCCTCTCATCAGATTGCAGGGGTGTGGGGCTGTTTTCTTTCTTAGTCCTTAACCCTCTCTGTACCAGGTACACACACAATCCCTAGTATAGACAGGGTTCTTTGCAAGGATGTTCAATCCAAAGTTGACTTTGTCTGAGCAATGTACTTTTGAGTTGGTCCAGACTCAGAAAATGACTGGGTGGGCATCATTTCACAGTACCATAGGATAATAGGATCATAGATTTGGAATTAGAAGAGAACTTGGAGATCATCAAGTCCAATCCTTACATTTTATAAGTGAGGAAAATGAAGAACAGAGTGATTTAATGACTTGCCAAGGGTCACACCACTAAGGTGAGATTTGAACTGCTCAGTCTCTAACCTGTGAGTCATTAATTTATTGGTCACTCACTTCACAGCTGAGAAGATTTGAGAAGTAGTGGGAGGTGGAGGGAGAAGGGTGGGCTTAAAACAGGATGGTCCCTCAAAGAAGGCCATATAAGGGGGGTTATTTGAGAACAGGAACTTAACTGTCTACCACATCAGATTGAGAGTTCCAAGATCACAGAATCAGTCTCAGAGTTGAAATGGACCTCAATGGTTATCTACTCTAACATAAAAATGAATAGAAATCCCCTCTATGTCATTCCCAGATGGTCATCCAGCCTCCAAATGAAGACCTTCACTACCTTCCCCCTCCCTCTCCACCACACCTCATGGGGGGATCATGCTAATAATAATAGCTAGCATTCATAAAGTGCTTTAAAGTTTCTGAAATGCTTTATATATGTTATCTCATTTGGTCTTTAGTACAATCCTTGTGAAGGTATTGTTTTTATTCTTATTTTACAAATGAGAAAACATAGCTAGTATGAGTCACATAGCCAGGAAGTTGAAATCCAGCCTCAGACTCTATGACCCTTCATCTTTCTTTGCCTCAGTTTCTTCATTTGTCAACTAAAGATATAAATAGCACCTTCATAAGAATTGTTCTTAAAACCAAATGAGATAACATATATAAAGTACTTTGTAAACTTCAGATCACTACATAAATGCTAGCTATTATTATTGTGTTCCCCCTCATGGTGGTGGTGGTGGTGGGGTGTGTGTTGGGTCTTCATTTGGAGGCTGGATGACCACTTGGAGATGATATAGATGGGATTTCTATTCAGCTTTGTATTGGATCAGATGACTCTGAGGTCCTTTCCAACTCTGAGGCTGGTTCTGTGATGCTCAAATTCTCAATCTGATTGGGCAAGCAGTAAGTTCCCATCCTTAAAGAACTTGTCTGCAGGTCTAGCATTCTATCTCCTGAACCAACTAGCTGTCTTAGGAGTTATAGTATCCTGAAGTAGCTGATTCCTTATTTAAATAGGTCTAATAGTTAGGAAGATTCTTCTGTTGAATCAACATCTGCTTCCCAGAATCCTCCATTCGTTGCTTCTAGTTCAGCCTTTGGGGTCAAAGCAAAACAAGTGCAATCCCCCTTCTACATGAAAGCTAGTCAAATGCTAAGAGTTCTTTTCCCCTCCCTTAAATCTTTTCTTTTGCAGGATAAACATAGCCAGTTCCTTCATCTAAACTTTATAGCATCATAGTTCTAGAATTGGAAGCAATCTGAGGGGCCACCTAATACAACCTCCTTATTTTACAGTTCAAGAAATTGTTGAGACTTTAGTTGAGACTTGTCCAAGGTCACACAGGTAGTAAGTGACAGAAGTTGCTTTGAACCAAAGTCCTCTGACTTTAGAGGCAGTGTTTTTTCCATTGTACCACACTGAGTCCCTTAAGTGCTTATGATCCCCCACTTAAATTTAAATGTTATCTCTGATTTCTATGGAATCATCTCAAAGAAAACATTCTTTTCCCCTTATGGTGAGTAATACTGATATGAAGGAGTCATTCAGTTCCCTGTTCAAGTCAGTCAGCCTCATTCTTCCCTCTACTATGACCTCAGTGCACCTGTTATTGTTAAGGTGGCTGCCATGATGAGAGAAATGAAGAGGAAGGGGGACATACAGAGAGGGGAAGGCAACTTATTCCAGCCTACCATCTGGTATCTTCCTATTTTAACTAATTAATTTTGCTAAGGAAGGTTTTGAAAGTTTGAAAGTGCTGTCAGCACACTCTAAATTAAGTACCCTAGAGCAAAACCCCTTTCACCCTGCCCTAGATTAGGTTCTTCAAATATATAAACAAGAAAGAAAAGAAGATACTTTTTTTCTGTTCCCTTCTGTTTTCTTCCTTCCCTCTCCCCTTTTTCCCTTTCTTTCCTTCCTTCCTTCCTGCTTTTAAAAAATACAGCTGGGCAAGTGTATATACATTTCTGATTCTATCAGTTTCACTCTGCATCACTTCATTGTGTTTGTATGCTTCATATTTATCATTTTTGCAGCACCATAATATTCCATAGATTGTAAACTCTTTGAAGGCAGGGATTGTAGCACATTTTATAATTCTTTTGTCTTCTTGAGGTCAAGGGATTTGTCTTCACACTGAAGGCTTTCTGAGAGCAGGGACTATGTCTTCCAAACAGACCAAGACCCTTCTTGGGGGCAGGGAATATATGTCCCCAGATAGACTAAGAGCTTCTTGATGACAGAGACTATGTCTGTCAGATTGGGAACAACATGGAAAAGAAGGAACTGTGTCCTCCCTCCATCTGAGCAGGGAATCCCCAGAGATAGGAACTTTTCTTCCTCTATTCCCTCCCCACTCCAGAAGGGAGGATGATATGGGATATAATCCCTGTGTTCATAGATCCTGGGGGTGGGATACTGTCAGGGTAACCAATCCAAGCCCAATCCCCAGCAAGAATAATAATTCTAGGAGAATAATGAAGGTTTCCCTATTGTGCTCAAAATACAGTTTTTAGAATCCCAGCAACATCTTCCCTTTCCCCTGCCTCAAAAGCTTTTACTTTTGAAGTGGTTTGCCCAACTTCAGAAACCTACAGTATTTCTCAACTCTCCCTTGGTTGCTCTCCTGACCCTTAATATGCTCTAGGAAGATGCCTCTCTTCCAAGTTGGGGGACAAACCCTCTTCACCACCTAGTGAATGTAGCAACACCAGCTATAATAATGACAATGAAATAACAATACCAACTTTGATCTACATAGATGCTTACATATAGATTCTTTTATTTGATTTGTCTTGGTACCACAGTGCAGAGAAGGCTAGACTTGAGTCAAGAAGACCGATGTTCAAATCCTGCGTCAGATACTTACTAACTGTGAGCACGGGCAAGTTATTTCATGGCTCTTAGCCTTGGTCTCTTCATCTGAAAAAGATCATAACAATAGCACCTATACCATAGTATTGTTGCGAAGATCAGATGAGATGACATGTATAATCTTTTTGAAAAACCTTCAAGCACTATATAAATGTTTTTTAAAATTTCTTTGCCCTCTATTTCTTTTTATTTATAATGTGTTGTTATAATTACTTCCCATAACAGAAGGCATTGAAGTACAGTGAAAAGAGCACAGCATTTGTAGTCAGAGAAACTGGGTTAAATTTCTACCTCACTGAATACCTATGTGACCCTAGAAAAGTCACATAACATTCCTGGCTCTCAGTTTCCTCATATGTAAAATGGAAGCATTGGACTAGATGACCTCTAAAATCTCTCCCAGGTCTAAAATCTCAAAGTGACAAATTATGCATTTGGGAATGTGTGCGTTTTGCCCTTGCCTGGGAGTCATAGATTTGTATTCTAGACTTGTCTCCAGGACTAACTACTGACTCACTGTAGGCCTTGGTTTCCCTATCTGTAAAAAAGAAAGACTCATCTCTGCCTGATCTGAAGACCCAAGGGGATCACAGTGACAGTGAAATCATAGACTAGATGGAAAATGTTTTGTCAAGTACAAGTGCTCTACAATGCTGTGGGTCGTGATCTCAGCCTCCAGCAAAAAGCTTTTAAGTGCCTGTCATGCCTGGCAGGGAGGGTCAAAGAAATGCTGTCAGGATGCCCTGAAGTCCAGTATCAAACAATGGGTCATTGCTAAGGGAGTCTGGAGGGCAGACAGAGCAACAGCAGCGCCAGCAACACCAGTCTGGAAGGAGGACAGAAATGAGGAATGAATAGGGGTAGGGGAAGGGGGAAATCTGGGTGAACAAAGACTTTAGGCTCACTTGGAAGCAGATAGAAAGGCAGTCGCCAGAGGACCCAGAATCTACAAACTGTGATGAACTCTGAAACAACAGCTCTGCCCACAATTCATAACTATATAGAGAGAGTGGGGGTGGGAGTGAAGATTACTCAAAAGTCTTATCTCCCAGGGCAAGGTAGTACATTGGAAAGAACATCAGACCTGAATTCTAATTCTGGCTCTACCACTAACTTACTGGGGCAAATAATTTCATCTACTCAGCCTCAGTCTCCTCATCTGCACTTAGCACAATGTCTAGCACATAGTAGGTGAGCAATGAATACTTATTGATTGATCAATCTATAAAATAAGGTCCCTTCCATGACAACAGGATCCTTTTCTGTGTGTTACATTCTCAATGGAGTGAGAGATACTAGAGAGTAGAGAGTGTCTCTTTTTCTGTGAACTGTGTCCCCAGAGCCTTGTACAAATAATTGTTGAGCTATATATGGTACTGGGAAGAACAGATAAATCAATATGGGCATGAACATTTGCCCAAAGGGGCTTGGTTGCCTCAGATGCTGAGACAGAGTTTACAGGAACATTTAGGATAGACATTAAATACACATCAGAAATATATTATAGGAATGTAGGTGAAAGGGAGTCTAACATAGTCAATAGAACATTATTAACATTAGAATCCAAAGACCAGAGTCCATGTTCTGTCACATAATAGCTATGTGACCCATAGGCACTCTTCAAGACTATAAAATACAAAAGAAATTGATGCTCTGCATACATGGAAGGAGTTTCCACACTTAGAAGTCCCCTACACTGACCCAAGGATTAGTACACAGAGGGTAAGAGAAAGGAAGAGAAGAAGCATCTACATAGGACCTACAATGTGCCAAGGCACTGTACTAAGCTGTTGTCAGTCATTCTCCTCCTCCTCATCTTTCTCCTTCTCCTTTTGTTCTTCCTCCTCCTCCTCCTCCTCTTTCTCCTCCTCCTCCTCCTTCTCTTCTTCCTTCTCCTTTTCCTCCTCCTCCTTCTCCTCCTTCTCCTTCTCCCCTTCCTGTTACTTCTCTTTCTTCTTGTTCTCTTCTTCCTCCTCAAATATCATCACATTTGATTTTCTTTTACAATTGAGGAAACTGAGATAAACAGAAGTTAAATGATTTGCCCAGAGTCACATAGCTAGTAAGTATTTGAGGACTGTTTTGAACTCAGGTCTTCCTGTGCTCAATCCACTGTCCCACCAGCTGCTTCAGTAATATCTACTTTGCCACCAAGGACAAATGTGTGCTCTCTGTCTCTCTTCTCTTCGTTCCCCCTGGAGACACTGGGGATAAAGGCCATGCTCATTCTATTCTAGGTAACCAAAATCCACAGATAAATATAATAGTCCCTTACATTTATAAAGGACTTTGTGTTTTCCAAAACTTTTATTACCACAAGCTCTTTTCTTGCCTCATAAAAATTCCTTGAGGTAAGCAAAGACCATGGATCCCTCTTCCCTACTTTACAGATGAGGAGACCAATGCCTAGAAAGGCAGCGACAAGCCCCATGTCACACAGAGAGTTAATAGTGATGTAAGCGAAAGAGCTCAAGTCTCCTGCATCCCAACCCAGAACACTTCCCACTGTACCAGGCTGATTAGAAAAGCAAAAGGCTTATCATGGACGGACAAGTTTGGGAGACAAGTACCAGCTTTGTGTTTTCCAGGATCCAGGCAGTAAACCCATCCCTATCTCCCTCTTGCCAGTTCACTCTAAAAGATCAAAAGCTTAGTGCAAAACCTAAAGCCAGAATGTTGAGGCAGGAAACGGCAGCTCTCAGCGGGGAGAACATGTCTGGTCTATCAGGGCCTTCTCTTCCTTCCCAGAAATCCTACCCAGTGGCACCAACTTCAAGATTTTATGTCATACAGTATTCTACACAGTCTGCTTGGATCCTCCAAATTGAACCTGAATTCATAGAATCTTACAATCATGCAATGTGAGAATCACAAGGTCCATGGAATTTTAGAGTTGAAGGGACCTTATTAGGGGTCACCTAATCCAATCCCAAAATTAGTGAGTGAATTCCATTAAGGCTTTGCTCTCTGCCAAAGGGATGCTTCTATATATTATATGTAGGTATGACTGGATAGCCACGGAGACTTTACTACTTAGTTGTCATAAGTTTGGGCCTCCTCCTGCCAGAGCACTTAGAAAGGTTATAAACAGGATTTCGCTGTCCATGGTACCCTAGCAGCACTCAAGGAGTATCTCTATTTCCCATAAGTACTTGCTCCTGTGTGAATTTTCCCCTACAGTGATTGCTAATGTAACATAAGGTAACTTGACAGCAAGGTAATAGGAAGACATGGTGGGGTAGGGAGAAGAGGAATTCTAGACTTGATGTTAGATTCTTTTCTCATCCTTTTCTTGGAAGCTACCACAGCAAGGTGAAAGGTCTTTGAATGGAAATTTCCTTAGCTTGGGAGATAAAATCCTATTGTCCCCCCTTTGCTAAATTAATTGACAGTTACTAGGTACTTAGTCTAAGTAGAGCACTGTGTTAGAAGTTTAATTAGATGTGTTAAGATATGACTCATCTCTGACCTCATAGAATTTACTGAGACATATATTGGCCCACCAGCCCCACCTTTCTATACTCCAGAAATAAAAAGGGCTGCCTTTAGGGTAAGGAAAAATGAGTTCCCTATTAGTTGAGGTTTTTGAGCAGTGGCTGGTTGACCATTTACTGGGGATGTTTTAGATGGAGTTCTTGATGTCTGGTAAAGATTGAGTTGACCCCTGAGGTCTCTTGAATCAATCAAAAAGTACTTATTTAGTTCCTATTATGTGCCAGAACTGCACTAGGATTTGGGGATACAAAATATAAAAGTGAAACATTCTCTTAACTCAAGGAACTTACATTATTTTGGGGGGCAGACATATACAGCATGGAACACTCCAGCTCTCAACTCCAATTAGGGCAGGCTGTGCCCATTCCTGGAATGCTCTCCTTCCTCACCTCTGCTCCTGGCATCTTTCAAGTCTCAGCTAAAATCTAACCTTCTTCAAGAAGCCTTCCCCAGTCCTCCTGAATCTTAG
Source organism: Petaurus breviceps papuanus (assembly GCF_028583685.1). Taxonomy (NCBI): domain Eukaryota; kingdom Metazoa; phylum Chordata; class Mammalia; order Diprotodontia; family Petauridae; genus Petaurus; species Petaurus breviceps. Next base: position 13,216,268 of record NW_027187367.1, read on the forward strand.
TGCCTTCCCCCGAAACGAACCCCAGTTTGTCCTTTATATATTGAGCCTGTCTATACACAGCATATACACGGCATTTCATTGTCTTCCCCCTTAGGCTGTGATCGCCTTGTGAGCAGAGACAGTTTTTACTTTTTATTTTTCTCTGTATCCCTAACGCTTAGCACAGTGCCTGGCACAGAGTGGGACCTAAATAGCTGATTTGTATGTAAAATGAGTGTATATAAAATATTTGTAAAATAAGCTGAAGGCAATTAAGAGGGGAGGCACTAGCAGTTGAGGGGAAGGGGAGGGAATTGGGAAAGGTCTCATGTAGGAGGAAGCATTTGAGCTGAGCTTAGAGAGAAACTAGGTGTTCTAGGGGGAATTCTTTAATTCTCTGATCATGTAAGATGTGGGGGATGGAGACAATCTACAGCCAGGATGATCACCAACTGGATAAAGGAGAGTTGGATGCATTTGAGGGGTGATTGAAATCTCAGGTCAAGCAAACTGAAAGAGGCTGAGGGAAGTATGACTGACTCCTAAACTGTAAGATCGTTGAAGGCAGGGGCCATTGACCTCATGACCAACATTTATTAAATATCTTCGATGCAGCAGGAGTGCTAACCTACATACTAAGGAAACACAGAGCAGTGTAAGATGGGTCCTCTGGAAGTCTAGCTGGGGAGACAGGACATGAACAGGTACATAAAAAGATGAAATAACAATATGAGGCAGCATATGGTGAGCAATGAGAAGAGCAGTGAGGGCTCTAGGAGTTCAGAGGAGGGAGAATCACTGTGGGCTAGAGACCATATGTTCAGACCCTCTTGTCATATTTCTTAGTTTCCTCCCTCCTTCCCTGACCCCAAGTTTTTAACATAGTGCTGGGCACAACATCAAGTTCCCTCTCTTTGGACTTTGTTGGATGGATCCATAGAGCCATGTTCATTGGCCTTTCTCAGAAACTACCCCTCCTATTTTTGGCTCCCCTCCTCTGCCCAGCTCCTCTGTGTGAGAATGTTTATTGATCCTTTTATGCATGTAATGCAAATGGACACTTAATAATTTAACTGAGTTAACGGTGCTGAAATATTAACGGGCTTTTCTCTTTTAATTAGCAGCAGAGTGAGCCCCAGTCACAAGCCTGGGAGGCTGCTTGGCCGACGGGCACCCAGCCAGTACCTTTCTGGACCTATGGTTGGAGGGAGACCAGAAACCCAGGCTGAAAGGGTGGCCTTGTGGGACCTTATCAGAGGACTTAGCCCCTCCTGCCCCCATCAAAATACCCTTCCCACAGCAAGACTGAGTATAAGTCCTTCCCTGGCCCAAATGTCTAAGTCCAGCTGTGCTTTTCACTGCTGCCAGGACATACTGGCATGGAGCCCCCACACAAGGTAAGTTGCAGAAAACTACAGGCTTGCCTGGAGGCAAGGGGATGAACCAGACACCTGCTGGAGGGCCCTAGAAGCTAATGAGGCTCCCATGCAGTGCTGTGTTTAAAACAGATCCCAACTTCACTGGAGCTGAAGTTTTAAAAAGTCAGTCAGCAAGCATGCATTAAGTATTTACCATGTGCCAGGCATTGTACTAAGTACTCAGGAGACAAAGAAGGGCAACAGCCCAGACCTTGCCCTCGAGAGCTCACAGTCCAATGGAGGAAAAAACATGAAAACAACTACATACAAACAAGATAGAAACAGAGTAAGTAGAAAATAATCTCAGAGAGAAGCCTCCAATACATGAATGAAAAAAGAAATATATTTATTAAGCACTTACTATATTTTTTTGTTTTTGAGGCAATCAGGGTTAAGTGACTTGCCCAGGGTCACACAGCTAATAAGAGTTGAAGTGAGATTTGAACTCAGGTTCTCCTGACTCTAGAGCCAGTGCTCTATCTACCTGGCTGCCCCTTGAGTATTAATATTGATAAAGAACATTTCTTTTTTTATTTTTTTACATTTTATTTTGTGATATTTTCTTATGGTTTTCTCAGTTGTTTTTTTTTTTTAAGCAATCGGGGTTAAGTAACTTGCTCAAGGTTACACGGCCAGTTATTTCTGGGTGTGGTGCTGAGTGTCTGAGCCCGGGATTCGATCTCCAGGTCGTCCCAACACTGGAGCCGGTGCTCTTACTTGCTGAGGCACCTGGCCACCCCTAAGCAATTGGGGTTAAGTAACTTGCTCAAGGTTACACGGCCAGGTGTTTCTGGGTGGGTGCTAAGTGTCTGAGCCCGGGATTCGATCTCCAGGTCTTCTCAACACTGGAGCCGGTGCTCTTACTCGCTGTGCTACCTGGCCACCCCCAATAAAGAACATTTCTAAGCACTACAATTACAAGCAGAAATGCAAGCTAGTTCCTGCTCTCAGGGAGTTCATAGTCTAATGGGGGAGATAACCCAAATACTAGGTTTCAACTCCACCTTAGATGGAAAGCTCCCATGGTCCTTATGGAGCAATGGCAAAAACAGATCATGATGCCTTCTCTTGAATGCCATTTCCACAGATAAAATGATATCAGTTTCTGACACTGAAATATTGGGTGTGGCGGTAACATCTGCCAGCACAGTGGCCAGGCTTTGATCTTAAAGATTGCCTCCCAGGACAATGGCCAGGGGCACAAGGCTCTAGGGTTCAGGGTCCTGGGCTGTCTCTGTCAAAGTCTAAGGGAAAATAGTATTTAAGGTGGTGGTGGTGGTGGTGGTGGTGGAGATCTGACTTGTCTGGCACATGCTGCCTCTTGTTTCTCTCAGGACACCTGAAGGAGAGCTCATTGTGTATGAGTGGGGGATGTGATTTAGTCCAGTCCGACCTCTAAGAAAATCATTTTGGGTAACTGAATGGAGAACGGATTGGAGTAGGGAAAGACTGGAGGCAGGGAGACCAACCAGAAGGCTATTTAACAGCTCAGTCATGAGGTACTGCTTCAACTAGGCTGACTTTCCTGCTTTATGCATAGCAGTGGGTTGTCAGTTGATGGTGATTGCTAGCAGATTCTCCACAGGAGTTATTTCCCTGGATGATGGCTAGAAACAGGACTGATGGTCTAGAACTAGTACTAGCAGTGGTAGAGGAGGGTGGGAGTCATGGGAAAGACCTTGAAGAAGATGAGATTTGAGCAGAGGTAGAAGAGGGAAAGCATTGTAGGGAGAGAGAGGTGGGGGGACATCCAATGCAAGACATGTCTGTAAAGTGTTCTATGTGAGGAGCATCAAGACTGTTGCTGGATTGTAGAGTACATGGAGGGATAAGGAAAGTATATGATGACTGGAAAGGTATGAAAGGAACAGGTTGTGAAAGGGCTTAATTATCAAACAGAGGATTTTATATTCAGTCCTGAATGTAATAGGGAGTACACAGGGTAGGTAGCTCATTGTGTATGTGTGTGGGGGCAGAGGTGACTTGGTCAGCTCTGACCTTTAAGAAAATCATTCTGGCAGCCAAATGGAGAATGGATTGGATGGGAAAAGACTGGAGGCAGGGAGGGAGACCAACCAGCAGGCTATTCAACAGTGCAGTCATGAGGTGATGGGGGCAGGGAGAAGGAAAGGAAAGAGAAGTGTAGGAAAGAAGGAGCTGACAGCCTAAAGAGAAAGATTAACCTTCTAGCAGTTTCCAATTGTATCTTAGCTTTCCATTCTTTACCCCAGAGACCTAGTGACTCTAGCCCAATGTTGGAAATTTGGGGATAGAACAGACCACCAACAGGGGCCAGTCAGTCAATTGAACAAAAATCTAATTAAATAAACATCTCTTGAGCACCTATTATGAGGAAGGTACTGGAGATACCAAGACAAAAATTAAACTGTCCTTGTATTCAAAGAGCTTACATTCTTTTTCTTAATATTGATATCTTTTGTTCTTACATTTTCAGTTCCTACTTAGACACCATCCCTCATGATAAAGAAAGAGGGCAGCTAGGTGGTGCAGTGGATAGAGACCCTGATGTGGAGTCAGGAAGATCTGAGTTCAAATTCAGTCTTAGACTACCTGTGTGACCCTGGACAAGACTCTATTTGCCTTAGTTTCCTCAACTGTAAAAAAGAGGATAATCATAGCACTTAACTCCCAGGATTGTTGTAAGGATCAAATGAGATAATAATTGTAAAGTGCCTAGCACAGTGCCTGACCCATAGTAGGTGGTATGTACATGTGTCAGTCAGCCAACTAACATTTATTAAGCACTATGCTAAGCACTGTGCAGAAGATGAATTGGTGAAGAGAGAGGCTAGAAGCAAAAATTAGGAAGTTACCTGTATTTCAGAAGTCTGGGACAAAAATTATGAGAATATTAAGAGTGGTGGCTAAGAGGCAGCTAGGTGTCACAGTGAATAGAGAACCTGCCCTGGAGTCAGGAGGACCTGAGTTCAAATCCAGCCTCAGGCACTTGATACTTACTGGCTGTGTGACCTTGGACAAGTCACTTAACCCCAAGTGACCTGCCTGCCCCCCTCCAAAAAGAAAAAAAAAAGAGTGGTGGCTAATTGAGAAAAGAAAGGAGGACAAATTTGAGAGTTTTCAGAGTCTGAATCAACAAGACTTGGCAACTGAATGGATATGGGAAGAGTCAAGTATGCCACTGAAGATACAAAGTTAGGAAAAAAAACTAGCCGTGTAACTGTAAGTTAGGAAAAAAACTAGCTGTGTAACCTTGGGCAAGTTACTTAACCCCAACTGCCCTCCAAAAGGCAAGAAAAAAAAACGATACAAAGTTAAGTGACTGACAGTACTCTGAAAAGAAACTTGGGAAACCTCCAGGAGGTGCGGAATTAGGGGAGAAGGACATGATCTATGTTTTAGACACATTGAGTGTGAGATGTCCACATCCATAAAACATCCAGCCAGTCATGAATGCAGGTGCAGAAATCAAGAGAGATATGAGAGCAAGACAGACAGACAGACAGAAAGATAGCAGATAGACAGACAGACAGACGGACAGACAGAAAGATAGCAGATAGACGGATAGCTAGATAGATAGATGATAGATAGATAGATAGATAGATAGATAGATAGATAGATAGATAGATAGATAGATAGATAGAGATATATGTAGCAGTGGTGGAATGGAGTGGAGTGGCTCATCCTTTCCTATTTGCTCCTTACCCTACCACTGACTCCTTGCCTAGATTTATCCAAATAAACATTCCTTCTCCATTCTGGGAAATAGTATTAAAGATCTGTAATTCTTTTTACTATTTCGTTAACTCAAAGCCCCCAGCTACAGACTAAGCTTTTGGAAAAAACACCTACCTCTATCTCTCCTCTGGGGATGTTTTCCCCTCCCAACTGCATTTCCAATAAGTATACCCAGACTAACAAAGGCCCTTAGTTGATGACTATTTATAAAGACAAAGTAAATGTCTAAAACAAAGAAAGGTAAACAGACTTTCTTGTGCCTAGAGGGAAAGGTTTCAGACTTCTGTTGAGAGAGCCGAAAGGGAAAAAGAAAATAGAAGAGTGTTGCTCTGGGGTTTGTAATCCAGGAGCTTCAGAAAAAAAACCCCAATAAACATCTGTTCCAACACTCCTGTGCCCAAGTAGCCTTGTTCCTATAGCCTTGGCCCTTTTCTTTGAGGTCTCTGCCTCTGACTGCATTTCTCCTCTCCTCCACATGCCTTCTTACAATTTCCCTTTCTCCAGCTCTCCATCAGGAGCTGACTTTTAAAGGTCACCCTGAGGTGTGGTTTATCATTACTCACTATCCTGTTGATTCCTTTTTGATTCATTCAAGGGACCAATTCAATCTCATAAAGGGATCACTTTTACTGTTAATTTAACACTTCCTGGTCTGCCCCTTTTCTTTGATTAGGTGCGGGGCTTTCATCTCTCCTTTATTTATCTATTTAGGGAGTCATTTGCATAGAGATGACTCTTGAAATGCTTGGTCTCTGAATTTCATGGTGAGTGAACTATCCTTCTGAGCTGGGCAATTGCTATAAATGAATACATTCTCCCTCTTTCTCCTTACTCCAGGATCAGTGGCATGGTTAAAACTCTAGCATTAGCTATAGCTGGGGAGAGTTTGGGCACATCAAAGAAATTCACAAGAAGGTGGAAGGCTCCTTGGAAATGGTGGGGTACTGGTATTAAAGGGAGGCAAGATCATAAAGGCTAGTGTACACCCTCCTACTGAGCTTCAGATGACCATTGAGCTAGTAGGACTAGATAAAAATCCCCCTCCTTATCACCTATGGGACAGATTCAGTCTCAATGTGTGACCAGAGGGGAATTCAGGGAGGCTTCCTGAGTGTTTTCTTAACCCAGTTTCCCAGAGTACTTAATCATAGGCACCCAAGAGTTTCACAGCTTATGATGCTACTCAAGTCAGTGAGCTCCTGCTTTCTCCAACAGATGTATTATGACTTCTCAGTAATTTGGCACCTACTTAACCCCTTCTTTGGAGATCATACACAAGAACTCTAGGTCTCTCCAGTCCTGCCTTAGTTTCCAGGATAATGGCTGGTCTGACACTTGCTATAGTAGCCCTGGCTTGGGGGAGAGGCCCTGGGAGCAGTCATATCCCAGTCACTTCTGGAAAAGTCTACATTATCGATAATACAGAATGTTGTCTGCTGTTGTTGCGTCATTTCAGTCTTGCCTGACTGATTCTTCATCATCCCATTTGGGGCTTTCTTGGTAAAGATACGGGAGTGGTTTGCCATTTCTTTCTCCAGCTCATTTTACAGATGAGGAAACTGAGGCAAACAGAGTTAAGTGACTTGCCCAGAGTCACACTGTTAGGAAGTGTCTGAGGCCAAATTTGAATTGAGGGAGATGAGTCTTTCCCATTTCAAGCTCAGTGCTCTATCCACTACACCACCTGACTGCTCAACAAACATTGATCAAGTACTTATTATGTGACAGACACTATGATAAGCATTTTACAAATATTATCTCACTTGATTCTCACGACAGCCCTGGGAGATAGATCCATACAAAATTGTAGAAGAAATTCTTGGAAAACTTGAGTCTTTAGGCTCCCTCCCTGCCTGGCTCCTTACTGCTCTTCCCTGTTCCTCTCTGTCCCTATTAAATCAAATATCTCTATCTCTGTGAGGGCCAAGCCCCAGGGTGTCTCCAATGAGTAGAAGTTCAAGAAAGTATGTGGGGTCATTCAGTGGAGCTGTCTGTACCCCTGGGAGAGCTGTGAAATTCTTCAAGGTCCCACTGGTTTTTTCACAGAGAGACCCTATGGGCACCCCTCCTACCCTCCGTTTGACAGACAGATCAGGTTTCTGCACTCGGGCAGCTAGAAAAGGCACACACCCCATGTCCTCAAGTGAACTCAGCTATACGTGATAGGAAATAGGATTATAGAAATGTAGAAATACAAGATTTAGAGCTACAAGAGATATTAAGCATCATTTTTAGTTCAATCTCTTTCAGTTTTCAGATGAGGAAATTGAGATATCAAGAGGCCAAATGACTTGACAAGGGTCATACAGTCAATAAGAGTCTGAGTCAAGATTTTAATTCAGGTCTTCCTGACTCCAAGTTCAATGCCCCCTATCAATTATGCTACATTGTCCTCAGGGAGCCTCCAGTCTGATCAGGGAGACATAGTCCCTAACCCAAGGGAGCCTCTAAGGCTGATAGGGAAGCACGGTATCTGCCCTCAGGGACCTCCTAGTCTGATGGGAATACATAATCTCTGCTCTTTTGAAATCCCCATTCTGATAGGGAAACAGAGTTCCTGCCCTCAGAAAACCTCCAGTCCAATGGGGGAGATATAGTCTCTAGCCTTGAGAAGCTAGCTGCCAGTCAGTGGGAGGCAAGGTCCTTAAGAGCTCCAGCACTTCTCTCTCCAGATGGTCAGAGATAAAACCTTGGATTCCTCCCAGGCCTCTCCAGGAGCAGCTTTTCATAGCCTAGACCTCCATCATTGCAGGTCCCAGAGGGAAGTAGTGTTGGGCTGGGTATCAGCTGCTAGAGAGTCAAGTATTAAGAATGGGAAATCAGATTGGGATATGTGTCTTTGAGGAAAAACAGGGTTTAGCAATGGCCCTAGATATACCCAGAGTTCTAAATCTGGGTTCAAGAGGTAGGGATTGGAAGCTTCAATTATTTAGCAAATCAGGCCCAGGAATTGGGAGGGGGGAGAATTGGAAGAGATGGGAGTGATGAGACACAACTCTCTTGTCATATTCTTCCCATCCCCCAGTCAACCCAACGAGCCCTCAGTGGCCCATAACCACCCCCAATACCTACCTTCAATTCCTGACGCCATTAAACCCTCCCCATCTGCCTTACCTCCTCAGATACACAGCCCAGCTCAGGGGCCACTTAGCCAGGCTGTTTTAAAACCTCATAAAGCCGTGGGTGGGGAGTTACAGCTCTCCCAGGGCCCCAAGCCTTGGCCCAGGCTGCCGAGGCAAAGAAAAGGATAAACTCCGAGGTTTAAAACCGAGCGGCACTGAGATTTAAAGTCCTCCTTACCTTTATTCCCTCACGAACTCATCCCCCTCATCTCTAGCCCTAAATCACTGGCAGCTGCACTGCTCCCTACCCCCCACCCCAGTCCTCAGTCCCCCCGGCTTTCCATCTACTCCCCCACTCCTATTCCCTCCTATTACACTGATGATGATGATAGCTAGAATTAAACAGTACTTTAAAGGTTTGTAAAGCATTTCACATGTCATTCACAAACACCCTATGAAGTAGACACAATTATCATCTCCATTTTATAGAGGAGGAAACTGAGGCTGAAAGTTATTTGCCCAGGGTCACACAGCTATTATATGTCTGAGAAGGATTACAGCTCAGGTCTTCCTGAATACAAGTGCAGAATTTTATCTACTGTAACAGCTAGTTGCTTCTCAAAATTTCTGAGTGTCTATCATCCGTAGCTGGAGGTCTCAGAAAGCCTCCTCCAACCCTATTTCCCAAACAGTCCCCACCAAACAAGCTCTAAACTTCACAGTGAGTCTGTCTACTGCTGATGCTTGGAATTCTGCCATTAGAGAAGCATTCAGTGGGTTAAGTATTGCCCTTTCTCCTTTAAGATGCAAACACCCCTGGGAGGGGTACCTTAAAGTGAATGAGGCCTCCGTGTAGCCAGCTGGTTCCCCAGAATTTCCCCCCTCTGGGTGCCTTGTTACCAACTTTTATCCCTCTAAGAATCTCTGAGGTTCTGAGGAGGTCCTGTTGTTCAGTAGTTTCAGTCATATCTGACTCTTGGGACTCCATGAGATTTTCTTGGCAAAGATACTATGCTGGTTTGTCAATTCCTTCTTCAGTTCATTTTACAGATGAGGAAACTGAGGCAAGCAGAATGAAGTGGCTTGTCCAGGGTCACACAGCTAGTAATTGCCTGAGGCCAGATTTGAACTCAAGGAGATGAGTCTTCCCCGTTCCAAGCTCCAGGCTGACTCTCTATTCACTGCTCCACCTAGCTGCCCAAGTTGCTCCTAGTCTTTCTCAGAGAGTGGGGTATAAGGGAGACGATGAACTTCCCAGACTTAAAAGAAAAGACTAGGGATCACTCTAGAAATGTTGGGGGAGAGTATTCCAGCTGAATCTTTAGCATAGCTCTCATATATAGGAATCTCTATATTTCCAAGCCTGAAAGGGCAGAGCCCAACCAGGGAGAGAAAGGAGCCAGTCATGGGATTAAGAAGGACTGAGCCCAAGCAGAGGGAGAGAAGGAAGGCTTGCCTGATCTTCCTCTCACTCTCGCCCCTCAGATTTATAGGGGAATCTTCAGTCACCATCCTGCTATGGGGAAGGCTGAAGCCTGGGAAGGAAGGCAGATATGACAGCAATAAAAATTGCAGTTATAAAACTTCTTAGTCACCAACCACTTTGCTTCAGTTTTCTTATTTGATCCTCACAACATTGCTGTGAGGTAGGTTGGACGTGGATTACATTTCTATCTTACAGATTCAGAATCTGCAGTTCGTGGTCCAGCCATGCTGGTGAGCAATTTGGAACTAGGCACCAAAAATCTACCAAACTGTGAATACCCTTTGATCCAGAGATGTACTGTTGGGTTTATACCCCAAAGAGATCAAATAAAGAGGAAAATGACCCACATATACAAAAATATTTATCTTTTTGTGGTAGCAAAGAATTGAAAACTAAGGAGATGCCCATCAACTGGGTATAACAAGTTATAGTATTTGAACATCAATAGTGTGGTGCTGTAAGAAACTGAGGAAGGGGAATATTTCAGAGAAACATGGGAAGTCTTGTATGAAGTGAAGCAGACTGAAATGAGCAAAAGCAGAACAATTTATACAATTGCCAGCAACATTGTAAAGGAAAATAGTTTTGAACAAAAATAGCATCAATGCAATGACCAAAAACAATTTCAGAAGACTTAAGATGAACTATGCTTTCTGTCTCATGATAGAGAGATGAGTGCAGATTGTGGTTTGTTGTTGTGGTGGTGGTGGTTTTTTTGTGTTCTTTTGTTTGTTTTGCTTTTTGTAGGGGGGAAGGCAAGGCAATTGGGATTAAGTGACTTGCCCAAGGTCACACAGCTAGTAAGTGTCTGAGCTCAGATTTGAACTCAGGTCCTCCTGACTCCAGTGCCAGGTCATTCACAGCACCACCTAGCCACCCCTATGATTTTTTTTTGTTTTTTTTGGGGGGAGTGGAAGGCAGGGCAATTGGGGTTAAGTGACTTGCCCAAGCTATTAAGTGTGTCAAGTGTCTGAGGTTGGATTTGAACTCAGGTCCTTCTGACTTCAGGGCTGGTGCTCTATTCACTGCGACACCTAGCTGCCCCTCCTATGATTTTTTTTTTAAACATGGTCAATGTGGGAATTGATTTTACTCGACTATACATGTTTGTAACAAGAGTTTTGTTTTCTTGTTTTCTCAATTGTGGGGTGAAGTGGGAAGGGTGAGAAGGCAGATCTGAAAATAAAATAAAATGTAATAAAAAATAGAATCTGAGCTTCAGAGATGTGAAGATTTACCCAAGGCTATATAATCAGCAAAGCTAGGACTGGCACCCAATTCTGATTTTAAGTTCAGTGTACTTTTTTACTGTAGGATAGGAAAATGGAGGGAAATTTTAAAAAGATCATGGGGGAAGAAGTGGGAGAATGTAGTAAAATCAGTAGTCATTGGGTAGGGGAAGAGAAATCAAAGGGGTTGATAAGAAAACTGAGTCTCGAAGAGACTAATTGATATGGCCAAGGTCATGTCAGGTTGGTGTGAAAATCCTAGGCTCCAAGACAGCCAGGTCTTTACAGGTAGATGCTATGCCTCTGACCTCTCTTACATATCCTACCACTCCTACCCCAGGGCTAAGCACACCGCAGGTACTCAATATTGATTGGGACATCGTTGACATATTGATTGACTGATTGAGCGACAGGAAGAGTAATGTTGCTTTTGACGAGACACCAGTGAGGGATCTCAGGACAATGTGGGTGGAAAGGACACTGGATTTAGAGTCAGGAGAAGGGGATTCATATCCCACTTCCAAAACTTACAGGTCTCTTCCCCTCTCAGGGGTTCAATCCCTCCCTCACTTGTCAAAGAGGGTGAAGAATAATAACACTATATATCTCATAGAATTGGTTAGTCATTTTTCAGTCATGTCCAACTGTTTGTGACTGCACTTGGGGTTTTCTTGGCAAAGACCCTGGAGTGGTTTATTTCCTTCTCCAGCTCAATTTTACAGATGAGGAAACAGAGGCAAACAGGGTAAAGTGACTTGGCCAGGGTCACACAGCTAATGAATGTCTGAGGCCAGATTTAAACTCAGGAAGATCGAGTCTTCCTAACTCCAGGCCCTGCACTCTATCCATCTCACTGCCTAGCTGCCTCTATGTTACTCTTAGAGTAGTTATGAGGAAAACGCTTCCTAAACATTGAAAGGCTGGGGTGGCTAGGTGGCACAGTGAATAGAGCACCAGCCCTGGAGTCAGGAGGACCTGAATTCAAATCCAGCCTTAGACACTTGACACTTACTAGCTGTTTGACCTTGGACAAGTCATTCAACCCCAATTGCCCTGCTGCTTCCAAAAAAAATGTGATTGTCAGCAGCAAATGGTTAATTCAGGTCAGGGACATCTGATTCCCATGAAGTTACATTTCAGAGATTCCTATTCTCCCTCCCTGAGTCACAATAATCTCTGGTGTTGGCTAACCAGTTGTCTTGGGAGGAGGTCCCGGTGATCCTGGCCCAGCCCCATCTCCCATGCTGGCACCAGGATAATGGATTAGCACAGGACTAGCATGGGAGCTGATGCTGGGGAGGAAAACTCCTGGGGCTGCTGTGTATTTTCTGAAAACCAAATCCAATAATGTGTTCTCCAACCAAGCAGAGCCTGCTAGGAAGTTTTGGCAAGACTCCTTCCTTTCTTCCCCTGCTGTGCTGTTCCACTCCGTACCCTCCAAGCAGCCCCTTCCCACAACTTCCCCAGGGCCCACAGAGAGCCCCAACTGTTCCTCTGGGCAGGAGCAGGGCCAAGGATAGGAGCCCTACAGGGACTAGGTCATCTTCCCCACAAAGCGCTTGACCAGCAATGCCCACCCCACCCCTTTGCCCCCTTCCAGCTTGGCATAAATTGGAATACAAATCAGAAGCAAAAGCTTTCCCCTGTTGGAACAAATTGCTATGGATTCCCCCCTGTCTCAGGTCAGGGCTCCCGATGGGGAATATTTTCACTCGCTGACTGCTAATAGACTCGAGAGAAGCTGCCGGATCGATGGGCCAATACGAAGATTAGCCAGGAACTCAAATGCTGGCTTCAGTCCAGCTCCCACTCTGGTTCCCCAGCTCCTCCCATCTTCCCCTCACTTTACCCCTCATTCCATCCAGGGACGGATGGCTATCCAACATTGGAGAGCTGTATGAATGTGCCAGGCTGAATTGGAGATGATCTACCGACTACGCAGCTGAGCGGGTGGGGGTTGGAGTGAGAGGAGGGTGGTGAGGGTAGGGGGGAAACGGGCCAAGGAAAAGGGGGTGGGGCTTAGGAGGGTAGAAACTAATCCTGAGAGGAGAAGGGGACAGTCTTGGGGACTCAAGAGGGCAGAATCTAAGTAGAAAGATAGAGGAGGAAAAAGGCAGAAAAACAGTCTGGCACTGTTTGACCTGCCCTATTTTGGAAGATCATCATTACAGAACGAAAAAGGTTTTGGTGGGAGAAAGTCTGAAATAAGGGAGAAACTGGAAATGTCCCTAAAGGGTTTACATACAGAGATAGACATTGAGCTAGACTGTGAGCCTCTTGAGAGCAGGGACTGTCTTTTCTATCGGTATCCCAGCCTTTGTCACGATGCTTTGCACAGGCTGAATATGAAATGTTTCCCCAGTTCTCTCTTGCAACGGGAGGACGTCGTCACATGTGACATTGAAGGCAGCCAGGAGATACAGTGGATAGGGCACGGGGCCCAGAGTCAGAAAGACCCAAATTCAAATTTGTCTTCAGACAGGTGGCACAGGGGATAGAGTGCTGGATGTGGGCTCATCTTCCTGAGTTCAAATCCAGCCTCAGATACTTACTAGCTGTGTGATCCTGGTCAAGTCACTTCACTTTGCCCCAGTTTCCTCATCTGTAAAATGAGCTGGAGAAGGAAATGGAAACCCACTCCAATATCTTTGTCAAGAAAACCCCAAATGGTGTCCCAAAGAATCGGACGTGATTGAAACGAATGAATAACAGCTGTGTGACCCTGGGCAAATCACATAGAGCCACCTCATTTGTAAAATGGGGATAATAATTCCCTGGGTAGTATAATAATTGTAAAGTTTTTAGCACAGTGCCTACCTAACACAGGGTAGGTACTTAAGAAATGCTTGTTCCTCTCGTCCCTGCCCCCTCACCACCACCTTCAAAGAGATCAGAAACAGCTTCCTTAACAGTCATCCTGCTGCCCACAACTACCACCATCACCTAAACTGATTTGAGGGGGTGGACTGTGAAAGCTGAATTCAATCCCAGGCCTTCCCAACCCTCTCCACTCAGCCTCTGATTTCTCTGGATGCTGTTTACTCCTTACCTGCCTCTACCTTTTCCTGTTTCTTCCAAGAAAGAGAGATTGGAAAAGGAATATGAGAACTGAAAAAAAGGTGGAAATTGACTTGAGGATTGTTCTCAAGGCTTCTTAGTGTGACCTGAGAGCCTAGCAGCGATGCCAAGGGCCATGGCAGGGGGACAGGACTACCCTATTGTGATAACCTCTGACCAAACAGTTCTCATGCCATCCTTCAGGAACAACAGAAATTGGCAAAGCTCCAGATAAACCAGTCTGTGTCCTTTCATCAGTCCTGTCCTTTATGATGCTGTAGTCCCTTTGGCTACCACCCTGCCCCAAGGTTAGGACCACCTCTAATTCCGAAGGTTTGGATAGAAGTGTCTGAGATAAATCTGCCCCACAATGCTGTGCTCATTGGCTCAGTCAGAGAAATGAGGCAGCTGGGTAGTTTTCCCAAAGATGTGACAGGTAAGCCTATGAAAACAATGAGTAGAACCATAAAGTGGCTTATGTTTGTACACAGCTTTAAGATTTATCAATTAACAAGCATTTATTAAGCATTTACTATTTGCCAGACACTTTACTAAGGGGTGGGGATGCAAAGGAGAAAAATGTGCCTGCCGTCAAGGAGGTGACATTCTAATGGGGAAGACAACATATACATGAAAGGTATGTACAAGATAGACACAGAGTAGATGGCAGGTGACCTTCGAAAGGAAGTCGTTAGCAGCGTTTTGGTCTTAAGAATTGAGTCTTAAAGGGTGCCATGGATTCTAGGAGGGAGGAGTAAGGAGGGAAAACATTCCAGGAAAGGGTAAAAACAACCTGGAAAAGTTAGGGACAGTTCAAGTTGTGATGAGTTTTATAAGGCAAAGAACAAAGGGTTTCTTTCTTTCTTTCTTTCTTTCTTTCTTTTTCTTTCTTTCTTTCTTTCTTTCTTTCTTTCTTTCTTTCTTTCTTT
>NW_027187367.1:13231154-13235340 GCF_028583685.1 Petaurus breviceps papuanus
CTTTCTTTCTTTCTTTCTTTCTTTCTTTCTTTCTTTCTTTCTTTCTTCCTTCCTTCCTTCCTTCTTTCCTTCCATCCTTCTTCTTTTCCTCCTCCTCCTCCTTCTTCTTCTTCCTTCCTAAAGTCCTGTAAGGAAGCTAAGCAAGTGTCATCCTCCCCATTTCATGGATGAGGAAACTGAGGCTCAAAATGAAGAAATGACCTGCTTGAGATCCAAAGCTAATGAGTGAAGAGCGCAGCCTCAGGCTTCTTACTGAAAAGGCAGACAGAACTCCTTCCACATCCCACAGGCTTGTCTCAGGGCAGCCTGGACCATCGCACACAAACTCTGTAAGAGAGAATTCCACTGAGAAGGAGGAGATGGTTATAAAAAATGTCCTTTGAAACACTGACTGATTTCTTTCCATCCCAGGCTATGGATCAGACTTTTTTACATGGCTTTGATCATGGCTCCTGAACTTGGAGAGGACACATGTGGGAAGGGGGTGGGGTGGGGGAAGAGACCCAGGCACTAACAGTATCAAAACAGAGCTCACAGGACCTTCCAAAACCCTGAATTCCAGAATGAGAGTGCTTCCTTGTTCACTCAGGTAGTTAGACTTGTCGGTCCCTCCATCCACTCCTTTCATTTTTATTTATTATTATTATATTTTAAAAAATGCTTTATTTATTATTATAGTTCCCTTTATTTACCCTGTCTTATGCCTTGGTCACCTAATCTTCAGATGAGCAGGGGAAGGGCTGGGCCTAACGAAGTAAATTCGAGGCTCCCTAGTCCCCAGGGCCAGGGGCACTACCCTTGAATCTTCAGGCATCAACCTGAAAATGCCTTCTGGGGCTCATGCTAAAAGGGAGATGGGTTAAGGGTCTTATTCCCAGACCCTTCATAATACAGAATAATAGAATTTAGAATGTCATAAGTAAAATTCCCCTATGACAATAAATTGCCATCTGTCCTCTCTCCCTTCTTACAGCCTCACTCCTTTATTTATGGTCTTCACTCCCACAATCCCTCCCTGTTCTGCCAATCCCTTACCCTTATTCTGGCTTCACTCACCTCCTTTTGGAGACTAAAACTTCCGGTTAGCTAAATCAATACTGTATTCTCCTAGGCCCGTAAATCCTGCAAAACCCTTGTTCTTCTAATGTTCTGGCCCAGCTAATCGCTAACCCTGGTTAAATTCCACCAATTGTCTCTGCTCCTACTCCAGAAATCTCAAAGGGCGGTTGGCTGCATTTGCTACAAATTCATGTTATCTGACCTCACTTAGGCGCTTATTGCTGGAAGGCAATCCTTTTACTCATTTCTGATAGATTCCTTCACATAGGTCCCAAAGTGGTTATTCAAAACCTTCCCCTCCATCCTTAAGTCCCCAAATCAACTTCAACCACTACTCCCTTCTAACTAGCATTTATATAATGCTTCCAGGTTTGCAAAATACTTTACAAATATTATCTCATTTGAGGCTCATAACAACCCTGGGAGGAAGGTTCTATCATTATCCTCATTTTACAGATGAAGAGCTGATGCAGACAGAGGTTAAGTTGCCCAGTTAGCAATCACCTGGGGATGGATTTGAACTCAGGTCTTACTGATTCCAAGTTCAACATTCTATTTCCTGTGCCACCTAGCTAGCTGCCTTCTGACAGATGATCTCACTTTCTTTTCTTTTTTTTTTAAGGGGGGGGTAGGCAAGGCAATTGGGTTTAAATGACTTGCTACAGTTCACACAACTAGTAAGTGTCAAATGTCTGAGGCTGGATTTGAGCTCAGGTTCTCCTGACTCCGGGACTGGAGCTTTATTCACTGAGACACCTAGCTGCCGGAGATGATCTCACTTTCTCCTTAACCAACAAGATTAAGGTCCTCGCCACATGAGCTACCTCATACTCCATAATTATTCTGTGCCTTTATTTACTCATACTTTCCTCCTTCTTTTCCCCCTTTCAGAGGATGAGCTGGCTGTCCTTGCTAGACTAACTTCTCTACCTTCTTCACACTTGATCTCATCCCTTCCTTTCTCCCTTCATAGCTTTGCTCTATCATCACAAAATCACCTCATTTAAGAGTTGCATGGGATCTCAGTGGCCATCCAGTCCAATCCATAGACTAGTGGTCATCTATCCTCTTCTTGAAAACCTACACTGGAGGAAAACCTGCCACCTCCCAAGTCAGCCCATTCCAGCTTCCCTAATTGTTGGGAAGACATTTTTCTGCCATAAAGCCTAAATTTATCTTTTTCCAACTCCCTCTCCTTGCTCCTGGGTTTGTCCACTGAGGCCCCTTCCACAGGGCAACATTTTAGGTAAATACCTGAACACAACTATCATGTTCCCTGCCCCCTTCCAAATCTTCTCTTCAGAGTAAATATGCCCCTTTCCTTCAGCCCCTTCTCCCATGTTATGGACTCAAGACCTTTCACCACCTGGTTACCTTCCTTTGGACACTCTTCAGATTTTCAATCATCTCCACCCTCTCTATCTCTTTCAACTTCAATTTCCCCTAGGTTGGGGGTGGCTAGATGGCACAGGGAATAGAGCATGGGTTCTGGAGTCAGGAAGACCTGAGTTCAAATCCAGCCTCAGACACTTAACACACTAGCCATGTGACCTTGGGCAAGTCACTTAACCCCAATTGCCCTCCAAAAAGCAAAATAGAAAATTTCCCCCAGACTACTGGCTCCTTCCCCTCTGCACATAAACACAGTCCCCTTTCCTAAAAACAAAATCTTCCTTTGCCCCTCTTACTCCCTCAAGCTATCATTCTGTCTTTCTCCTCCCTTACACCTCCAAACTTTTAGAAAGAGAAGTCTACTGGGGCAGCTAGGTGGCCCAGTAAGTAAAGCACCGGCCCCGAGTCAGGAGGACCTGATTTCAGTTCAGCTTCAGACACTTAACACACACACACACAAAAGCTAGCTCTGTAACCTTTGGCAAGTTACTTAACCCCAATTGCCCTCCAAAAGGCAAAAAAGAGAGAGAGAGAGAGAGAGAAGTCTATCCTCACTGTTACTGCATCCCCACTACCCACATGCACCTGAGTCATCCGAATGTGATCTCCTTGAAGACAGGAACTGTCTGTCTTTCTTTGTATCCCTACAACTTAGTATAGTGGCTGGCACATAGTAAATAGCATACATTAACTAAGTAACTGGATCCGTTTATAGTCTTGTTGATTTTGAATGAGGAGACCTCAGAGGCCATCTTGTTCAACAACCTCATTTTACAGATGAGGAAACTGAGACCTAGAGAGGCTAAATGACTTACCCAAGGTCACACAGGTGGTAAATATAAGTAGAACTGATTCCTCTTTCCACTACAGCACACACTACTGAAATCTCTGTAAGATCACTAGAGACCTTCTAATGACCAAATCCTATGATTTTATCTAAGTGGGCCTTGATCTCTCTTCTTCATGTGACATTGTGGACTACCCTCTCCTCCTGGTCAGTCCATCCCATGGCTTCTAAAGTACTGCTCTCTCCTAGTTCTATTCCCACTTCTGCTGATGGTTCCTTTTCATTCTCTTCTTATACTTCATCCATTTTTATGTGTATGGAGAGAAAGAGCGAGAGAGGAGAGGAGACAGACAGACAGACACAGAGACAGAGAGACAGACACAGACAGAGAGACAGACACAGAGACAGAGAGAAAGGCGTCCCTTCTCTTATGGCTCCTTTTCATGCTCTTACTGTTCATTTATTTGTTCAACAAGTATTTCTTAATCACTTTAAGCATTATATAAGCACAGCATTTTATATATATATATACACATATACGTATACATACGTATATGTATGTATGTATGAAGAGAGAGGAAGAAAGAGAGAGGGAGAGAAAGACAGAGTCCTCATTCTTTTTATTTCTCTGAAGCTTTTGGCAGCATTAATCACACCTTTCTCATTACTTTCTCCTCCTCCCTCAGAGATAGCATACCCTCCTTGTTTTCCTCCAAAATTCTCTAACCAGTCTTTCGTTTCAGCACAAGCAGAACCAGGCCAAGTAATGGTATACTCTCCTTATCACCTCCCCATCCTGCAGGACCTTGCTGTAGCAGTGAACCCCTATCTGTCATAGATATTCCCTCTCTCTCTCTCTCTCTGTCTCTCTCTCTCTCTCTCTCTCTCTCTCTCTCTCTCTGTCTCTCTCTCTCTCTCTCTCTCTGTCTCTCTCTGTCTCTGTCTCTC
>NW_027187367.1:13235740-13259150 GCF_028583685.1 Petaurus breviceps papuanus
TCTCTCTCTCTCTCTCTCTCTCTCTCTCTCTCTCTCTCTCGGCTTCCTTCCCGTTTGCCTACAAACAGTTCTCCACAATCCTAAGAAAAAAATATCTTTATCCTGCTACTTATTTTCCCTTTTTCTTCCTCCTTTCCAGAGCCAAACTTTTTGAAAAGGTTGTCTATTACCTATGCCTCCACTTCACCCTACTTTTTCTCTCCTCTGGCTCCTTGTAAGCTGGCTTCTGCCCCAATAATCTACTGAAATTGCTCTTTCAAAGGTCACTAATGTCCTCAGAAATCACCAAACCCCATGACTTCCCTTTTGGCTCCAAGGTTTCATTCTCCTTGACCTTTTCTTCAATGTTTGAATCTGCTGATCACCTCCACCGTTCTACATAATTTCTTTTCCCTTGGTTCCAAAGACATTACATTCCTGATTTTTTTTGATCACTCTTTCTCATCGCTGTTATTGGTTCTTCACCTTCTTTCCAGACTTAAGGTGGATATTCCCCAGGGACATGGCCTTGGTCATTGTTTCTCTCTCTACGCTGTGTCCCTGTCAAGATCTTACTCATTCCCATACTTTCAACTCCTGTTTCTATGAAGATTACTAAATCTATTGGGCCTGTGCTCCAGAGCCACAGCTACACTTGTCTACAGGGCAGTTTTACCTGCATATCCCACTGACAGCTCAAAGTCAACATGTCCAAAACTAGATTTATCTTTCCCCCCAAATTCATGTCTACGTTTGATTCCGTTGTTTGTTCAACATTCATCCAGTCTCCTTCTTTGAAGCTTCTCTTTCTATTCAAGTCTCCTACTGCATCCAAGACCATCTCCAGTCATCCTGATCTATATCTTGCAACTGGACCCAGATGGCTCTGGAGGAGACAGTGAGGTTGGTGACCTCCAACAGTCCTCCCCCACTTAAATCCAATTCATTTGCATATCATCACCTCCCTGATGTCATGGTCCTCTTCAAGAATGAAGGACAAACAACAATTTTAGTTACTACCACCCTTGTGTAACTCTTGAGTGACACCCACTTGAGCTACAATAGCCTCCTGACAGCTATTTCCACCTTTTCTATCCATTCTCTTTTCTTCACATAACTGTCACACACATACTCCTTATGTATAAAATTGACTATGCCATTCCTTTACTCAAGATCCTTTAATAGCTACCTATTTCCTACCAATCAAAGTTCAAAATCCTTAGTTTTTGCTCAAAGACCTCCGCAATCTGGCACCATCCTTCCTTCACAGTCTTACCTCACATAAGAACATGGATTTCAAACTGGAAAGGTCCTCAGAGGTCATCTCATTTCACAGATGAGGAAACTGAAGCCCAAAGAGGGTAAGTGACTTGTCCAAGGTCACATAAGTAGCAATCATTAGAGGGATTTGAACCCATGTACTCTGAGTTCGGAACCAGTCTTCTTTTCACCATGCCACCTTGCATCCCTCTCACATATTCTAGGTTCATACCACCTCCTAAGCTTGAAATGCACTCCCCCTCAACTGCACTCTCCCACTTCTGTCTATTGAATTTTTATCCATTCTTTAAAACGCAACTCAAATATCCTTCCCCTCAACAATAATTTCCTTTCCCCATTCAGTTCTAACAGAGTACTTTGTTCACAATATATTTATCATGTATTACTTGAAGGTTTAGAAATATTCCAGTGATGCTTTTTATTTCTTAAATCACTGTCACCCTCCAATGATTCTCCCCACCCTACTCTGCAATAGAACCGTTCCCTCTAAGAAAGAAGCACAATTAAGCAAAGACAACATATTGGGTCATTTCTAATAATGTATTATTTTGTATCATAGCAATCTGCTCAAATGTCATAGCCCCCTTAAAGTCCCCATAAGGGCAAGGACCCTGTCTTAATTAAACTTCATTTCCCCTTTTCCTCAGTGGATAGTACCAGTGCTAAATCAATACGTGTGGAAGAGATAAAAATGGAAAAAGCAACAATAATGAAACACTAACCATGAAACTGAATGCTGCTCATTATAATCAATAAGTATTTATTAAGCACCTATTATATATCAGATTCCGTGGTGGGCACTGGGGACCCAAGTATGAAGAATGAAGCAAGCCCTGCTCATAATGAGCCACAATGTCCAAGGTTAGCACCAAGGAAGCGTGATGATAAAACATCTCACTCTTTTTTACTTCTCTGCAGAGGTGGGGGGCAATGGATGTGGAACACTGCATAGAATACCATACTTTGTCAACACATGATCATAGATTTAGAAGCCATCCAGTCTGACCTCTTCAGTTTACAATGGAACTAAGGCTTAAGAGAGATAAATTGACTTGTCCATGGTCATATAACTAGTAAGTGTCAGAGGCAGGATTTGAACCAAGGTCCTTTGACTACAGAGTTAGGACTCTTTCTGCTCTATCATACTGCCTCTTCTATGTGATTAAATTTGCTAAACTTTGGGGCAGCTAGGTGGTGGTGAATAGAGCACCAGCCCTGGAGTCAGGAGTTCCTGAGTTCAAATCTGACCTCAGACACTTAACACAAAACTATCTGTGTGACCTTGGGCAAGTCACTTAACCCCAATTGCCCTACCTTCCTCCCTCCAAGAAAGAAAAGTTAAAAAAAAAATTTTGTTAAACTTTCCCCCCCTCTATTTTGACTTCACCAGATTGCCAAAGGAATCCATACTACTAAGAAGATAAAAACAATCGCTTTCTCCCTGCTCCCTCAGGATGAGTCAGGGTCAGAAACGAATCAGTTGGCTACCAGAATAGTACAGCTCAGGACCAAGGACATAGACCAGTCAGGAAAGGACAAGGTGCTTTTTGCTGTTTGTGATTGGCTCCATTTTCCAGTTAATCAACACATTTATTAAGTACCTACTATGTACCACTAAGCACTATAGTCCTGTGCTATGGTACCACTAAGTACTGCCCCAATTTAACTGACCAGCTCCCCCTTCCTCTATGGACAATTGCACTAGTATTTCACGGTCCTCTCAGGGGTCAATGCTGGATACACACATCACAGCCATCCTTGGAGATCTTGGGCCCCAAGGAATGTAGTGGAGGCTCCATCTTCTCCAACAACAACATTTTAAAAATTCTGAACTTAATAACCCCCAACAAAAACAAACACTCAGATACACACAAAAAAGTTAAAAACAACTGTACATAACTGTAAACTGTATTAAATTTGTTTTTTAAATGTGTAGATCACTTTTGTGTATATAATACTTCAGAGCCTGGGCCTGGAGTCAGGAAGACCTGAGTTCAAATCCAATCTCAGAGACTTACCAGAGGTATGACTCTGGGCAAATTATTTCACCCTGTTTGCCTCAGTTTCTTCATCTGCAAAAATGAGCTGGAGAAGGAAATGGCAAACCACTCCAGTGTCTTTGCCAAGAAAACCTCAAATGGGGTAATGAAGAATTGGACAGGACTGAAAAATGACTAAACTGAGGGAGAAAAAAAAGAAGGGAATTGGATTAAAGATTTTTGCAGTTCCTTCCAGTCCTAAATTGTATAATCCTGACATATCATGACTAGATGACCCTTCCAGTTCTTACATTCCATGTTCTATACTCCCTGAGTCTGTGGTTACAAAGGGGCAGCCTGAGGTGAGCTGTGGGAAAGTCCTGCTTACTCTCTCAACTGTCTTGTCTTAGCACCAAGTAAGGAAATGGAGGTGGAGATAAAAAGAGGGGCCCCGGGAGATCACTCCAATGTGCAAGCTCCTATTCCTTCGGGTTATCTCTGCTAGTTTCACCAATTCCAGAGATCATGTGGGTAATTGTAAGTACTTAATCCCAAAGGCAGAAGTAGGGCTCTTGCTCATATTGAATGGGGTCCTTAACCAGAGGTCTATGCACTTGTTTTTCAATATATTTTTCTATATATTTTGATGGATTTCCATAGAATTGGTTTCCTTTGTAATGCATATTTTATTTTGGGAGTTAAAAAACATTTTGAGAAGAGGTCCATCACCTTCACCAGACTATCAAAGGAGTCTCTGACACATACCAAAAATAATCGGTTAAGAATCCCTAGTATAAAGTATATTGAATAATTCTCTTTCTATCATTTTGGTCATCTAAGTGTATTTTCTGTCTGGCTGAAAGCAAAGTTGGTTTATGAATGTGATATGGCACAGGATACATAAATCTGGATTTCAGAGATACTTAGCAAGGTCAGACAAGCAGAAGGCAGGATTAGCAAGGGTTGGGAAAGCAGGCACAAGACAGGTTGACACCAAGAGAACTGAAGGCCAAGAAGATGAAGAGAGAGTATGGAAAGAGCCTGCGAAGGGAATGCCTGGGAATGAGGTCGTTTGGAAGGATGACCTCAGGAAAATTGCTTCTCCCCTCTGTACCTCCTCGTCTTCCTCTAGAAAATGACTAAGAAACATTCTTCAATAAATAAGTGGTAAAAGGATATGAACAGGTCATTTTTTAAAGAAATAAATCCAAACTACCAACAAGTATATTAAAAAGGCTCTAAATCACTAATTAGAGAAATACAAACTAAACCAATCTGATGGATGTGAAGTGAAATCTCAGAGTTGCTTTAGTTTGCATTTCTCTAATTAGTAATTTAGAGTATTTTTTCATATTGCTGTTGGTAATTTGGATTTATTTCTTCAAAAATGACCTGTTTATGTCCTTTCCTTTTTTAATAATTAATTTATTTTTAGTTTTTAACATTCACTTCCATGAGATTTTGAGTTTTGAATTTTCTCCCCCACCCTCTCCTCTGCCTGCCCAAGACAGTATGCAATCTGATATGGGCTATACTTATACATTCATATTAAACATATTTTCACTTTAGTCATGATGTAAAGAAGAGTTAGAACTAATGGGAGGAGTCACAAGAAAGAAGAAACAAAACAAAACAGTGAAAGATAAGGAGAGCAAATAGTCAGCTTCCATCTGCATTCAGACTCCAAAGTTCTTTCTCTGGATATAGATAGCATTTTCCATCATAAGTCTTTTGGAGTTGGCTTAGATCCTTGCATTGCTGAGAAGGGCTAAGTCTGTCAAGGTTAGTCATAATGTGGCTGTTACTCTACACAATGTTCTTCTGGTTCTGTTCACTTCACTTTGCATCAGTTCATATAAGTCTTTCCAGGTTTTTCTGAAGTTCACTTGCTCATCATTTCTTATAGCTCAGTAGTATTCCATAGCATTCATATACCACAACTTGTTCAGTCATTCCCCAATTGATGGACATCCCCTTTTTTTTCCAATTCTTTGCCACCACAAAAAAAGCTGCTATAAATATTTTTGTAAACATGGCTCCTTTGTTTATTATATCCTTTCACCAAATGTTGGAGGGGGTGGGAGGGGGAATAAGTCACACAAGTCCATCATTGGTGGTCCAGTCATTCTGGAGAACAATTTGGAACTATGCCCCCAAAGTTAGTAAATTTTGAATACCCTTTCACCCACCCCTGCCACTTCTAGGCATATAACCCAAGGAGATCAATGAAAAAAGAAAAAAAGATCTATGCACAAAGATATTTATAGAAGCTCTTTTCATAGTATCTAAAATGTGGAGAGAGGGTTCTCACCTATTGGGAATGGCTAAACAAATTATGCTATATATAATATATATGTAATAGAATATTACTGAGCCATAAGAAATGATGAAATGGATGATTTCAGAGGAAATTGGACAGACCTTTGCGAACTGACATGAGTAAAGTAAGCAGAACTAGGAGAATAATTTTTTACAAATGATAGCAATGTCAGAGAGAAAAATAACTTTGAAAGACTTTAGAACTCTGATCAACACAATGATAAGCCAGGAATCCAGAGAATAGAAGATGAAACATGACACCTGCCTCCTGATAGAGAGAGATGATGGACAAGATGCAGAATGAGTCATACATTTCTGGCATCGGCCAATGTGGGGATTTGTTTCGCTGAACTCTGTATATTTGTTATGATAGTTTTATTTTGGGTTTTTTATTATTCAATATAGGGGAGGGGTAGCAGAAGAAAGAGATCATAAATGATTATATTAATTAATTAAAAATAAATAAGGGAATTGGACTAGACAATCTCAAAGGTCCCTTTCCATCCCTGACATTCCAGGCTTTCTGTGATTCTATGGTTCAAAGTCAGGACTGTTAGTGGAGGACCTGGTAAGAAAAACAACCTAGTTTGGAAGATAGTGTCACAAAAATCTGTGAAAATTTGTCAAAGCTAGGGAGACTCATCCTCAATTCTTCACTCTTATGAACCTCATCTATATACAGGTTTCATGGCTTGTCAACTCTCTCAACACTGCATCTCTTACATCTCACCTCTTTTCTACACTCACAGAACAATCATTCTTTTTCAGGTCATCATCACCTCTTGACCATACAATTGCACTAGCCTGAATGCAGTCTTCTCCCCTCTCCAATACACCCAAATGACCTTCCTAAGGCATGAATCTGACCATCTCACTTCCCTGTCCAAAAGCTTTCAGTGGCCTCTATTGACTAAAAGATGAAATACAAATTCCTTAGCCTTCCACATCTGCCTCCATCCTCCCTTTCTGGTTTTTTTTTTTTTTTACCTTCTTT
The DNA here is from genome assembly GCF_028583685.1 of Petaurus breviceps papuanus. NCBI lineage: Eukaryota > Metazoa > Chordata > Mammalia > Diprotodontia > Petauridae > Petaurus > Petaurus breviceps. The sequence goes on from NW_027187367.1 coordinate 13,242,293, forward strand.
CCCTTCTGGAGTTCTTATTCCAGTCATTAGTGGAAAAGGTTCTAGAATGACAGTTATAGTACCTGGGTTCTCATTCTGACTCTGCCATAAACTATCTGTATGACCTTGACAAGCCACTTAGAGTCCTTGGGCCTCAGTTTCCTCATATATAAAATGAGGGTGAGAGGTGAATTAGATTGCCTCAGGAGTCTCTTTCAACTTTATATCTATGTACCTATAACCTTCCCCAAACTCAACATTGAACCTCTACCACCCAGAGGTTCTTTTGAACATGTCATCCCCACACCTGGAATGCATTCCCTCCTCATCTCTGCCTCTCAGCATCCCTCTCTTCCTTCAAACTTCATTTCAAAGGCTACCTCACTCATGAAGCCTTCCTCAATCTCTCCCGTTGCTAGTGTTTTCTCTCTTCTTATATTACTTTGTACATTTTTACCCATATAGATTCTGCATCTCCCTCAGCAGAATGTAAGATCCTCCAATAGAGTCTAAGTTGCTAGGAGACAGGTTCTGTTTTTCCTTTTGTCCTGGTATGCCCAGCCCTGAACACATCCTAGGCACTTAATGGTGCTGGTGGATTTGAGTTGTATCATTGTCTAGATGACCTTAAATGTCTCTTCCTGCTCTAACATTCTGTGATTCTCTAATTCGATATATTGACCTCTTCTGCTTGCTCTCAATACAGAGACTTTTTTTTTAAATACAATCTGTCCATAGTCTCTCTCTTTAAATCTGATTCCAACTGGGAGCTCCTTAAGGCAGAGTCCTGAACAGGGAAATACTTCAGTCAATTCAATTCAATAAACATTAATTGGCCACTATGTTCTGTGCATATAGGGCTTGCAAAGACAAAATAAAAGCTGCAAGCCTGTCCTCAAAGTACTTCCATTCTACAGGGAAGATACAACATGCATCAAGAGAAGGAAATATGACGTGATTTAAGAGGGTAAAAGAACACTAGCTACTTGAGGGATCAGACAAAGTTTCACTAAGGTTGTGACCCCTGAGTAATATAGGGATTATGAATGATAGAGGTGAGGAGGCAGCAGGGCATAAGTGATAAGGGTTCCAGACATGGGGTCAGAGAACCTGAGTCTAAATCCACGATCTGCTACTTACTTGTGTGAACTTGGGTAAATCACTTAATTTCTCTGGGTCTCAGTTTCTTCAACTGTAAAATGAGGTCTTCCAGAGCTAAACCTCTGATCCTATGAAGGCAGGCTAGGAGACTTTTACAAATACTGTGGTTTCTCCTTTGTTTTGAAGAGGACCGATGGTATCATGGGGTAATGTTTTGATTTGTGTGTGAATTGTATTTAAGTGAGGTTGAGTTGCACAAAGTCGTCGGCCTCACTCTCTTCCAGAATCACTGAAGTCCGGTGGCAAGACAAAAGGCAGGAGATGGTCTAGGTTTAGGGAATAGCAAGGCCAATTTGGTGAGTGAAGGGAGTAACAGTTAAGTCTGGAGTGAAATGAGAGTGTCAGAATGTAAATGCCAGGCTGAGAAGGCAGTAAAAGGTCGTTGACAGTGGTAGTCACATTTGCATAGCACTTCATACTTTTAAAAGTATTTTTGCATCTATTAGCTCATTTGATCACCCCAGGGCAACACATCAGGTAGGAAACTTCTCAGAGTATAAAGTAACTTTAGAGATTGGACACAAAAACTAAAGCTTCTGAGATAATTTAAATGGAGAGAATTTGACTGAAAGAAAACTAAAAAATCTCCATTTTTCCTAAAGAGTGATCAGAAAATGGTAACAAGTCATTCCTTCAACTCCACTGAGAGTGGAAATGAAGGAAACAGGCATAGACCACAGCAGGAAGGAAAGCATTTATCCATCAGGAGAGAATTCCCCCACAGTGAAGGATACTCAGTAGATACTAAATATTTAGTAGAAACTAAAAACTGGGGAGCTAAACTGAAGGAGTTCTGAGGTCAGCCTCCTTCTTCTCCAGAGGGCTTTAGAAACAGGAGGGGTCCTTCTCACCTGAGACAATTTGTGTGCCATTCTTCCTGTAGATAACTACTTCTCAAGAACCATCCCCCAGAGAGCTAGTGAAGTCAACTTGTTTGGAATCCTAGAATGACTGAGATGAAAAGGGCCTTAAAAATAATTTCAATAAAGTAGATGGTTTCAGAAGAACCTAGGAAGACTTATGTGAACTAATGCAAAGGAAAGTGAGCAGAATCAGGAGAATAATTTACACAGTTAATGACAGTCAACTGGGAAAGACTCAGCAACTCTGGTCAATACAATGATTCAAAATAATTCCAAAGGAATCATGATGAAAGATGCTATCCTCCTCCAGATTAAGATTAAGAACTGATGTATTCTGAGTGCAGATTGAAGCATGTTTTTCTTTTTTTTTTTTTTTGACAATATAGCTAATGTAGAAACATGTTGTCATGACTTTATATGTATAATGGGCATTATATTTCTTGGCTTCTCAATGAGTGGGAGAAGGGGTGGAGGGAGGGAGAGAACTTGAAACTAAAAATAAGATAAATGAAGTTTTTAAATGAAGGCTAAAAGAAAGGTCCTCAAAGTCCCGGGGGCTGGGGAGAAGGGAGGAAGTTACCTTATCCAGCTGCTTCATTTCCTAGATAAAGAAAAGTCTAGATGGGTTAAGTGACTTATCCAGTTTTCACTGGATCCTGGCTCCATTGAATAAACTTACCCAAGTTTACTCTGCTAATAAATGTCAGAACCAAGATTTGAACCCAGATGTCACAAGATCATAGATTAAGAACTGGAAGAGATTTTAGTCCTGGTCCAGTCCTCTCATTTTATAGATAAGGAAACCGAAGCCCAGAGAAAAGAAGTAACTTAATAAGGATCACACAGGTAATAGGGATTTGAACTCATATCCTCTTAGTCCAATTCAGGAGTCACTCTTCCTTTGGAGCATCCTATTCTTGGTTCCATAAAGTTTGTAGAACAATCCAATGAATTAAGAAGGACAAGAATTATCATCTCATTTTCATAGGTTGGCAAACTATGACTCAAGGTCACATAGCAATGCCCCAAAGGGACAGAACTGATATTAGAAACAGATCTCCTGACTCCAAGTTCAAAATTTTTTCCACTCTATCCCCTCCATGGAGTCTTTTTATAACCCCAGCACAGAATGGGTGACTCTATCCAAGAGGTGGGAAGAGATTGATTTCCATGAATATTTACTGTGAAAGGAAGTGTGGAGGGAAAGGTGAAGGGAGAGAAGATTGCCTGGCTTGGATTTAGACTGAAAAACCATTTCTTAGAGTGTCCCATCAGACAAGAATAAATCATAATAGCAGTTTATTCTTTATATAATACTTTGTGTACATTATCTTATTTGAGCTTTATAAAATATCTATGGACTAGGCAGGCTGTCCTAAGGATTATATACCCATTTTACAGATGAAGAAATGAGGTCTCAAAGAAGTTGAGCACCTTGCCATTAGATATAATAATAACAGCTGGCATTCATATACAGTTTTATGGTTTGCAAAACAATATATAGATGATCTTCTTTGATGCTCATCATTTTCCTGTTGATGTAAATGCTACAGATGTTAATCCTCATTTTACAGACAAGGAAGCTGAGTTTGAGAGAAGTTAATGGACTTGCCTAAGGTCACACGGCTAGTGTCTGAGCTGGAATTCAAACCCAAGTCTTCCTGATTCCAAGTCCAGATCTTGGTCTACCACATCACACTGCCATGGAGAGCCATCTTTGAATATTTGATTGTCTGCCATATAGAAGGGGGTTTCTGTCCCAGAGTGAAGGAGCAGGAACAATGCATGGAAATTCCAAAGAGGCAAATGTAGGGTTGATGCCAGGAAAAACTTCCCTAATAACTTGAGTCATTTAAAGTTGCCTTTGGAGTTAGTGAATTCTCATCGGAGGTGTTGGAATTGTCATTGGCAATCTTCCAACAGAAGATACTGTATCCCTTTACAAAAACTAGACAGTTTCTTGACAGGTTAGAGAAGTGGGCCAAATCTAACAAGGGGAAATTCAATAGAGATAAATATAAAGTCTTACATGAGTTCAAGAGATCAACTTCCCAAGAACAGAATGGGGATAGAGTAGGGAATAAATATACAGTCCCATGGTTAGACAGATTTTTTTTCCTGAAAAAGAGCTGGAGATTACTAGCCCAATAAGCTAAAAAAAAAAGCTAATAAAATCTTGGGCTGTATAGAAAGGCATAATATCTGGGATAGTGTTCTGCAATCTGCTTTCTGTTTGGACCACAACTCTGTAATTCTGTTCAGTTTGGGGTTTTAATAATTTAAGAAGGACAGTGAAAACTGAAGGTTGACTGGAAAAGGGCAATCAGGATGGTGAATAGCCTTGAGACCATGTCCTATGAGGACTGGTTCAAGGAGTAAAGCATGTTTAGCCTGGAGAAGGCTTAGAGGGGCATAACCACTGTCTTCAAGTTCTAAAAATATATGAAAGTGGGATTAGACATAGATCTAGAACTGTAAGATACCTCAGACATTATTGGCATCAACTCCCTCATTTTGTAAATGAGGAAACTGAGGCTCAGGAAGTTTAAGTGACTCACCCAAGGTCATGCAAAGTAAACCTCAGAAGCAGGACTTGAACTCAGACCCTCTGACTCCAGAAGTGTTATTCTTTTGTCTTTATTATGCTGAGTCCAAGAAGGCAGAGTCAAGATCAATGGATGTGTATTGGAAAGGGGAAAATTTAGGTTTCTATAAAAGAAAAACTTCTTCCTTTGAGCTCTCTGGAGGTTGCATGGTCTGCCTTGGGAGGTACCTCCTTAGAGGTCTTTAAGCAGGTATGTTGCAGGGGATGGGAATCCTTTGGGGAGACATGAATTGGACTAAGACAGCTGCCAAAATCCCTCCCAACTCTAAAATGATTCTGTGATTACTATGAAAGAACAGATGTGGAACTTACCTGATTTTCCCTATGCAACACCTTATGTATATGTAACATATGATCTAGGTATGGGGGTGGAGGGAAAAGGAGGCAGAGTGAGGGGAATCACCCTACAAAGAAAAGGACAAATGACTTAGTGAGAAAGCAGGGTAGATTAGAAAGCCCAGGATATTGCCACTAACTCAATGTATGACCTTAGACAGGGTGACCCCTCTACTTCTCTGGGAGGTTAAATGGTATGGATGGATACCAACAAATAGGATGGTCTGTCTGGAAACGTAAATTACTCATCACTCCCCCTTCTCATGTACTCTATAAAAAAGATAGGGTTTTTTCCCTTTTAAAATTATTTTTAGTTTACAGCATTCAGTTCCAAAAGTTTTTGAGTTCCAAATGTTCTCCCCCTCTGTCTCCTCCTCCTTCCCCCCAAGACAGCATGCAATCTAATATACATTCTTCATATACCTTCACATTAAACAAATTTTCACAATAGTCAAGTTGTAAAGTAGAATTATAACCAATGGAATGAATCACAAGAAAGAGGAAACAAAACAAAAAATAGATTTTAATAGAATGCAAGTTCAATAGGAGTCAGTGCAGGAATATGGTAGCCAAAACAACTAGTGTGAGCTCAGGCCACATTAAGACCAGCATAGCATCTAGCAACCAGGGATGGTAGTATCACTATTCTCTGCACTGCTGAACCTTCATCTGAAGCATTTGAGGAAGGTAACTGGGATGGTGATGGATCTCAAAAATATTCCATAAAAAAATCAGATGAAGGAAATAGGAATGTTTACTCTGAAGAAAAGATGATCTAGAGAGGACATGATGTCCATATTCAAGCAGGTAGTGAGGTGGTGTAGTGCATAATGTTCTGGGTTTGAAGACATAAAGATCTGAGTTTAAATCTAGTCTCAGACACTTAACGGCTGTGTGACCCCAGGCAAGCCACTTAACCTCTGTCTGCATCAGTGTCCTCAAATGTAAATGAGGGTGATAATAGCACCTACCACCCAGAGTTATTATGAGAATTAAATGGGATATGTGTAAAGCATCTGGCATATAGTAGGCATTTAATGCTTGTTCCTTTCAAGAATTTGAAAGATTATTACATGGAATAGGGGCCAGATTTTTTCAGCTTGTCCTCCCAAGGGCAGAACCAGGTACAATGAGTGGAAATCAAAGGCAGATATTGGTTCCATGTAAGGAAAACTTCATTCCAATTAGATTTATGCAACAGTGAAATGGGCTATCTGGAAAGATAGTAGTACCCCTTTCCCTTGAGGTCCTCAAGTGAAGATTAGATCCATCTACTTTTTGGAGTTATTGTTGAGTAGATTCTCTGTCAAGTCTGGGTTGGACAATATGGCCTCTGAGAACTTTTTCACTTCTTAGATTCTGAGAATCTATGGTTCTGGACTCCAAAAGAAGAAAAAAAATCCTACTTTGACCCAAGACATGGCCATACAGTGAAAAAAGTTCTCAGCTTGGGAGTCCTGAGTTGAGACTATAATTAGATGATTCTAGGCAAGTTTCAGAGAACTTAGTTTTCCCATCTATGTAGGGAGACAGTAGGCTTGTCAATGTTAAAAGTATCACAACAGGGTAAAAGAGTTTTGTTGTTAACAATAATTTTGTAAAAGGCAAAAATAAGTACAGATGTGTAAAGAACAGTGACTCGGCTTCCTTAGTTTGCCTTTTGTTCTTGCTCAATTTCATTTGTGCACTAAGCCAGGGAAGATTTGGGGAATGTCTAATCCTAAGAAAGACAATAGTCTGGAACAGAGGATTCTGCTCTTTGCCTAGAAAAAGGCATAACAAAGATGTAATATTAGCTTGGATAAACTACCTGGATTTTGTTAGTTGCTTAGGATGGCTATGACTAAAGGGTTGTCATTCTCTCCTTAGAAAGAGATTCTTAGCACTGTTCTCTAGCAGATTGAAGTTGAGAGTAGCACAACATGATCCTGAAGAAATGAAGCTGAGAAGCTGGTTAGGAGGGAGCAATAGCCAGATTATGGGGCTACACAGGAATATGAAATAGAAATAATGATATTTGTATCAGTTACCTTACAGGTCATTTGTGAAGACTGAATAAGGTAATGTCTATAAACATCTATAAAGCCTAGCCTCAAAGCACTATTTAAATGTGAACAATTACTATTGTTTGCTGTCATTCTGATGGGTTGCCTACATAGTCTCTTACCCATCAGAAAAGCTGTCTACCATTTTGATCCTGAAAAGAGACAAGAGGACTGTGAGAACAGGAAGACTTTCCTAGCACATTGGCTTGCCTCTTTTCTATCCTGCCCCAAGTATTCAATAGCCTCCAATGATGGTCTGCATTATCTAAGTTAAGGGATATCAAGATTGCTTCAGGGGCTGCCAGGTAGCACAGTGAGTAAGAGCACTGGCTCCAGTGTCAGGATGACCTGGAGATCGAATCCCAGGCTCAGACACTCAGCACCACACCCAGAAATAACTGGCCGTGTAACCTTGAGCAAGTTACTTAACCCTGATTGCTTAAAAAAAAAAAAAGATTGCTTCACACACACCCCCACAACCCCCCTCCCCCCCACAACCCCCCTCCTCCCAATCTCTTCCTTCCTCTTCTTTGAAGTTTCAGGATTAGGGATTCACTCCTTTGGACTAAGCATTTCCTCCTGCCGCTTCTCTATTAAAATGCAAATGTTCTTACAAGTAATAATTCCTTAAATGACACCTCAGTGTGTCTTTTAAAGTACCTAAACACTTCTGTTTATTAGGACCTGACTGGAGCAGAAAGAAAACTGCTGGATCAATGGTTTCCTGGAAAGGTGGGGAGAGGAGGAAGGAATAGGGAGAATGTAGAAGAGGGAAGCTAGAGCCCTAATGTTTTCTTGGCCTTCACTGAATTCACAGTTTTGCCAAGGACCAACCCTGAATACAAGGAAACAACCATGAAGTCTTCAGTATTCTGATGGAAGCCATGGGAGAGCAGACTAAGAGAATGTATTATGTGAGTCCCCAGACCATATAACTGATTTCTCAATCCATCTTGATTTGCAATGAGAGGTAATACAGTTGGTATCAAGGATATAGCTCTTTATCAATCCTTTATTCTGATTTTTTAATAAGGAATACTGTCTATAAACCTCTAAGAGAGGCATGAGAACATAGTACAGGATATGAGTCAGCCTAAACCAAACTGAGCTAGAAGATGACACACATTTCTTTGATTTAAAGCTAGGGCCATGGTAAAGGTATGGCCAGTGTGGATGTGGCCACAGTCTGGGTTTCTTGGGGGTAATAGAGGTAAATGGGGTTATGATAAGGGCTTCAGGTGGGCCTAGGACATTTGGCCTTGACCTAGGCTCAGGAATGATGCCATGCACTGGTTCGGTTCTGGTTCGGGGAAGATTGAGGGAGAATAAAAGGGGGGATGGGGGGGTGGACAGAAAAAACAATGGGGGAGATATGGTGGCCAAGTGCTCCCCCTGCTGGCCACATCTGGAGCCACAGAGGCAGTGGCAACCACTCAGCCAACTGTAAAATCCATTATACTTGTGGCCCTGAAAGACCCACCTGGCCAGGTTTTTTAAAAAATAAAAGAAAAGAAAGAAAAAACCTAGTAGAGTGGGAAGGAAGAGCAAAAGGAAAAGCCATGAAATGGGGAAACCTGAGACTCCAGAGGCCAGCTCCTCCCGTAATGGGTCCACAAAATGGAATTATTCCAGCTCCCCACCTGCATCCTTCCCAGATTGAGACATAGAAGGAGCTTGGGGAGGATGTAAGTCGCTGACTCCAGACACAAGCACAGGATTGCACGCCTTATACTCCTCTATCACTCCATTCTAAATGACCCAACTAAGCCCTCCGTCCTCCTATTTCCCTATCAATGTTTTTCAGAGCAGGAAAAAGTCTCTGACCGGGCCTCAGTCATGGCCCTAGGTTTCCACTCCTAGATCCAATTATCAATTTCCCACATCATTCATTTGCTGGGAGTGGCAGGTATGATTAGCTCCCTCCCATCTCCTGGTAAAGCCTGAGAACGGTCCCCTTGTTTCAGAAAATCAGAACTAATATAGGACTCTCAATCAGGAAACCCATCCCCAGTAAGGCTAGGATTACAGCCAGGGCTGAACAATTAAGCCAGGTCCCTAGACAGAGCCCGCCCCTGCTGCCCCATCTTCCGTTCCCTAGGGTGTCTTCCTCTAATTAAATCCCCTTTCTTCCTCCTTACAGCAGCAGTGCCCCTGAAGACCAGCTCCATCACCTTTTCTAGGAGAAAAGACTGCCGTAGTCACAGTGGAAGACAGGTGTAGAGATGGGGCTGCACCAATACAGCCCTAGATTCCTCTTCCCATCTCTCAGGTTTTACTCTTTATCATAAACAGGCTGGGCTGGAAGGCATTGGCCACAGCCTTCTCTCAGGAGTGTTGGACAACTGCAATCCCAGAATGGCACAGAATACTGCTCCTCCCAGATCCCCAAACTCGCTATATTTGTGTTAAGATAGATCCCTTCTCCATGAAACACAAACACACCAGTACAATTGTCACAGCTGGAGGACAAAGGCAAAAAAGGTACAGAGCTTTTATTACAGCAGAAGGCCTTTGGGTCCTTGAGGAAAACTCTCCCTTGTTAATGAAATAGGACTGTAGCACCCCAATTCTCCAGAATCAAGACTCCCTGGATCTTCACTGACCTCATTCCTCCCTATGGCAAAGTACTTCCTTGCTTCCGTTTCAGAGGGTAGTGCTTACTGATGGGCCAAAACTCCAAGTCTGCCTTGACAACTGCAAGGTACAGAAGCACCATTGAAAATCCTCAACTTATTTTCCTAAATATATACACTGAGGTTGGGAGATGGGAATGGAGTGGGGGGAAGGGGGGTGAGAGAATGGAGATGGGAATCACATTCTATTCTCCCAAATCCCTGGGAGACGCACTTCTTGAAATTTTTTCTCCCCTAATCCCCCTTTAAAAAAAACCTGACATGGTGATAATTTTATAAGCTATGTTGCTCTTGTCAAATTATTCAACATCTGTCTTCATGTTCCCACAAAAATTAGCATAGGAGAGTAGTTTCTGATGACACCTTTGGTGAAATATTTTGACTTCTACCAGTAAGTTGCAAACAACCTGTCGTAAGGATAATGTCAATTTCTACTCCTGCATATTAAATAATCCAGAAGTTTGTTGTGCTTTTGTGGGGGAGAGTAATCCTTGCCCTCTAAATGGCTGGAAGGCTTTTGGGGGTGGGTTTGAAGAAAGGGGGAGGTGACTAAAAAAGGAAGCTTTCTGAATGGAAGCTAATTCTCACCATATTTCATCCCACTCTCTCTACCCAGCAAGCCTATTGTCCCTAAAACCAGAGCCCCACCCAAAACCCTGACTTTCTCATCAGCCTACCAAGAAGTCAAATATACAGGCTGACCCCAGAGGATGACAAATGGGAACAGAGAGATTGGGAGGGGATGAGGCAGGTAGGGTCCCAGTCACCAAAGGACCATCTGGCCCTAGAACTCAGATGCTACAGCATCTGCACTAGGCAGGAGGAACAGGGCCAGAGAAGAGAATGGGATTAAGGGTAGAAAAAACGGAACATTTGGTGAAGTAGATTCTCTTTCCCTTCTCCCCCTCCTCTGTCTCCATACTAAGGGATTACCCCCAGGAGGAAGGAGGGGGAAGAGGAAAAGAATCTCTAGTGATAATTCCTAAGGTCCAAGGGATCTGCTATTAAATGAAATGGCAACAGAGTTTGTGACAGAGTCAAGAAGTGGATTAAGGAGTTGGAGAAGACATACTGAGCATCCCATTTCAACTAAGGAAGTATCAATTCTGGAGTTCCTAGACCCTGCACATGCCAACTGTACCCCCACTTGGAGACAGTTCTGATTACAATGGTTCTTAGGGTCAGCAGTTTGGAAATGGAAGGGACTTTAGAAGCATCTATTTCATTCCTCCCCATTTTATAGATGAGGAAATTGCGGTCTGGAGGAGTAAAGAGACTTGCCTATGGTCAAATGGGTAAAAAGTGTAATAGGCAAAATTTGAACCCAGTCCTCTGACTTCAAATTCAGCTATCTTTACATTGTACTATGCAATCAGAGGCTGGGTCAGATCCACTTATCCTAATTCTCCTCTAAATAGAAACCTGTGTGTGTTATAAACTGGTCCCCTGCCCCAAGATTAAGATAGTGGCCTGTTTGCCTCACTAATGTCACATAGAATTAGTACCGAGAGAGGAGAGAGAGAGAGATACACCAACCTTGACAAAGTAGGGTAATGGAAAGCAGTGGGACAAAAATCAGGAGATTTGGATTAGAGTTTTAGCCTTAACATTTTCTAACTGTATGACCCCTGACAAATCATTTACCTTTGTTTGCCAAGCTTCATCTAGCAAATGGGAATAATAATATTTGTACTTCCTAAGCCACAAGGCTTTTGTGAGGGAAGTGCTCTGTAAACCTGAACTTGGTATACAAATGTTTATATTATTGTTATCCTCTCCCCCAACACTTGGGAGGAGCAGAACATTGTTTCCTCTTCACATTGGGTGAGTGAATATTTGAGGAAGGGATGGTTTCTTTACTGGATGTTTATGGACATCTGCTAGCCCTCATTTGTTTCTCCAATGTCCACATCCCCAGCTACAAAGTCCATGGGTGGGCAGCTCTGGACAGCTCCCCATTTCTTCCCTTGCCTAGATTTTCTGGGGCTTAGTTGCAGTTGGCCTATAGGCTCTGCAGTATAAGACGGAGCTTCCTATAATTTCCCTATCCCAACTAAACCAGGAATGACCTGTCACCCCTTTTCCCCGAATGACTTGCCAGGATCGCTCCCACCAACCTCACCCACCTTGTCTGGTTTTGGAAAAAGCTGCCACAGTTCTTCCAACCCAATGTCACACCTACCTCCAGAAATCTAAGAATCTTCTGGCCCTTCTACTTTACCCCAGAACCCTAACCCAAGCCTAGGGCTTCCTTCACACACATCCTCCTTTCTCCCCAGCAGCTCTTTCTGCCTTGAGAATAGACCACCTGGAAGTGAGTATAAAGCAGAAATCCTGGGCTCTGACCTGTAATTCTTAAAATCAAACTAAATTTCAGTAAGAGCATCTCCCTCCTCTTTGCATCTGTCTAGAGTTTCCTGTATCTCAATTAAATGTGCTGTCACTTGCCATCCCCACCTCCTACATACAAGCTCCCCCTTGCCCCATCCATCTTAATAAAACCTTACAGCCCAGCCTGTCCTCTTAAGGTTCTGTCCTGCTGGAAGCTACAGGGATGGAAATTCTCAAAGGAGGTATAGGCTCCCATCATCAAAGAGGCTGGGGTTAACTTCATTCAACTGCCTTTGCCCTGATTTGCTCAAGCTGAGACTCTAGGGGATTGGGGGGGTGGGGGGGAGACGTAGATACAAGGCTTATAGTTATGCCTGAACCTCCACCTCAAAGCCCTCCAAAGTGATAGTCACCTGAGACTATACTCCATGTTCCCAGGAGGACTGCCTAGCAAGTTGTCATGGCCAAGGTTCTCCCAATTAAGAAGCTTTGAGGTCTCTGGAGCAAAGACTAGTTAACCTAGCAGAAGGGTAGGGAAGAGTTACTAGATGGAGATGATGGATTTGTCACAGAATAATGCCAGTGAGTACTGAAAAGGACACTTTGGGAATGACTATGGTAACAGAGCAAAAAAAAAAAAAAAAAGGATTTTCCCATTCCTCCTACCCATCCAGGCCCTCTGACTGGAGAAAATCTGTAGTTTCCCTCTCAGGAAACAAATGAAGGAGAGTAAAGAAAAGGTTTAAACACTAAAGAAAGGGTAAAAGGACGGTAATGGAAGAGAGAGGGAAAAGAAAGGGGAAAAAGAAAGGAGGGAAAGGAAAGAGTGGGGAAGAAGAAAGGCAGAAGAGAAGAAAAAAGAAAGGAAAAGAGAAAGGGAAGGAGAAAATGTAGAAAGGAAGGGGAAGGAGGAAAGGTGAAAGAAAGGGAAGAAGGAAAGATGGAATGGAATGATGGAGAAATGAAGGGGGAAAGAAAGAACAAAGCAAGACAGGGGAGGAGACTGGAAAAGGACAGGGGAAGAAGGAAGAAAGAAAAATAGAGGAAGAGAGGAAAGGAAGGGAGAAAGGTAAGGAAAGAGAAGAGACAAAGGGGTGTCGGGAGGGAGGAAAAGAGAGGGAGAAAGTAAGAAAGAAGAAATGAAGAGACAAAAGGAGAGAAAGAAGAAGGAGAAAGGGAATAAAGAAAAGAAGGAAGGAAAGCAGAACGAAAAGAACGGAAGAAGGAAAGAACGAAGGAAGGGAAAAAAGAACTGTCCCTGAATTTCTCTTTTCCCTCTATCTTAGCACTCTAGGCCACCGAGTGGGTGGAGGTCTCCTACTGGCTTTTCCGCCCTCAGCTTCTTTCTTCCTCATTCTTTGCCTACACTGGCCACTCCGGAGAACCAGGCAGCAGTAGAAGCGCAAACTAATTAAGAAGCAGAGAGTTTGGCTGGAAGCCTCAGACAGCCCCGCCCCGGGGGGAATTAAACCTGCACTGGCCGTTCTAGTCTCCGGGAACGTATCACATCCCCATTGCACCTCCTGACACGCTGGCCTTCTCCTTGCACAGTGTCCCCACCAAGAAAGACGAACACACACACACACACACACACACACACACACACACACACACACACCGGGAAATAGGACTTCATTTCCATCTCAAGTCTGGCATATCTCAGAAGAGGGCAACTTAGCAACATCCCCCTACACACACACACACACACACACACCAAACTGTACTGACCTCCATCAGAGCTGAGTCTCACATTTTAAGTCCCCCTAGCCCTAGAGACAGCGTGAGAGAAAAAGATAGTACAAGCAAGAGCTTCGTTCCTCCCATCAAAGCAACACATCATTAAAAAGTGTCCTACAAAAACAGCCACAGCGTCAGGGGAGGCAAAGCAAGAGCCATGGGGTGGCTGACTACCTATGCTCCTGGATCTCCGGGGCAGAACACCCCGTCCCGTCTTGCTAACTATCCAACAGCCCCACAACCACAGCCACCAACTAACCCCACCACCACCCCTGAACGAGGGAGCTCTGCTTGTCTCAGAGAAGGCCTGCCTGGGAGACTTTATCGCTAGATCCAAAGGGTAGAAGAATGGGAAGACAGGGGCCAGAGAGGCAAAGAGAACGGCTGCACCAGCTTCCTGGTCTGGGAAAATCTAAGGAGACACTTAATTGGGGAGGAGGGCAAGCGGGGAAGGGAGGGGGAAAAGGGCAGGCATTGCTGGTTTTCTCCCTGACAAGATTTCTGAAAACATTTTCAAGAAGGACCCTGGTGTGTGCGTGTGTGTTCGTGTGTGTGTGGTGTGTCGTGGTGTGTCGTGGCGTGGCATGGCGTGTACTACGGTCTGCACAAATAGGTTCCTTGTGGTTACATGTTTTCCGAGGGAAAGTGTGTATTTGTGTGTGTGTGTTTTCCTGTGTTATAAGGAGTACAGGGAGAAGGAATATCGGGGTGTGTGCTCTGTAAATAGCAGGGGTGTCTGGGAAAGGAGTGTCTCGGCAGATTGTTCCGACGATGCTAGGGGAAGGGGAGATTCAGGCACAGGCGCCCTTTGCCCTCCCGAGCCTAGGAAAAGCTGGAAAAGACAAAGCTGCCCTAGCTGATACTAGAGGGGAAATTGGGGTGCAGAGGTAACTCAGGGGAACTGGAAATTGGCTCGCCTAGCAGCCTCCTTATATTTTCCCCGCCACACACAATCCTGTCGCTACAGACCCCAGATTCTCCTCAATTTTCATTTATGAGACCAAGCCTTGTGGGAGCAAGGCCTCGGAAGGAAGAGGTTGCCGTATAATGAACCTAGACGCGCCCGCCAACTTTGAGCTGAGACTGCTTTCCTGAGCCCCACTCCCTGCGCCTCGCCAGGGAGTGCCAGGGAGAGATGGACATTAAAGACCTCTCACCTGCAGTCACCTCCTGGCCCACAGTGGTCACCATGACCCCCAGTTGCCAGCAGAGTTCCAGGGCTGCCAGTTCCCAAGCTTTCCTTTCCTTAGGCGCCTTGGAGGGAGCCTGGACCTGAACAGCAATTTCCCTCCCTCCCTCACGACCACGCGCACTTTGCGCCCCCGGCAAACTTTACGCTCTCTGCAGCCCAACTGGCGAGGGCCCGTCTGGAGGAACATCTTACCGTAGACACCTTGTCCCTTGCAGTACATAGGGACCAGGGTCAGTAATAGAAGGCAAGTCACCTCCATCTTCACCGCTGGTGCCTCATCCCCGCGGGGCAGCGCAGCCGGAGAGGCGGCGAGAAGCGCATCCACCAGGGCGCCTCCTTGCCTTCCGTTTGTACCCCGAAACTGCGCTGAAGACAGTGGCTGCGGCGACCCAGAGCAAGAGATTGAGGCAGCGACAGCTGCGGTGGCGGCGGCGGCGACAGCTAAGGCTGCTCCTCCAGGAACGCCGCTGTCAAAGCGGAGATCCAGGGGGCGCTGGCCGGGAGCAGGGCGGCTTGGTCCACCCCGACAATCCAGCCAGCGCCCCGGCCCCTTCGCTGGGAAGAGTCTGACCCAGGGGCAGCAGTGGTCCAAGGACAGCGAGCCTCGGTCGCAGATCTCTTGGGGCTAGCGGGGAGAGACGAGGTGAGGAGGAAGAATAGAAAGCTTGCCCCTCCACTCTAGGTGCAAAAGAAGTGGGAGTTCAGGGGAAGCGGAGGACTCCTCCCCCTTCTGTGGGAGGGGGCGAGCCAGTGGGGCCCCTTCTTCTGCGGAGCGTCTAATAAATTGGTGACCAAAAAGAGTCAAACTTGGAGGTCTTCCCCCACTCCCAGAGGGGATACCCCTCCCCGTGGAGGAAGGAGGGGGAACAGAACAAGAGGTATCTCCGGCGCCAAATAAATTAATCTGACACCTTTAGTCCCAACCCAGCTAAGCTAAGGTATCCACGCCCGGGCAGAGTAGGAGACTGCCGGACACAGGCAGGCCCCTGCTTCAAAACAGAGAAGCCTCCAAGTCCCGCAGTTTTTCCACTCCCGGAGTGGCGGGAATGGAGGAGGTGGTTCAGTCTCCCTGGAACTAGTGCCGAGGATTCCCCCAGGGAGGGGCTGCTCTTCACCTCCGACTGTCCTCAGAGCTTCCCTATCTTCTCCGGATCCTGGAGGTTTAGGGAGCAAAGTTAGAGGAGGCTTTGGTTCCGAAGAAATCCGAGGTCTCGTCCCCTCCAGGGAGCCGCGCGAAAGAGAGGGGGAAATTCAAGAGAATTCCCCCAAAAGGAAAAAAGGGGAAAAAAAAGTTTGGGTTGTTTTAAAATATATGAAAACGATCAGCTTCTTCCTCCTGCAGCCTGGGGCTCGACCCTGGCCGGGCGGTGGTGAGCTCTGCGAGCTCTCTCCTTCCCCGTTCGGCTCTCCTTCTCTGCCGCTGTCTGTCCGTGACTGGCGCTAGCTGGCTCCGTAGATCTCAGGAGAACAGGGCTTAGCCTTCCCCGAAGTTAGCCAGCTCCCCCCGCCCCCGTCCCCGCCTGCCTCCTTCCCAGGCCAGCTGCTGGGGGCCCTCTCGGGCGGGGTGGGGCGCTGGCTGGGGGCTCCCCCCGAGGCGGAGCAGAGCAGTCCAGTCGGTTCGCGAGCTCCAATCGTACTAGACCTTCCTTCTCAGTAACTTCACCTTCCGTGTGGTTCTTTTCATTCGTCCCCCCCTCCCCTCGAGCTTTTTATTTCAACAGCCTCCCCCCTTCTCCCTCTCTCTCCTTCCTTCGGTCTCTCGCTCTCCCTCCCTTTGTCGCTCGTTCTCCTGTTTGATTCCCCTCCAGTTAAAAAAAGGAGCCAATTAAAATGAGCGGAGCTCTAGCAAAGCCCTGCCTCTGTCCAATTTCCTCGCCTCCCCCAGGACCAATTAGAGAAAACAAAACAGGGATGGGGTAGCAGCCGGCTTCTTCTCTCTCTCTCTCTCTCTCTCTCTCTCTCTCTCTCTCTCTCTC